>NC_137810.1:73460058-73815786 GCF_963921795.1 Nannobrachium achirus | reverse complement strand
CCTGGCACAAGTGGGCATTGTGGTGTGGAGTGGTGTGGAGTTGGGCCAGTGGGAAATGGGCTAAAGATGATCTCTTTTGTCTCGTCCACGTTGAGAGAGAGGTTGTCCTCCTGGCACCATGATTCCAGGTTCTCCACCTCTCTCCTGTAGGCTGTTTCATCGTCGTTTGTCTTCCCTGTAGTAACACTGAGCATCCTCTAGGGGTCCCAGAGCCGCTTTTGAAGACCCCTGCATTGGCCCTATTCTGCATGGAGTCTTATGAGCTCTATTTTGATTGTCTTAAAGATGGGGTTTTTCTCCCCTCTAAAACATGATGATCGGGTATTATAGGAGGAAGATTTCTTTCTCTCAAAAAAAAGAGTAAAGAAAGAGTTAAAATTCGTTTTTTTTTATGTGGCCACACCCACCAGTTCTGAGCTGGTACTTAAAATAATCAAAATACTGCCCTTATGACTTATGACTAATGTTATCAACATTGGCAGCCATTTTGAGAGATAAGACGTCTGGGTGGCAGTGCTTGCATGGTTACCAGGTAAACAGGTGCCAAATAGGTGCTGTTTTTGGCGCCAAGTGAGCAAAAACACTACGTTTACCATCAGGCTTAGCGGCGATTTGCACACATGCATTTCCTGATTGAGATCAAGGTAAATAGGAGGTAAAGACGCCGTCATTTTCGCAATCTCGCAATTCCAACCGGCAGATGGGAGCCAAACTGCAGCCGGAAGTTCTGTAGAATGCACTGGAGTCAGTGGAAGCCTGTGGAGCAGCCTGGAAGCAGCTCATGAATAAACACTATTTCTGAACAATATTGAGACCTTTTTATAACATGCTCAGCTCAGGAAAATAAACTAAGGCATGTCCCACATGTTTCTAAATGCTAAATGATAACTGGTGCATTTATATAACGCTTTTAACCAAAGCGCTTTACAGAGATTGTGCATTACATTCACCCATTCACGCACACATTCATACACCGGTGGCGGAGGAAACCATGCAAGGCACCAACTGCTCACCGGGAGCAATTAGGGGTTCAGAGTCTTGCCCAAGGACCATTCGACATTAACTCAGGGGGAGCCCGGATTCGAACTGGGAACCCTTCGGGAACCCTTTGTGCTCTAATAACGGTTTCTCTACCCCTGAGCTATGCCGCCAAGTAATGCGAGACTATCCACCGTTTCCTGTCTGGGAACCAAACCTCGCGATATTTCGGAAACGATTATTATTTACTGTTATTATTATTATTTCATTATGTACTGTGCACTGAAGTGATCGACATATTTGCTCGCAGTTGGAATTTTACATCACAACGCTAACGATCTCATGTGCGCCCGTCACGCACGCTGATGTTCGCGAGCACTCTGGTAAGTTGAATGCATTTAATAGTGGCAGCCAATCAGGAACATGCTGGCCTGATTCAGGCCGGGAAAAAGAGTTGGAGAGGCCCTCATTGTGCGCTATAGAGAGAGAGAACTCTCTATAGCACTGCTGCTGCTACTCAAAGTTTTGCCATTTCAGATCATGACAAGTGACAAGCCAGTGGGCCAATTACATGAGTTATATTTCGTTGTTGTCGGGTGGGAACCTTGAATGTCCAAAACCGTTTGTTTTGTATTTATCATTTTAAAAATGATTTAAACTAGTGAAAACAGCCGATCTACAAGCACACAACGCCTCGCACCGCGAGGCGTTGTGTGCTTGTAGATCTGCTGTTTTCACTACTTTTGTGTGACTGCCTTGTATGATGAAGCAGGGCTTTGCTTTGCGAAAACAATTATAAATTTGAAACTTGGAGAGGTTTCTGCCTGACAGTGACGATTTACTTTGTTGGCCGCCTAGCCCCCAAAATGGAACGAAGGCCGACATTTCATTTTTTTCCTAATGGCCGTCCTGGAACAGCCGGGAATGAACCGGCCGTTCGGGAGTTGTCCCGCTTGTCCCAGCGGCCAGCACGTCCCTGCAGCCAATGTGTTAAGACCCCTGCATTGGCCCTATTCTGCATGACTTATTAAGACTCCCATAAGGCCTCCTTACACCGGAGGACTTTGAAAAGATGTTGGACAGATTTGGAAAGATTGTTTAAAGACTACCCTCTCACACTATGAGATTTTAAAAATACTTTCCAAAGATTTGTAATGTTTTTTCAACTATTTCAGTCTTAGATGTGAGATGCCTCCAACACAGACACACACAAACACACGCACGCACGCACGCACGCACGCACACACACACATGCACACAATTCTTCTCCTCTGGGGGGCACAGAACATTTCCAGAAGGGGTTCGGCAGCCAAATACATTTTATTTTAGAGGTCCTTGACATGAAAACAAGTTTGAGATTTAGAGGAATTTGTGCAATTGGCCTCAGGTCTGAAATGGTTAAATGAGAAATGTTGAATAACCAGCTGGTTTGACCATACTGGTTTGACCATACTGGTTTGACCATAGCTGGTTTGACCATACACGCACGCACGCACGCACGCACACACACACACACACACACACACACACACACACACACAAGGACACACCTTTAAGGGAAAGTGTTATAAGCAGCCACTGAGTTACTGTCAGGTCAAAGAAGTTCCGTCTTAGTTGGAGACTTGGAGCTTTAGCAGCAAAGAGAGGACTTTTCATTCAGATCAACCACAGAGTAAGAGATTAATTCAATATAATGTCTGTCTGTCTGTCTGTCTGTCTGTCTGTCTGTCTGTCTGTCTGTCTGTCTGTCTGTCTGTCTGTCTGTCTGTCTGTCTGTTTGTTTTTCTGTGTTCATTTGTATTTTATTTGTGTAATGTACAGTGTATAGATCAGTGGTTCCCAAACTTTTCAGCTCAAGACCAAAAAGAGAGATTAGATGTTTGCCCGGGAACCAAACTAGTGAAAATAGCAGATCTAACGCGTCAATTCCGTGTGCAAGCTTGTAGATTGGCTGTGTTCACTACTTCTTAAACATTCGTTTTGTATGGAATTTATTTGATTTTAAAATGTATTTCTTAAAAGACAAGTTATTATTTTGTTATTGTAATTGGAGAAAAGAAACGATGAGTGTTAAAATGTACTGCTTTGTCTTTCTATTGTTTTAGCGATTTTAACAATTTTGATTCAGTGATTGGGGGAATGCGTACAAGTGGCTAAATAAATGTCTTTTTAGACACAATAAGCCCATTCCCAAGATGCACCGAAATCTATAGTATTAAATAGTAATAAAGAATTATGTCTAAAAGGAAATATTTAGCCACTTATACGCATGCCCCCACCCACTGACATCAAATCGTTAAAATGACTAAAAAGATAGAAAATCAGCAAATGAAAACATTTTAACACTCATCTTTTCTTTTCTCTACAATCTAAAATATGAAGCCTTGTTGTCCTGTAATGAAATTACTGGGGAAAGAATCATTGAAAATTGTTTTTAATTAATGAAAAATGAAGGGAATGTTTTTTGAAAATGTTTTGAAATAATAATAATTAAAAACAATATTAGTCTGGATGGACAGGGGGTTCGTGCGCATAGGGTGGAATTTTTTTCGCCACCTGTTTTTTTCTTAATCCATGAAGGGTATATTTTAAAATTCTGCCAGGTACCAAGCTGAAATATGTTCTCATGGGGTTCATTTTTAATGATTTCTTGCACCTACCCTTTCACTAACTATACAGAAAAAATAAGCCCCCAAAGAATATTCTTTAAGTAGCATGTGAGGGGTCTAACTAGGGGTTTTCCGTGATTCTGAATCCATTGCAAGCATTTGTTTTGCACAAAAAAAACATTCCTTGGGTTAAAAACGGCCCAACAAAATGATGGTTTTGTGGTGAAAATTTATTTTCACAGTTTTGTGGGTCCATTTTTAGCCTGAGGAATGTTTTTTTTTTGTGCACATTTATAAAGGTAATCTAAGAGGATATCACACCAGAGATGTCAGAGCGCGGTGGTAACAAAACAGTGTATTTCAATCCTCTGCACAGGCACACCACGATGCTGTTTCCACTGGCAATAGCTTCCCTTGTCCTGATGGGTGAGTTATTACATTCGTTTGTTGGTTATTACTTGCGCCAGTCGGCAAAGCGAGGCGCAAGTACTGTTTTCAGTTTTCATTTCGCCTCATCTGCGGCACAGAATATATGATAGTCTATCATGTAATATAATATGATATGGTAGTGTGTGTGTGTGTGTGTGTGTGTGTGTGTGTGTGTGTGTGTGTGTGTGTGTGTGTGTGTGTGTGTGTGTGTGACGGAGAGAGTCGCAGCCCCAGCCTTAGAGCCTCAAAAGTCTAGTATCTCCCTCGTTCCATAGGGATATTCCTTTGGAGTGATAGTTAAGATATTGGACTTTCACCAAATCCATATATGGAGATCCCTGTGATGCCAGGGGAACCATGATGGCCAAGACATGGCCCTTAGGCGTTTTACTGGTACTCATGGATCTGGCTGAGACAGTTGTCACTGGTCATAAACTATTTTGCCAGTCATTTTGGTAATTGTGAGTCTTGTTTCTTGTCCATAGCTGGTGTTTCTTATAGTCAGGGGGAGAAGGAGGACTGTACATACGAAACTCTGCTGGAAAGCTTGAACCTGAAAAGCAAAAGTCGGCCTGTGAAAAACTGGAAAACACCCACCAAAGTTACGGTGGATTTTATGATAAGTGGTATCCTGGAGGCGGTAAGGACCCTTTATTATATTGATTGAACTGCATGAAGACTCTGTGCCTCTTTATTGTAAAACATAACTTTCACTGTGCCTTCTGAAATTACTCTGTGCAGAATGAGATGTCTCAAACGCTCACCTGCCATTCTTGGATCACAATGGTGAGAAAAGACACTATTGAAACACTTGTGATGGTATTATGATTATAGTGTGTTAACCTGTCACAGTCATTTCTAGAAATATCGCCAAGTTGGTGTTATGATTGTGCTATGACAAAATAATTTTTTGGATAATTCCTTTTGCCTAATTTAGAGACTAGACTAAACTATCCTTTCTGTACACAGCGTTGGAAGAATGAATTCCTCACCTGGAATCCAAAAGACTTTTGTGGAATAGAGCATCTCACCATCCCAGAACCAAGAGAAAAGCTGTGGTTCCCAGAAATACCTATCATTGAGGAGTATGTGAAAATCTTCTGGCTGAATGAAAGCAAAAAGCTCACTCTCGTTCTAGCATTTAGCCTACTCAATGTTAGCCCATTGAATAGTACTGCATTCATATTTCATATTGTGTTGAATGTAAAATGACATATTGTTGTGTACCTGTAGAACTTTAATACCAAAGTCCTCTATAATTTGTATTTCTTCTGCCCTATCAGTGTATCTGACGGTGATGCTACTGAAAATGGTCCGTATGTCACTGTGGATCAAAGAGGTGGGATACATGCATCTACATTTCGCCGATTGACCACCATGTGTAAGATGGATCTTACGGACTTCCCTTTTGATACTCAAACATGTGAAATAACCTTTGTATCCATTATCCACTCAGGTAAGTCATACTAACACTGCTGTGCGTGTGTGTGTGTGTGTGTGTGTGTGTGTGTGTGTGTGTGTGTGTGTGTGTGTGTGTGTGTGTGTGTGTGTGTGTGTGTGTGTGTGCGCGCGTGCGTGCGTGCGTGCGTTGTCATTACATTTTCATTCATGATCAATACTTAATTATGTCATTGTTTGTTGATCTTGAAATTGTTTTCATCTCCTCAGACCAAGGCATAATATTGGATCCAATCTCTTATGCCCCGAAAATTACCCAGCTGTCAAGAAGTCATGCGATCACAAACGGGGAAATGAAAATCGAGACAATTGCCACAAAAAATTGTTCTAGTACCTTTGTAGATAAAGAATATGTCCATCCCTGTCTTACTTATGAGGTAATACAATTATATATATATATTTATATATAGTATGTATAAACAAAAACGAATTCAATGTTTTCTTCCCTCATCTCTCCCTCTACAACTCCAGATCACCATATATAGGAGACCGTTTATGTATGTAACAAACATCATAATACCTCTCTGCTTCTTCCTGGTTCTGGATTGGTTATCCTACCTCATCAGCGATGCCAGAGGAGAAAAACTGGCCTTCAAAATCACCCTCCTGTTGACCATCTCTGTCCTAATGCTGAATCTCAAAGACATGCTGCCCTCCCCCTCTCAACGAGGTTCACCTTGGATAGGTGAGGGAACCTCTCAAACCTCTGTCAATAGAATACCCAGGAAAATAAAGCCATGCATTTCCTGTGTTCCCCTCATTATCAATGACATTGTGACTCTGCCCTTATTGTAGCTTGGTATTGCTTTGGCATCTTCATGATGATGGCCACGAGTGTTGTTGAGACCATAATAGTATCTTCCATCATGGATTTTTACCACGGTCAGGATGCTCCGAACTCCAATAACGCCATCCAGAGAGGTAATTCACTCACTCACACAAAAACTAGACAACAATGGTTGTGTGTTAATCTGTAGTTAATTCATAGATATACCTCATAATTGATTATACCTTTGGATAAAATACTTTTACGTTTCAGGACCAGTTGCAGATGGTGTGAATGGTAAGGACATGGATGTGGACATGGATGTTTACCACGGTCAGGATCCTAACGCCTTCCACAGAGGTAATTCACTCTCTCACAAAAACTATTGTTGTTTGTTAATCTGTAGTTAATTAGATATACCTCATAATTGATTATACCTTTGGATAAAATACTTCTATGTTTCAGTACCAGTTGCAGATGGTGTGAATGGTGAGGACATGGATGTGGGGGTTCGTCAGGACCTCTTCTGTAATGCCAGGGCAGGACAAGTCAAGAATAAGTGTAGATCTATATGTACAAGAAGTGTTCTCGTACATATAGATAATGTGTTCTTTGTAATCTACTTCTTTACCATTGTAGGATTTCTGACGTGGATGCACCGGGTGTGGTATTATCGTGCATATATTGATTGGTGAGTTAGACCTTAGATCAGACCTGGGCATTGTACGGCCCGGGGGCCGTATACGGCCCTTTGGTTCACTCTGACCGGCCAGTGTAGGGTTAATGTCAAATTACAAAATAAACACATTTACGGGGTAACCAGAAGGTCACCTGACACGTTGACAACGTCACCGGAACAAAAACAGCGTTTCTGTTGTTTAATTTTTTACACAGCAAAAAGGGGAAAAAGGAAAAAGCCACATGGTGTTAGTCTATGAGGAAGAATGGTGCTGTTGGCTAGCTAATGGATCATGTGAAATATTGGATGATTTTTCAAAGGTTTAGTGAAACATTCTGATTGCTTGGCAGGGAACGACTTAAGTCGAAAAACAACAATGGCAGTCAATGAGAAAGTGTCATCTATTAGAGAAAGACAGCTCTCATACCCTAAATCCTGAATAGATATTCTTTTCATCTGACGAGGCCCCTGCAACTAAAAACAATAGCTACAAATTCTCATTTGTTACCTACTTCCATTTGTGCCATCAAAAATGGAATCAGGAGGAGGTAGCTGTTGTTTGGTTTCAGGGCCATCTCCATCTGGGAGGATGGTAACGTTGTGCTGATGTGTTTCTTATGCATTATGGTCGTGGTCTGCTGTCCATAATTATGGAGGTGGGTGGGAGGATGGTTGTTGTTACACTTATATTATACTATTATTGTTATCTTGATGTCCATGTCTATGTCTATCAGGGTTCCCACGGTCATGACATTCCTGGAAATATTTTGAAATTAGAAAAATATTTTTCCAGTACTGGAAAAGTTTTGGAATTGATCAAGGGTCCTGGAAGGTCCTGGAAAGAAATAGCTATGCATTGTCTTTGGTTATTGATTTTGTTATTACCTCTGAAATGACACATTAAACATTGTCCAAATTGTCCAAATATTAGAGGCAGAAATTGTGAAAATAGCAGATCTACATGCTCACACAGCCTCGCAACGCGGGGCGTTGTGAGCATGTAGAGGCGTTGTGAGCACTCTTAGTGCTCTTCAGAGTGAGGGAGTCCCCAGTTAAAACATGATTATTTCTGATGATTGATTAGTTCTCAACCTATTAAAAGGTTGAGAACCACTGGCATACACTACCTGTCTTTGGGCATTGTGTATAGGAGTAAGCGACTTGTTATTGAGCTGAATTATTGTTATATAGTCCTGGAAATTGGGTTAAATATTCTGGAAAAGTTTTGGAAATGTTTTGGAAATGAATTTGTAAAAATGTGTGGGAACCCTGGTCTATGTTCTTTTGTATGTATGTTTACTGTGTTTTGGGTATATCAATTGGGTATGGCAGGATGCAGCTGCCATACCCTGGGTCCAGGGGGAAGAATAAAACTTACTTTTAAATGTAAATACATAAATGTTTCTTTGTCTATCTGTGCTGGTTATGTTGTTAAATTACATTAAAATAACCACAAATGCAAAATTTAACAAAATGGTCACATTAACAAGGTATTACATTTATATTCTCAGCCCTTTTATTCTCCCCATCTTGACAAAATGGTATATTCCCAGGTTCCGCAGGTCAGCTGCACAGGTGCAATTCATTATTGTTAATTGTGGTTTACTATATTATGCCAAGTTTAGCTGCACTTGAACTGTTCCAGACTGCCATATCCAGCCCAAGAAACCATAGAAACAGGGTAAAAATAGAATGTACTTCTCAAAATAAATGTATCGTGTCTGTTGCTAAGGTATGGCAACATGACTGGTGTCTTGCACGCGCGCGAACTAACACCACTGTTTTTTAGTAATTTTTATCTGCTGTAACATAAATTGCCCAGTTTGGGACATATTAATACATTTGACCTTGACACAAGGAAAACAATCACACTCAGCTCAATCTGCTACTTCAATCACAATAGGCTCTATGCATATACGTCATTTTTGTGAACACCTGTGAAGGAAGTCGAAACTCCTTCACAGGTGTTACTGATGATACTAATTAAGGCTCCGTTTGATTTATTGTCTCCACCAGCCGAAGGCTGAGGGGAGAGTATGTTTTCCCCTCCGTCCGTCCGTGCGTCCGTGCGTCCGTGCGTCCGTCCGTGCGTGCGTCCGTCCGTGTGTCCTCGCAGTTTGTGTGCAGCTAATCTCAGTCGCCGTTGGCCCGGTCGCTGCCAAAGTGAGCACACACATTCCCTGGATGCCAATCTAGAACCTCTGCCCTAAATTTTTCAAATGGGCTTTTTCTAGCGCCACCTAGTGGCCGATGTGTGTCCGTCCGTGTGTCCTCGCAGTTTGTGTGCAGCTAATCTCAGTCGCCGTTGGCCCGGTCGCTGCCAAAGTGAGCACACACATTCCCTGGATGCCAATCTAGAACCTCTGCCCTAAATTTTTCAAATGGGCCTTTTCTAGCGCCACCTAGTGGCCGATGTTTGCAAAACACATTTCTGTGCACTATTCTTACAGATTTTGTCCAACAATCCTACAAATCGGTAGGCAGTATCTCGACAGTCATGTGATCGACACGGATCTGTCCGATTTTGCATATTCCATCCTGATTGGCTAAGATTGGCTTCCAAAGTTTGTAGGATTGCGTGTGTCCTCGCAGTTTGTGAGCAGCTAATCTCAGTCGCCGTTGGCCCGGTCGCTGCCAAAGTGAGCACACACATTCCCTGGATGCCAAACTAGAACCTCTGCCCTAAATTTTTTAAATGGGCCTTTTCTAGCGCCACCTAGTGGCCGATGTTTGCAAAACACATTTCTGTGCACTATTCTTACAGATTTTGTCCAAAAATCCTACAAATCGGTAGGCAGTATCTCGACAGTCATGTGATCGACACGGATCTTTCCGATTTGGCATATTCCATCCTGATTGGCTAAGATTGGCTTCCAAAGTTTGTAGGATTGAGCCGTTTTGAACAAAATGCCTCAAATCACAAACGCAAAGTGCAATTATCATGAAATCGCGCACACACGTTCCCACTAGGCCGAGGAAGAAATGCCACGTATTCTTTTTTAAATCAGCCTCATGGTGGCGCTATAACAGGCTGATTTGTGGTTTTACCTATAACTCCACCGATCAGTTAACAAGGACGCACAGTCTGGTGGAGACCTGTGCTCGGAAGAGCACTGCTTCTAGTTGTACAGTGGTTCTTTAATTTCAAGGACCCCCATAACTCTCAACAAATGGAATCAAATGGACCCTTACGGGTCCATTTGCTTCCATTTGTACACTCTGAGAGTTACACACCTGTATCGGGACATTTGGAACCCACTCAAGGACACTTTTAGACCCACTGGTGTAGCAGAGTGTTTCCAGTGAGCCAACATGCACAATAGCAGCACCCTGACTCTGTTTGACCAGAATGGAACAGACCCTTCATTAGTATCATCGGTAACACCTGTGAAGGAAGTCGAAAGACACCCGGAAGTAGAACAAAATGGCGTATATGCATATAGCCTCAGCTCACACTTCTTCATACAGGGAAACACAAGGCCAAGCTCCAATACGCAGTGTTTATCAACTGTATATGAGATGCAAACCAGTCAACCAGATGACTGGTACATAATCTAACTGTCTGAGAACTCTGTGTCTATTAATTAATTAGAACGGGTACACATTATAGTGTATTATTATTTTATGCTTTAACTATTGAAAAATTGCAGATATACACGCTCACAGCGCGGCACCGAGTGCCGCGCTGCGAGCTTGTAAATCTGTTATTTTTTTTTTAAATCATGAAAATTTGAATTTTGACCTGATTCTATAAGTGTCTTTTGAATCCTTCTAAGTTTTTTTTTTTTTTTTTTTTTAAACTGTGTTTCTATATCAGCAATCTGGCTATAGCCATCGTCAAAGAAAAGTGTTAAGGTTTAGTTGTGTCTGAACCCAAAATGCAACCACTCAGGAGACAGGAAAATGATTAATGCCTAGCAAGGCGTTTTAATTCCAAATGAAAACAAGAACGAAAAACTGTATAGCCTTATATTGATATATATCCACATAAATATACACATACAACTATAGTGCCACAAATGTATCTGTATATATGTGGATAATATAAAATATAATACTATACTCAAGTGTAAAGGGGGAGTCCAAGAGAATAGTCAGAGTCCAAGCACATGGTCGGTGGCCAAACAATCCAGGAGGTGAGGCAGGCCAGGAATGGCACTGCAGAGAACAGGAATCTGGAAAGAGGCAAAAACAGCAATCAGGATGATGGCAGAAAAATACTAGTCTGGGAGCAAACTCTAATCTGTACGAATGGCATCAAAGTAGGTTTTCAACTAGTACTTGCCAGGTAACACTATGGGAAGATCTGGCGCTGAGCTGTGTGCCGGCCAGACTCTTGAAGCCTCTGGTGATTATTGGGGAGTGGGAACAGGTGTGTGGAGGCACACCCATCTTCAGAGGTCCTCTGTGGTGTGATTTGGCTCCCTCTCTTGGCCCAGACAAGTGTAGAGAGCTCTCATCACATGGTGAAGGTGAAACCGTAACAGGACCCCCCCTCCAAGGATCGCCACCTGGCGATTGGCGGGAAACGCTGGGGTGCGCCCGGCGTCGGCCCTTGGGACGGGAGGGAACCCGGGCAGGAGAACATTCAGCCTGGGCGGAGGTCGGGGCGGGCTGGAGGCAACAGACCTGGCAGGCGGCGCTCCAGCTGAGTATGCGCCCAGAATTCCAGCAGACGTGGGGGGTGTGGAGCTCCAACCAAGGTCTGCCCAGGATGAACGGAGTGTCCGGAGAGTGAATGATGTAGGGGCGGATGCTCTCCACATGGTCTCCTGAGACGGTGAGGGTGAGGGGCTGGGTCCGGTGTGTGACAAGGCCCATCGTGCGACCATTCAGAGCGAAGGCGGAGAGAGGCCTCTGGAGCACAGAGACGGGGAGTCCCACCCTCTGAGCATACTGAAGGTCGACAAAGCTCTCATCGGCCCCGGAGTCGATAAGAGCTGGTATGGTGAGTGACTGTCCCTCCCAGGAGAGAGTGACAGGGAATCTGGCAACACTGGTGCGGGGCTGGGAAGTAGTGAGACGACTCACCCGAAAACCCCGAGTGGGTGAAACTACGCCCCCTGGCGCCCGGGAAGAGAACATCTTGGGACGCAGAATGGGACAGGAGCGAACAGTGTGTGCAGACCTGGCGCAATACATACAGAGCTTGTGTAGCCTGCGGTGCTCGCGCTCAGCTGGAGGTAAACGACCCCTGGGAGTCACACGGATGCGGCCCACATGCATGGAGACCTCCTCTGTGGGACTGGAGCGGGCAGATGGACGCTTTGGACAGTCCTCCCTCAGGTGACCTCCCTGCCCACAATACATGCAGAGACCTTGGTTCCTCCGGTGTTCTCTCTCCGCAGCGGACAGACGCATTCGGCCCACCTCCATAGGCTCAGCGTCAGCAACAGAGTCCGAGACGAACGTCTCAGAAGAACAAAGAGGACTGGTACTCGGAATGGGGGCCAACTGGAAGGAGCGTTGAAGCGACTGTGCCCTGGACTTCTTGCGCTCACGGAGACGTTCGTCGACATCAATGGCGAGAGTGATGAGCGTATTGAGGTCAGTGGGCTTATCCCTAACTAGCTCGTCCCTCAGTGCCTCTGTGAGGCCCTCACGAAAAATGCAGCGCAGCGTGGAATCCGCCCATCCAGTGCTGGCTGCGAGTGTGCGAAACTCGATCGCATAAGTGGCAACTGTGCGGGAGCCCTGCTTGATGTGGAGTAGCCGTGAGCCTGCATCCTGACCAGCGAAGGGATGGTCAAACACCCTCTTGAACTCCTCCTCGAAGTTGGCATAGTTGTTTCGTGACCCCGGATTGGAGCACAAGAATGACTGGACCCAACGAAGAGCATCACCGGAGGTATGCGTGGCAATGTAGGCTACCCTGGCTGTGTCAGTGGAGAACATGCTGGGCTGCAGGTCAAAAACAAAATTGCACTGCAACATGAACCCCCGAAAGTCTGCAAACGCCCCGTCATAGGGCTTGGGGCTGGCAAGGTTAGGTTCCCGGACAGGCTGGGCGACAGGCCCAGGAGCAGCTGGTGGAACCGAAGGTGGAACCGCGGCCACCAGAGCAGCCAACTGGGCGGACAAGCCCTGCATATGCTTTAGTAGGGCATGCTGTTCGCTGGCCACTTGGTGCAGCTGTTGAGATTGGGTCTGCTGCTCACTGGAAACACCCTGCATCATAGCGGAGGCCTCCTGAAGAAGGCGGGCGTGGTCAGCGAGCACCTTGTCCTGACGTTGGATGGCATTACGGACAGGGTCAGGGAGAGGCCCAGGCAAAGAGGCCTGTGGTGGAGCCTGGCCTCCTGAGTGTGCTGGGTTCATAATGGCCAGATCTTCTGTTAAGGTTTAGTTGTGTCTGAACCCAAAATGCAACCACTCAGGAGACAGGAAAATGATTAATGCCTAGCAAGGCGTTTTAATTCCAAATGAAAACAAGAACGAAAAACTGTATAGCCTTATATTGATATATATCCACATAAATATACACATACAACTATAGTGCCACAAATGTATCTGTATATATGTGGATAATATAAAATATAATACTATACTCAAGTGTAAAGGGGGAGTCCAAGAGAATAGTCAGAGTCCAAGCACATGGTCGGTGGCCAAACAATCCAGGAGGTGAGGCAGGCCAGGAATGGCACTGCAGAGAACAGGAATCTGGAAAGAGGCAAAAACAGCAATCAGGATGATGGCAGAAAAATACTAGTCTGGGAGCAAACTCTAATCTGTACGAATGGCATCAAAGTAGGTTTTCAACTAGTACTTGCCAGGTAACACTATGGGAAGATCTGGCGCTGAGCTGT
The DNA here is from genome assembly GCF_963921795.1 of Nannobrachium achirus. Taxonomy (NCBI): domain Eukaryota; kingdom Metazoa; phylum Chordata; class Actinopteri; order Myctophiformes; family Myctophidae; genus Nannobrachium; species Nannobrachium achirus. Next base: position 73,802,061 of record NC_137810.1, on the reverse strand, counting down.
GTGCCGGCCAGACTCTTGAAGCCTCTGGTGATTATTGGGGAGTGGGAACAGGTGTGTGGAGGCACACCCATCTTCAGAGGTCCTCTGTGGTGTGATTTGGCTCCCTCTCTTGGCCCAGACAAGTGTAGAGAGCTCTCATCACATGGTGAAGGTGAAACCGTAACATATACAGAGCCAAACGGTATGATTTTTGCTTTTGCATATCGATATAGTAGATCATTGCAAATTAAAAACTATTTTACTATATTGTTACACCCCTACTTGGTTGCGCTCGGGTGTTGCTCTGAAAATAGCAGATCAACAAGCTCACGACGCTACAGTATCAATGCAACTGGCATACAGGAGGCATGTCACAATGTGTGACTAATGTGCAGAAATGCCAGTGAGACGATCAGCTTTTCAGAATACACTGACTGCCATGTGTTGCAAATTATCTGTCTTTCAAAAGTGAAAGGTCACTTCTCTCTGTGCTCATCAGCTGCAAACATTCTAAAAAAGAAAAAAAAGAAAAAAAGGAAACTACTACAACAACAATAGAAATGTGTTCTTTTGGAACCAAACCATAGTCTCTAAACCCTTTTCATATCAAGGTCCATTATGAATTATTCGGCTCAAGTAAAAGACAAGTCATTTTATGCGTGGTTGTGCTGGGGTGTCTGAAAATAGCAGATCAACAAGCTTGTACATGTACGTTAGTGATGCGCGGGTTGGGGTTTTTTATGGACCGCGGGCCCCCACAATTTTAATTATCTAACCCAGCCCAGCCCGCCCCGCAACAATGCATCAATTCTGGTTTTATTTTCAAGTCTACTTACAGGAAGTAATGGACTTAATTAGAATTACATTACACAGACCAGTTTGGCTGACGAGCATAGGGAAGGACACTTGGTGCGCATTATAGACCTATAGTATTTGAACGAGACCGCCTCAACCCGCCCCGCCAATGAAGTGTACATTTCTTGGCCCAGCTCAACCCGGCCTGCGGGCTGACCGCGGGGGACCGCGGGCCGGCCCGCGCATCACTAATGTACGCCTGTTTTCAGCATGAAACCAAATGTAATATCAGCCATTTCGACACCATCAAGACCCACCAGAATCAATTGTAGATTTAGTCGAATAAAAATCTTAGGATATTTAGTCGACTAAAACTAGACTAAATCTAAAACTTTTCAGATGACTAAAATGGGACTAAAACTAAACAGCATTTTATTCAAAAGACTATTGGCTGGCCTATGTTTGTCCCTACCCTTTATCCCTAAACCTTGTTTTGCTATAAAAAAATATATAATAAATAAATACATTTAAAAAATAGCTGATCTACAAGCTCACGTCTCAATGTAGATCGGTATTTGAAGTATTTTAAAATGTTTTTCAAAATAGTAAAACAAGGCAAAGAAGTTTAGGAATGGACAAAATAGAGCCCTGTGACTAAAATAAATCGTTGTGGAAATCTTTTCAAGATGCTACTGAATCAATATACACGGTGCCATGGCATTGGTCCGAAGGTTCATGAGTCCGAAGGTTTATTAGTCCGAATTTGTTAAGAATACTATGCCTAACCCTAACCCTAACCTTAACCTCATTAACCCTAACTAAATTCGGACTAATGAACCTTCGGACTAATATCATTTGGGGGTTTCTGATAGACTGCACTCTGTCGAGGTGCCAACTTGCATCCTGTGCACTCGTGGACATGTATGGCCTACTGTACTTGTGCAGAGTGCAAGTATTTAACATTTTCTTTTAGGGTAATTTAGGGATGAGCTGTAATGGCTGAAGTCCACTCTGTGTTGCTATTGGATGTGCTTTAAATATGTGGTTCTCAACCTTTTCAGGCCGCGACCCACAAAATAATCATATTTGAACCCCCCCATGAACTGGGGTTATGGTTTTCTTGCTTTCTCTCCTGTCTTATTTTTTTCTTGTGGTGACTCATTGCATTGGCCAAGCTGGGCATGTTCTGAGGAACTTTGTTTTATTTGTGTATATAGTAGTTTAGTCTGTGTTCGTGTTGTTGTGTTTTTCTGATAGGCTTGCGGAAAAGTGGGGGAAGGGCCTTCTGTGCCTTGCGTGGAACAAAAGCATAGGAAACAGCAGCCTACCGCTATCTGTCTAGCCTGTCTTAAGTGTGTGGCCCTGGGGTAGTGCGACTAGCTCGTTGCCTTGGTGTTTTTATGGAGAAACTAGTTGGTGCGGTAGTCATGGAGACGTGTACGTGGACCTTGTTTTGGATGCATGCGAACATGGCGGCGGGAGTTAGATCCGGAGTATACACTGCATCCGCGCGATGTCGCGCAAAGCTCGACGCAGGAGAGGAGGTCCAGACGCGCTGTCGCCGTGAAAGCCCGTAACTTGGGCCGGAGGCGACCCAGAGGTCTTCTTTCTTGTTTGTTTTTTGTCACTCGGCTGTACACAGCAGTCCTTTTTCTTTTTCTTACTGTCCTGTAACCTAACTGCTGTGCTGCGTCTGGGTGACTGAATTTCCCCCTTGGGATAATAAAGGTATCTATCTATCTTCTCCAGTGTGGACACGTTGGTGCCTCTTCAGGTTACTTAACTGACTGAAACCCTTTTCACACTGTTTACACACAAAGGTTTTTTCTCCACTGTGGACACGCTGGTGTATCTTCAGGTGACCTAACTGACTGAAACCCTTGTCACATTGTTTGCACACAAATGTTTTTTCTCTAATGTGGACACGCTGGTGCTCCTTGAGAGAACCCATCTCACTGAAACCCTTGTCACATTGTTTACACACAAAGGGTTTTTCTCCACTGGTGTATCTTAGGCTGGACTCACACATATGTGTGAAACATCTTCTCCGTATCGTCTGAGAATGGCCACTGGGTGCGCCGTACTAATGCATTGTCAATGGAAGGTTGTTTGGTTTTTTGTCGTTGCCGTGTCTCAAGCTCAACCGCAGCCTGTCTTTTGGCCAAGAGACACGGCAACGACAAAACACCAAACAACCTTCCATTGACAATGCATTAGTACGGCGCCCCCAGTGGCCATTCTCATACGATACGGAGAAGATGTTTCACGCAAATGTCTGTACGGCGCCTTAAGGTGACTTGACTGACTGAAACTCTTATCACACTGTTTACACACAAAGGGTTTTTCTCCACTGTGGACACGCTGGTGTATCTTAAGGTGACTTGACTGACTGAAACTCTTATCACACTGTTTACACACAAAGTGTTTTTCTCCACTGTGGACACGCTGGTGTATCTTAAGGTGACCTAACTGACTGAAACCCTTGTCACACTGTTGACAGTGGAAGGGTTTTTCTTTGGTGTGGACTTGCTGGTGTTTCTTCAGAGTCGATACCTCAGTGAAGCTTCATCACATCTGAGGTTTTCTCTCCTGTCCAAGTCATCACATGTTTTCTTACTTCTCCCGGCTGAGTCAAAGTCCTCACACAATCTTGATTGGTCTGTGTCTCCTTGTTGCTGGCTGGTTACACAGCGGGTAGATGAGGGGAGCTGTCCATTGCTCATCATTTGACAGCAAGGGTTGTTGTGACTCCTCTTCGTTGTGTTCATGGAGAGATGTTACGCCTGAGATGTGAAGGTGTAACCGACACTCAGAACAGGACACCCTGTCTCTTGGAAGATTCGTTCGTGGCCACCACTGCTGCCACTTGGACAGTTAATTGGAAGGCTTGCAGGCTGGAAAATGTTGGTTTTGATATACAATATTTACTCTGTCACTCTCTCTCATTCTCCCCCTCTTGTTGTCTATGTCTATATCCCTGATTCTCACAGTATAGCCCACCTGTTCAGACTCTCTCTTGGTCGTACTCAGACTAAATGTGATGTTTAGCAACCGTGTCACGTCTTATTCAGGTTGACCAGAGCTCTGGTCTGACATCATTGACATCATTCCTAATAACACTGATTTGCACATCTGACAGTTGCAATGAGCAGTTAGCAGTCAAAAAGCAGCAGGAGGTGAAGATGATTTGGCTAGTAAGACGCTTAAGGGTGAAAAGCTTTTCTAACCTATAGACTATATGTCACGTCAGTCTAACCAGTGTGGCAAGTTCTACAGACAGGGATCTCCGTATATGGGCATTAAAGGGATTGATGTGGCCGATGTGGCCTCCATATATGGAGATCCCTGTCTGTAGAACCAGCCACACTGGTTAGACTGGCATCTATGGTCTATAGGTTAGATGGATATATATATATATATATATATATATATATATATATATATGCGCATTCACAGACATGGTCTTAACTCATTCTGAGCCCAGGACATTAACGGATTAGGGGGTCCAGAGTGCCCCCTCCCGGCCCCATTAACGGCCGCTGTCTTATTTTGAAGGCCAGAAGTCTAGACCGGAAGTACTTCCGGTCTGACGTCATCGGATCGTGCGCCGGAACCGATGCGTGTCCACGTGGAGTTGTGTAATGGCCGACCGGGAGCTTTTATAACTGTGTAAAATAAGCGAGCATCTGCCTCCATCCTAGCTTCTAAAGTGTAGTTTTGAGATAATGGACATTAAAGATGAGATCGGCCGTCCACCTCAATGTTATGGGATGACTATTGTGTGCTCGTGGAGCCGTGATGATGACAAATCAGCGCGGATTTCGTCTCCGGAGCGTCGGCCATTGTACTAGGTATTTTTACTCGCCGTTACAGTAATATATTACTTTTCCCGCGACATCGCGTGGATGGCACTATAGATACTCTATTACTTTTCCCGCGACATCGCGGGGTTGGCTTTTAATGAGTTAATATTGATGACAGGAATCTCCATGTATGGGCATGACAGGGATTCTGTTAGTGTGGTTCCCCTGCCATCGCATTGATGTCAGAGTGTGACAGTCAATCAACAATGAAAGATCAAACCAAGAGTTACCCAGATCAGATAGACAAACAGATTCGGCCAAGATGTGACGGTTCACCATCCCAACCACAGTCTGTTCAAGATGCTGCCTCATGGAAAACGTCTAGGCAGTCTCAAAGCTACTAGCAACAGACTGCAAAAGAGCTTCTTTCCACGAACAGTTAGGCACATGAACGAACTGTCAAAAACGAGAAAGATCCAGGGAAAAAGGAATCGCAAGCAAGTCTGAAGGATGCCAAACAAAAACAATTTTTACTCTTATGCACCTGTACAAAAGACGTAACAATGAAGTTCAACCTTGAACTTTGCTCACATACTAAACAGCTGCCTACAGTCACAACTGTGCGGCAGTGGAGGAGAGAGATTAGCTGCATTATGATTTTCATTTTTGAAACTCATTGTAACTTATTTCACCTCAATAAATCATTTTTTTGGCACACCCCTAACTACTATACAGTAAGAATACTGTGAAACAAAATCTTTTTTTTTTACTGATACCGATATTTTCCCGATATTATTTTGTATGCTTACATCGTCCGATAATATTGGCCCGCCGATAATATCAGACATCCTTAGAATTTATATATATATTTATGTATATTTTCAATATACAGTATATTTTTGGTCCTATATCTGGCTTTGTGTGGATGTATGTCCGTCCATCTGTCCGTCCAACCACCCATTCACCCATGTATCAGTCCCGCACAGCTTGTCATTGGCCAAGCTTCGCGGGACGTTAATGAAATGAACAAACAAACAAAGGCACTACTCACTTCACACTGGGTGTGATTTTTGAGACTAGAAACTGCCTTTACTTCCCGGCTTGGTCATCAATTTGCTTCAATGATTCAACCAAATTCACTGATGGATGAATTGCAACTGTCAGATGTGCAAATCGGTGTTATTAGGAATGACGTCAACGGTTTGTCTTGTGTGACGTCAGACCAGAGCTCTGGTCAACCTGAATAAGATGTGACACCGTTTTTAAATATCACATTTAGTGTGATACGACCAAGAGAAATCGTTACAAGCTGTAATGTCAATGTCAGAGAACCAGGGATTTATAAAGACATAGATAACTGAGGGGGGAAAGAGACTGACAAATATTAAAAGCTATATTTTCCAGCCGCAAGAGAAAAAGAATCACCTTCCAATCCAAAGTCCAAGTAGATGTAGTTAATGGTGACCATGAACCAATGTTCCAAGACGCAGGTCTCCTGTTCTGAGTGGCCATACGTCTCCACGTCTCAGGTCCTCCTCCATGAAGACATGAAGAGAAGCCACAACAACCTTTACTGTCAAATGATGAGCAATGGACAGCTGCCCTCATCTTCCTGTGAGAAAGTCACCAGCTGTGTCACCACCAGCCAGAAACAAGGAAACACAGACCAACCAAGATCTTGTGAGGACTTCAACTCAGCCAGGAGAAGTAATGAAACATTCAGTGACTTACACAGGAAAGAAAACGTCATATGTGATAAGAGCTTTATTGAAGTATCGACTCTGAAGAAACGCCAGCATGTCCAGGCCAAAGAAAAGACATTCCAGTGTCAACAGTGTGATAAGAGGTTCAGTGTGTTAGGTAATCTGAAGAGACACCTGGGTGTCCACACCAAAGAAAAACCTTTCCAGTGTAAACAGTGTGGCAAGAGGTTCAGTGTGTTAGGTAATCTGAACAGACACCAGCGTGTCCACACTGGAGAAAAACCCTTTGTATGTAAACAGTGCGGCAAGAGTTTCAGTGAGTTGGGTAACCTGAAGAAGCACCTGCGTGTCCATAGTGGAGAAAAACCTTTCGTCTGTAAACAGTGTGACAAGAGTTTCAGTGACTTGGGTAACCTGAGGACACACCAGCGTCTCCATACAAGAGAAAAACCCTTTCAGTGTAATCAGTGTGACAAGAGTTTCAGTGACTTGGGTAACCTGAGGACACACCAGCGTGTCCACACTGGAGAAAAACCCTTTCAGTGTAATCAGTGTGACAAGAGTTTCAGTTACTTGGGTAAGACACACAAACGTATTCACAGTGGAGAAAAACCCTTTGTCTGTAAACAATGTGACAAGTGTTTCAGTGTGTTAGGTTCTCTGAAGATACACCAGCGTGTCCATACTGGAGAAAAACCCTTCGTCTGTAAACAGTGTGGCAAGGGTTTCAGTGTGTTAAGTACTCTGAAGATACACCAGCGTGTCCATACTGGAGAAAAACCCTTTGTGTAAACAGTGTGGCAAGGGTTTCAGTGAGTTAGGTAACCTGAAGAAGCACCAACGTGTCCCACTGGAGGAAACACCTTTTATGTGACTAAACAGTGTGACAAGGGTTTTAGTGAGTTAAGAACCTGAGGACCAGTGTTGGGAATAACATGTTAATCATGTTAATAAAACTGATTACGTAACACGGTCCTTTCCCCATTCAATAACAGCGTTACAGTTAGTTTGGTTTAAAGTTACTGCATTACTATATGAGGTAAAACAACACACTGTTTCTCTCTGCAGTCAGAGAGAGAGACAGAGGAGAGGGAGGAGGAGATCAACCAGTAGGAGCGAGATCATTTAGCGACCTACAACCGGGTCGCGACGTGGTCGGTAGTTTTCAGCGACTGGGTCGCTAAATCGAGCGACCGGGTCGCTAAATCACCGACCGCGCCGCTAAATCGACCGACCCGGTCGCTAAATCTACCGACCTGCCTGCAGTTTTAGGTCGGTAGATTTAGCGACCCGGTTGGTACATCTAGTGACCCGGTCGGAAGATTTTGCGCCCCAGTCGGTCGATTTAGCGACCCGGTCGCTCGCTTTAGCGGCGCGGTCGGTGATTTAGTGACGCGGTCGGTGATTTAGCGACCCGGTCGGGAGGTTGCGTGGCAGGTTAGCCTAACTGAGGTAAGGTTACTGAGGTTAGGTTTAGGGTTAGGGTTAGGGTTAGGGTTAGGGTTAGTAGCCCGGTGGTCGGTGGAAGTGACCACCGGTCGGTGGATTTACCTACCCGGTCGCTGGATTAGCGTCCCGGTCGGTGGAATTAGCGTCCCGGTCGGTGGAATTAGCGACCCGGTCGGTGGTTTTAGCGTCCCGGTCGGTGGTTTTAGCGTCCCGGTCGGTCGATTTAGCGACCCGGTCGGTGGTTTTAGCGTCCCGGTCGGTGGTTTTAGCGTCCCGGTCGGTGGTTCTAGCGTCCCGGTCGGTGGTTTTACCGTCCCAGTCGGTCGATTTAGCGACCCGGTCGCTGAAAACTACCGACCACGTCGCGACCCGGTTGTAGGTCGCTAAATGATCTCGCCCTCTCTCAGATCAACACACATACACAGGCAGAAGAACAAACGAGGAAAGCGACAGAGAGACAGGGAGAGAGCGAGAGGGAGAGCGACAGGGAGAGAGACAGAGAGACAGAGAAAGAGCGAGAGTGCTTTACCGTTACCTGCTTCTGCACTCGCCTTTCATTGTAAATGAATTACTGCCGCCGTCTGAAATGTCCTTATAGTGTGACTCAGTGATTTGCTGTGGCTGAATGTTCATCAAGCTAAAGCCAGTAGTGTTGTGTCAAGTTATGGTGTCAAATAAAGGAGCGTAAACACTTGACTTCCGGACGGTCGGCCTTCAAAATAAGAGCGTGAGCCCTTGGAAAGTAAGCCCTTGAAATGTACTTTCAGCCAGAGCAATTTAAAATAAGAGTATCACTTTTTTTTAGTAAAAAGAGTAGTACCTCTAAAATGACAAATTAAATATTAGCCAAATTGTCAAATATGAGAGGCGTTGCGAGGTGTTGTGAGCATGTAGATCGGCTATTTTCACAATAGAACCGTGTTTTAGAAAATGTAACTCTTAGTGCTCTTCAGGGTAGGGGGGTCCCCAGATATAATATGACTATTATTTTGGGGGTCGCAGCCTGAAAAGGTTGAGAACCAGTGGCCTAGAGGGCAACACACTATTGTTCTAGTGTAGCTTTCTTCACATTCATTTCCTGGATAAACGTTCAGCCAATCAGGAAGCAGCATTCTCGGTGACGTCACCATTATAGAGTATAAGTCCATTGAGTTCAATGGGGGAGTGCTGCTACTCGCAAGTTCCCAGAATTGCATCTTTCTAGTTATGGTAGGGCAACCACACTATTGTTCTAGTTATGGTAGGGCAACCACACTATTGTTCTAGTCCCAAACAAACATAGCGTAAACATATCAGGATGCAGCAACATTATCACGGTCAACATAGCCAATCAGGAAGCAGCATTCTTGGTGACGTCACCATTATAAAGAGTAAGTCTGATTCTGATTGGTGTTATAGATAGTGTAGTTGAGTTCTATGGAGGTTCTATGGGGGAGTGGTGACAATAAATATGCAACACTTGCAAATTCCAATTTAATCTTTTCTATTTTATGTATTCATTCTAGATAAACAATTCAGACTTTAAAGGTGATACACCTTGAAAATTCACTTTTCCTATTTTAAACCCTTTTTTTGGGGTCCCACTAGCACCTTCTATCCTCACAAATCTATCCTTTCTCTGGTTTTGGGAAGGTGGAGGTTAAAAGCATCCCACAGGTTCTCAAAACAGGCTGTCCAGATTTGCAGTTCAGGCCAAAGGTGGTACTGCAGCTGAAAATGCTCTGAGAGCCATTCAAAAATGAGAGTCTCTCTATTCAGGAGTGGTAATTTAGCCTCAAACCTTTTGAAAAACGTTTTTGGGACATAAACAATATGACTTTAACTGCTCCTAAACGGATTTCATCCAGGCAGAAAGGAAGGCACGCTCCAACTGCTGTTTTCATGGGTTTTATTTTTTCCCCAAGTAAACACAGTGAAAACTGAAATATAACAACAAAAAACATTTCTCAATACATGATCAATAAAACATGTCATCAATGTCCTGGGTGGCAGCCAACTTTGCTGCCATCCCCTCAAGTCCATATTTGTTATTTTAACCACAAAACAAATCAGTGCAAAGAAATTAAGTTGCACAACAACAATAAGATGCAATAATAAATAAATAAAGATGCAATTAAGAAATACGTTGTACAATAAACAATAAAAGATACCATTACAAAACAAAGATCCAATAAACAAAGGAACAATAAAAGGTAGCATACCGTGTGGCCTTCTGCCCCAGATATTTAGGAGTAGTTAGGAATTTTAGCACGAGAGGTCCCTCTCATGCCCTGTACCTCTTGTTTGTTTGTTCAGTCTGTCTGCCCGAGCCCAACAGGTGAGTTTAATGCTAAAGTGATTAGTCACGTGATACATGTCCCTTCGAAATGACACAGACAGAACAGCAGATGGTACCATAGCGAGGTCAAACAAGCTAATATGCAAGACCAAATTTCAACAACCCAAAAACGATAAAATGTCACAAAACACCAGTTTGGGACAGTTACAATGACATAAATACTTTTTAAATGCATGGTGTATCACCTTTAAATAGGAAAATGCATAAAGTCCATTGAGTTCAATGGTGGAGTGGTGCTAGCTTGAGGATTCTTCTTTTGTGTATCATCGTCCTTGATTATTGGTTGGCGACATCACAAGATTTCTTGGTCGAGCTTCACATGACATTTTGTCTATCCAGCCATTAACTCATTCCCTGCCAGGCCCGATAGTCCCGAGATTATTCCAATGTCTTTCCCCGCCAGGCCCGATAGTCCCGAGAATAAAAAAAAAAAAAAAAAAAAGAATTCAATTTTTTTTTTTTCAAAAAAATGTTTTGACCCCCAAAAATGGAGTAGGCATGATAGCAATCGCGAAATTGCATGTTTAACCCCCATAGCAACCCCATCTTTCAAGCATGGCAGCCATTTTGGCAGCCATCTTTGTTAAACATAGTGGCTGTTATCTCATGAATGCCTGAACGGATTTCCATTCGGATTTTTTTGTTTGAAAGCTGTGAGCAATGTGGACACACGTGGTGCATTACCTAGGCATGGGTGTGCATGATCCGTGCACACCCAATTACATGGAAGTCTATGGAGACGAATGGCAGGTGGGAGTACGGAGGTATGTTAAAATGGCGGTCAATGTGTTAAATAGGCAACCACACTCGCAGTTTCCCAGGATTGCATCATTCTAGTTTATATCAGGCCGCACTTGTTGATGGTGACGTCACCCAGTTGATGACATAATTTATTGTGATATCGTCCTCCGTTATGCTCGCAGATCGGCTATTTTTTTGGCAAATGTTTCACCCCAGGATAATGGATTTTTTTTTATAGTGATAATATCGTAAATCGCGATTTCTTTTGTCACAATAATTGTGATATGACATTTTCATATCGCCCGACCCTAGTCAAGCCGGAACCACTGGCCGGAACCACTGGTGCCGTGCATCTCCAAAATGATTCCTCCAGTTTAACATCGGGCTTTCCTATGAGGTGGAACGTCTGCTGAGGCGAAGTTAGCATACAGCAGGCATGTCACAATACTACAGTATCAATGCACATACAGGAGGCATGTCACAATACTACAGTATCAATGCACATACAGGAGGCATGTCACGATACTACAGTATCAATGCACATACAGGAGGTATGTCAAAATACTACAGTATCAATGCACATACAGCAGGTATGTCAAAATACTACAGTATCAATGCACATACAGGAGCCATGTCACGATACTACAGTATCAATGCACATACAGCAGGCATGTCAAAATACTACAGTATCAATGCACACACAGGAGGAATGTCACGATACTACAGTATCAATTAGGGGTGGGCGATATGGCGATAATTATCGTCTCGACGATACAGCTTTGCCACGATATGCCATTTCAGAGTATCGTTTCTCTCGTGATACAATACAGAAAAGGCTCTGGATACAGCGAGTGCACGTTCTGTGAGTCGCAGCTGTATTGCTTAATTTATACTTCTATAGTACGGTGGTGTAATTCGCCAAAAAGAACAGATCTACAAGCTAACAACGTGTCGCGGCTCAACGTGTCAAAAGCTTGAGGATCTGTCCCCCTACGGCCCCTCCCCCGGGCAGCACGCAGACAGCCTCCGAGTGTCTACACTGACTACTGAGTTGTGACTCTGCACTGCAGGAGCATGGAGGCACACGGGTCCGCGATTTAGTTTCACTTTCACGGGACTTTGTAAAGATGCAGCTTGCCCTGCATTCTTTGAAGCATATTTTTAATAATGGATGCCTTAAACTAACAGGACGCAAACTACTTTATCCGTCCTGCTATCGCTATCAGCCATCTCACTGCACAGCTGAGCCGTGTGTGCGTGCTGGAGTCTCCACTCCACACAGGCTGACACAGCTGTGTGTTCTGGCAGTATTGATGAGGTGATTTAGATCGCCTTGTAAACCCATGCCTCTGTTTTTATTAACTACAAACAAGTAGCTATTTTCCGCTATTTGTAAAGTGCTTTGTTTGTTATGCTTTCACGTTGATGCATGCGTGTGTCTTGCGGTGAAATCGTCGCGTCTATTTTGCGTCTATTTCATAATTGGCTTAGTTATAAAACCATGCAATTATTGTTAGTAGAAAATCTAAAAGCTATGATGATAACTGTATTGTAAAATACGGAGTAATTCTGTAAAAAGACTTTGGTTGGTCGTAGGGTAATTTGTTTTCCCCCAAGTTTCAATGGTAAGGCATGGGTTGTTGTCAACCTGTGGGTCGAGACCCCCAGAGAGGTCCCGAAATGATTTAGCCAAATTGTTTTGAAAATAGCCGATCTACAAGCTCACAACACTCAAAAACATGTTAAGGGAACCCATAAAACATTTCTGGGACCCATATGAATGACCTGTCCTGAACCATCACACCAACTAGTAAATATTTTGAGGTAAAAAATGTTAATTGTTTAATCAAAAATCTAAATATGTTATCATTAAAAAAATCATAGATTAGGCTATCTATCTTTCTATCTGCAGCATAAAAATGAATGGATTATCAATATAATATCTGTGTGGGTCTAATAATCATAATAAACCTAAAAACTCGCATAAAACAGTATCGTGATAATATCGTGTATTGTGATACAGCATGAAGAGTATCGTGATAATGTTTTTTTTCCAGTATCGCCCACCCCTAGTATCAATGCACATACAGGAGGCAGAGAAATCTCGCTCTTTCGAACGACTGTCATTTCGACAAAGGAGCGTCGGGAGGGTTATCGACACACCCCACGGACGTTAGGTTTAGGGTAAGGGTTAGAGTTGGGTGTCGAAAAGATGACACGTAGTAACAGCAAAACGCTCTCACAGGAGGCATGATGTCACAATGTGTGACTAATGTGCAGAAATGCCAGTGAGACGATCAGCATTTCAGAATACACCGACTGCCATGTGTTGCAAATTATCAGTCTTTCAAAATAACAGCGTGAAAGGTCACTTCTCTCTGTGGTCATCACATTTTTTTTTTTTAGAACGTCTGCAGTTGAAGTGTTCTTTTGTAACCAAACCTTAATCTAAACCAGTGGTTTTCCACCCGTTTCATATCAAGGTCCATTATTTATTGGGCACATGAGCCACGGACCACCATTAGATGAGATTTAGCCTCTCAGACCCACAGTATTTTATTGTCGTTGGATAGGATTTTGTCCACAATTCCGTGCTGTATTGATGTTGGTGCCACTAGATTAAAGATCTTACCCTAGACCTAGTCTAAAGCTTTAGATTAAAGATCTTACCCTAGACCTAGTCTAAAGCTAAAGATCTTACCCTAGACCTAGTCTAAAGCTTTAGATTAAAGATCTTACCCTAGACCTAGTCTAAAGCTTTAGAGTAAAGATCTTAAAGAGGGACGTTTGCCCGCCAAGACCTAAACTAGTGAAACGGCAGGTCTACAAGCCGCATTGTGAGCTTGTAGACAGGCTATTTTTAATTAATTAATTAATTCAATTAATTCGATAATTGTATTCACGTAAATCTTAGCTTTTGGGGGAATGTTTTCCCCATTTCTTTTTTTTCTTTTTTTTAATGTGGCTCCCGACTCCCTTGCCAGTGTTTGGGAAACAGTGCTCCTACCTTGGTGTGATCCAGGCGTCCGTACACCTGCCAGAAGTACGTGGTGAACAGTTTCCTGCTGATTGGTTTTCCATTGATCCTGATCCTCTCTCTGACCTGGACCAGGTGGGGAGAGCTGGAGGCAAGGCCACAGCAAGAAGCAGGGACGTGCAGAGAATATTAGAGAGGCAGGGGCTGAGACTTCTAAAAGGGTTGGTGAAAATAACGAAAATAGCAGAACTTCAAGCTCTCAATGCGTCGCAGCGCTTGGAGGTTGGCTATTGTTGGTGCTTGATACCACAATGAACTAAACATAATCAAGTCAATCCTGGACAAGGCAATTCTCTTGAATGCCTTCAGGTATGGCATGGAAAGAGGGCATTTGCATTTCTTTAACCATAGTAAAAACTGCATTCATGGTCTGGACAGGGCACTTTTTACAGACGGATAAAAGGGCAGGGGCTCAAGCCCATTTAGATGTCTATTTGTGCACATGTCTGGCAAGAAGAGACATTCATCAGTTAAACAACTTGTCCCTCCACATTTCATTTACTTATAGGTCACATTCGTTAGCTACTGTATACAAAAATAGCAGATCTACAAGTGACGCGCTATGAGCTTGTATATCTGCTATTGTGTTGTGCCACAGACCCCATGCCCAGAAGAGAGGATTTAAGTACAAAAATAAATATTTTAATATAATAGTTTTTGAGATCCCCTCCCCCAGTTCCCGAGAATGAAAGGATGAATGAATGAACGAATGCATGAAAATAGCAGATCTACAAGCTCACAGCGTGGGACAAAAAAATAAATAAAGCCGAACTAGTTCGGGATTGGCACAATAAGAGTTAACAAGATCTTGTGACTAAATAATAGCATTGGCTCCTGCACGTCCAGAGTAGGAACAGTTTTGGACGTACATAGTGTGATATGAAACAAAATATAAATAAGAACCAATGAGATGCAGCATTGGGGCACAGTGGGAGTATGATCCAATGACATGCAGCATTGGTGGTTTGAAGTTATCGGTGAATGCAACTGTACATTGTCCAAATACAGTAACTTCCCTTTTAATACCCATATATGGAGATCCATGTGTATGGAGATATGGGCATATTGGTTGGATCGGCAGTTCTACAAAAACATGTTGATTGCTGTATGCCCATATATGGAGAACACTGACGGAATCAGTAGGACTAGTCCATGCATGTCAGTGTGATGTCAGTGTGATGTAAAACGGATATGTGCCCATATATGGAGATCTCTGTATCTCTCAGTCCTTGTCCCCTTGTATGGGCATATTGGTTGGATCGGCAGTTCTACTGAAAAATGTTGTGTTGTACAACTGTACATCATGAAAGTACAGTAACGGCAGGGGAAGTAGCTAAGAACGTAGCCAAAGATCTGAGCTGAGTGAAAGTTGGAGTCTGTAGAACAAACCACGTGCTGTGAGACCCTGTCATGAGATTCTGGCCCATCGTCCTCGCCTTCAAGTAGTTGGGATGGGATGGGTTTTCTAGGTAATTGTAATAATAGTATAATAACAATGTACCTGTAGAATCCTGTTCGAAAGCCGTAACTCCTGAGGATCTGTTCAGTGAATGCACACGTTGAACCCTGAAACAAGCATATGAAAACATGAGCCAACGTTACACTCTTAATCTGATTTGGCTGACCAGCTGAAACACTTCCACATTTGTGTTAGTAGTTACTGCACTCTGGCTTTGTAGAGCAGTATGGACAATACTAGTTGCAACCGTTAGGTCCTCCACCGGCTGTCAGTCAGTCAGTCTGTCTGTCTGTCCGTCACGTCACACTTTTCCCCATCTCATATCTCCACCACCGTTGCCCCTATCCATGCCACACTTTGCACACACACTCCTTGGCTGCCAAACCACAACCTCCACCACTCATTTCTCACATGGCCCTCTTCTAGCGCCACCACGAGGCTGATTCTTGCAAAACACATTTTTGGACACTGCTCCTACAGATTTTGCCCTAAAATCACGCAAAGCGGTACACAGTATCTCTAAAGTCATGTCATCAACATGGATCTTTTTGTAATCTCGTCAGCATTGCAAATGAGGGTGAACCTCAATGCTCTTTTCGAGAATAAATAAAGGTTTCAATCAATCAATCAATCAATCTGTCCCATTTCCCATATTCCCTCCTGATTGCCTTCTAATGTTTGTGTATCCGATTAGGGAGTCTTACTGGTAATGGACAAAGTAAATTTCAGTCTTTAGCATTGAATATGTCACTGGTAGGCGGGTTTCTGAACTGTCTACAGGCCAATGAGAGTAGACAGAAATGGCATAATGATCATTTGTGGTGAAGATAATGTATAATATAATATTAGAATGAGCATTAGTGATGACAAATATTCACACAAATTGTACTGCACATCTAGAAGCTCATAGCACAGCATGAAGTATTCAAAAGTAGCCTATTCAATCAAAACAATGTGACAAAACAGTTCAGTGCTCAGTGTGTGTGTGTGTGTGTGTGTGTGTGTGTGTGTGTGTGTGTGTGTGTGTGTGTGTGTGTGTGTGTGTGTGTTTGTATGTGTGTGTGTGTGTAGGCCTGTCACAATTATCACATTATCGTCACAAATATTTGACATAATCACGATTATTTTGTCATAATCATTTACAAATTGTTCATATATTTTATAACATTTTCATAGTGGAAATAGCAGATCTACAAGCTCTACACGCTTGTAGATCGGCTAATTCCACTATCAATGTCCTTTTTGAAGAATAAAGTTGCCAATGTGTCAGTCATTTCTTGGTATATTTAGGTTATGTGTCATATCTGCCATGTACAACAGAAAAGTAATCGTCAACGACACAATCACAATTGAATCGTTAATCGTGTGTGTGTGTGCGCGCGATACAGTGTTGATTTTTATCAAATACTTTTTTTCTATGCCGAAATATATTGACAATTTTGTCACCAAATAAAAACTAGACTAAAATGTTAGGGAGGGACAACTTGTAGATTTTTCAGCAAGCAACCAAATATAAAATCAGGTATTACGTCCGGCAACCGAATGATATTTAGTCGACTAAAACAAGACTAAAAGTAAATATTTCAGGTGACTAAAATATGACTAAAACTAAACAGAATTTCATTCAAAAGGCTATGACTTAAACTAATCTAACATTTGCTGTCAACATTAACAACACACACACACACACACACACACCCTTTTAGTCTTAATGTATGACTGCACCTTGTGCCGTTTGCATTCCAAAAGCGTTCAATCAACAGCAGTCATGCAAAGCAACGATAATATCTTTAACACGAAACCCAGTGTTTCCCAATATGAGGTGCAGGCCCCTGTCGAGGGGACGTCAAAGTGTCTGGAGTTGGGCCACCATTTTCACCATTATGGACAAGAACACATTTTTGTATTACAGTACATGTACAGTATGTAGCAACTTTTTTCTGAAAAAAAGATTTGAAAGCCAAACGTGTAAGCTATCAAATAGTTTTGGATTTTTGTTTCTAGCTGCTACAGAGGCTGAGGAATAGGTCTTAAAGGCTTTTTTTTTTAATCAGACTTTTTAAACATGTACATTTGGGGGTACTTGACATGAAAAGGTTTGAGAACCACTGATTTAGAAAAAGAATTTAGTAGACATTTGTACACACACACACACACACACACACACACACACACACACACACACACACACACACACACACACACACACACACACACACACACACACACACACACAGAGATATTAGAGTACTAACCGTCAGTCCAGCTTGCTCCAGGAATCCTCTCATAGCACTGAGTTGGAGCTGAGGATTCAGCCTCTCTCTTCTCACCTGATGACCAGGAGCATGCAGAGAATGTTAGAGAGGCAGGGGCTGACATTTCTAAAATGGCCTTTTGGTGAAAATATCAAAAGTAACCTCCAAGCTCCAAGTAACCTCCAACCTCCAAGCTCACGACGTGTCGCAGTACGACACGTTGTGAGCTTTGAGGTCGGCTATTTTCTTTGCTTGATACCAATAAGCATAAACAAGTGAATACTGGAGATGTGGTGTATGGCATGGATTTCTACACGGAGAGGGGACAAGTCTTTCAACATAAGATGCTGTCATTCAAGTTCAGGAGAGTTTGAACAAGGCAATTCTAATGAATGCTGCCTTCATATATGGCATGGAAAGAGGGCATTTGCATTTCTTTCAGCATAGTGAAAACTGCATTCATGGTCTGGAGAGGGTACTTTTTACAGACGGATAAAAGGGCAGGGGCTCAAGCCCCCTTTGATGTCTGTGTGCCCGTGCCTGGTGATGATCATATAATCATCATCATCATCATCATCATCATCATTACTCACCTGATCCAACAGACTGGCGTTGGTCTGGAGTGTGTTGAGAGCACACACTGCTTCCTGTGTGAAAGAAAGAAAAAAAAAAAAGTTAAGTGATGCAGAGAGACTTGGTTGGATTTTTGGAACTTAAGATATTCACACTTGCAGAATATTTAGAGAAAGCATGGGACAAACGGACAAAGAAACCTCATACAGTATGTGATATGGGGTGTGCAAAAAAAATCACTCAACTATCGATTTTTAATGCCACGATTAAAAATAACTTTTTTAAATTCAGAATAGTATTTTTTTTTATTGAGGTGAAATAAGTTACGAGTTTCAAAAATGAAAATCATACTGCCTCTAACATAGCTGCAGCCTCTATTCCCCCCCACCGCCTGCTACGCTGATGTCTGAAGGAAAGTGCTGTGGTCCTACGACAACCACCTAAACATTTTAAATCCAAGGTTTATAAAAAAAACAAAAAAGCAATGTAATTTGGGGGGAAAACATCTCAATAATTGTGATATTGAATTGGCTAATCGCAGAATCGGAATAAAACGAAGAAACGTGATATAAATCTAATCGTCACCCTAGGTATCGAAGTCGAATCGGGAGGTAAGTAAGTCCCACCCCTATATGTGATGTATACTTATTTTGTTTTTGGGTACTATTAAGCATGCACTTTCATTATTTTCATATATGTTTTGGTGTCTTATAATCATGTGAGGGATGTGTCTTTTGACAAGACACAGAAACAAAATCCATTCATTCATTCACAGATCGTTCACAGCTTAACATTCAGAGAACATGACACTTTTTATTTTATTTCTACAAGCTCTCAACGCTTGTAGATCTGCTACTTTCACCGTTTCTGTAGATCTGCTATTTCACTAACATGTTTTAGGAGTTTGTATGAACTTAAAATGAGGGCAGGAGCAGTGAGTGACCTTTGTTCTACTTTACATTCATTGTTAAACAGAATAAAAGTAAAAAAGAAAACACGGCACACATTACATCACATGACCAACTGTCACATTGTTATGTCCAATTAGGCTAATCATTAACTAGGCAAAGCAGGTGGCAGCAACACATGAGCGCGTGCGCGCACACGCACACACACACACACACACACACACACACACACACACGCACACACACACACACACACACACACACACACACACACACACACACACACACACACACACACACACACGCACACACACGAACACGCACACACACACGCACACACACACACACACACGCACGCACGCGTGCACGCGCAAAGTTACTGAGACAGAGGAACGTATCCATCTGCCGTAGCTTACATTACTACCAGTGTGTCCTGACAGGACACAGATGTAACCATTTGGTTACATTTGTATCTGGAAGTTGAATCTAGAGTTGCAACACTAACCATTGACAGCCCTTACAGCCAAACAGAAAAGTCCTACAATCTGATTGTATTAAACAATGTTAAACTCTGGTCAATGGGTTCTGTTCACCTACACCACCTGTTCTCTCCCCACCAGGTAAGATTGCAGCTCCATGCTGCACTATCAACACCGATAGCTTTTAATTTATCAATCAGAATAGAGTGATTTACGGTGTCAAATGCCTTCTGGAGGTCCAGCATGACCATGCCGCAATATTTGCCCACGTCCACATCACGTTTGATGCGGTTGTTCAAATAGAGAAGGCATGTGTCAGTGGAATGGGATTCGCTGAAGCCAGATTGGAACTCATAACTTAGTTTATTCTCTTCAAGATACCTTGCAACCTGTTCATAGTCATTTTTGTATTTTTTGATTCTTTTTTTTTCTCTCAGTCACTGATCTACAAGCTAACAATGCATTACAACATATGATGAGCTTATAGATCTGGTAGTCTGGTTCAATCTGGCCTGGACAGATATTCTGTCAAGTTTTCCTCTGACATAAACTGTATTTTAGGGGGATACAATTGTATATTATTTAGCCTGTAGGCTACAGTTGATATGACAAAAAGAAATATGACAGTTTAATGCAGGAGTGTTGTGGATGTAAAAGTTATTTACAGAGGTGCCCCGAGTCTCTGGTGCAAAGCTTTAGAAATGTATTTTAGGTGTGTGGTGGGGGCTCAAAGTGTGTCCACTAATAGTAGGGGGAATTAAGTGTCAAATCGTTACGCGGCGGATAAAAGCATGAAATTTGATACAGAGGTCCCTTGGGTCATCCAAAAACATCCTAGAAGGGGTGCCCAAAACAATCTCATACAGGAAGTGAGTTATGGACAAAAGTCAAAATGGCCGCTTAAACTGTTGACCGTTGACTCAAAAGACACCAAAAGAATCTCCAAAAAGCATAAGATTTGGCACAGATGTCCCTTGGGTCATCCTAAAACATCCTAGAAGGGGTGCTCAAAAAAATCTTAAACAGGAAGTGAGTTATGGACAAAAGTCAAAATGGACGCTTAAACTGTTGACCGTTGACTCAAAAGACACCAAAAGAATCTCCAAAAAGAATAAAATTTGGCACACATGTTCCTTGGGTCATCCAAAAACATCCTAGAAGGGGTGCCCAAAAAAATCTCATACAGGAAGTGAGTTATGGACAAAAGTCAAAATGGCCGCTTGAACTGTTGACCGTTGACTCAAAAGACACCAAAAGAATCTCCAAAAAGCATAAGATTTGACACACATGTCCCTTGGGTCATCCTAAAACATCCTAGAAGGGGTGCCCAAATTTTTTTTA
The DNA here is from genome assembly GCF_963921795.1 of Nannobrachium achirus. Lineage (NCBI taxonomy): Eukaryota > Metazoa > Chordata > Actinopteri > Myctophiformes > Myctophidae > Nannobrachium > Nannobrachium achirus. The sequence continues at coordinate 73,781,201 of NC_137810.1, read as the reverse complement.
AACAGGAAGTGAGTTATGGACAAAAGTCAAAATGGCCACTTAAACTGTTGATCGCTGACTCAAAAGACACCAAAAGAATCTCCAAAAAACTTATAGAATCTCATAGACGCACACACTTTGGCACATGTATCCCTTGGGTCATCCTAAGACATCCAAAGAAATCTGAAACAGGATGTTAGTTATTGCCTAATTAACAGTATTGACAGATGATGTAAAAGACACCTAAAGAGTAAAGAATATCATAAAGGCATGAAATGTGGTAGAAATATCCCTTGGGTGATCTTAACGCATCCTAGAAGGGGTGCCCAAATATGTTTTAAACAGGAAGAGGGTTTTTGTCTAATTTCAAAGTGGCCACCTAAAGCAGTTGACACTAAAGAAAACATAAAGGGATGCTATATAAACATATTATTTGGCATGTAGGCCTAAACCTTATTATATACTAGAAGGGGTTATTTATTTGTTTGGGAAGGGACCATATTGAAGTAATTCTGAATGGCTGTTTAAACAGTTGACAGCTGCACAGTCTGCATAAACCTGGGGTATTTTTCAGTCTACCTTCTGTGTACATCCCCCTTCTCTGTGTACTGATTGATTTGATTGATTGATTGATTGATTGAAGACTTTATTAGAAGTTTGCATAGGAAAAGGTACAGTTTCATGACGGTACAGTTCACTGGTACAAGGTCTACTAAAAGGAGATCCATGAAAAGACTAAGCTTATTTCCACTGGAAACCATTGAAGTATCTCATATAACATTGAATGACAGACAAATAGAACACAGTACTATGCAGTAGATATGTAAAGAAAAACAAAAAAAAAAAGACAGTAAGTCTAAAACAAACAGTATATACAAAGAAGGGGCAGGGGAGGGTAGGGTTGGGCTAGGTTCATTTTTTACCAGTTGCGAACGGCTGCTGCCTGTAAGTGGCTTTTCAGGGCAATTTTAAAGGATGCTAGTGATCCACACTCCTTTATGGCCTTCGGTAAGGCTTTCCACATTTTGGTGGTATAGCAGAAAAAAGAGTTTGACCCTTTGTTGGTTTTGACTCTGGGTTGAAAGTGATCTGTGGCGCTGCCTCTGGTGTTGTAATTATGGACATCCTTAATGTTTATAAAGTATTTTGAAAGGTACTTGGGTATCATAGTGGTGTAGTACATCATCTCCCCCTTCTCCGCTCCCTCCACTGGCTCCCATTTGCTGCCCGCACAGAGTCTTTGAATCTTCTTTATTTATCTAACCCTCTGCATGCATATTCATACTTATTTTACTCTGCTTCTTATCTTCTGCATATTCTTATTTTACTCTATAGATGTATATTTCTATTTTGCACTCTACATCTTCTTGCTTATTTTGGTCCATCTTCACTCTATCTTTTCTTCTAGATCATTACAGTTTTTTGTGATTAGTGTTTAGTAACTACGCATGTGTGCAATTTCATAATGACCAGCACATTGACATAATGCTGTGCAAGGTAACCCAGCATCTACACTTTCTCGAACAGAGGGGCTACTGCTCGATTTGAATGTTATAGCAGTGCAGCCTGTGTGGGAGGAATGGTTTCCATTGAGAGACAATTATGAGCAAACAGGTCCTCCCATTTTCATAATAGCCACTTTAAGCTTTTGGCGGCTACGGCAGATGAAAACGGTAACCGGAAATGATCATCGCTCGATAGATAAACCTGACGCCGTCGCGGCCGTCTCTACAACGCCAGAAGCTCCCTTCCCACGTAGTGGCTGGAACGTCTGCTGCGTGTACGCATCACCATGGGAACCAAAGAGTTCAGTAAAAGAGGTGGGACCCCGTCACCGATGGCAGTTTGCTTAAGGATTTTGACTGCTACAGCGATAGCAGCCGTAGTCCAGCCTCGGTTGCAGTTGTACAAACGGGCTGCTTAAACTGCCTAATGTCCGTTGTCTTGTCATACTGAACACAGGTGTATATTGCAAGCACTGTAACACTGTTTGATTTTTGGCTAAGCACTTCAAAAGGATTAACCATACAATAAATAACCCCTTCTAGAATAATAAGCAGTACTCAATACAGTATGTACCAACTTAAAGGTTTTTATGAAGTCCCTTTATAATAATGATGATAATGATAGCTCAAATGCATATAGCTATTTTCTAAGTACCCAAAGTCGCTTTACATAGGGAAAGGAAGGAACCAACTTTGTATTCTTTTGTGTCAACTGCTTTAGGTGGTCATTTTCCATTTTGTTTAGCTGTTTCAGATTATTTTGGGCACCCATTCGAGAATCTCTTAGGATGCTTTTGTATGCTTTTATGAGATTCTTTAGTTGTCTTTTGAGTCAATCGCCAATACTGTAGGCGTCCATTTTCAATTTTGTCAGTAAGTTCCTGTTTCAGATTTATTTGGGCACCCCTTCTAGGATGTCTTAGGATGACCCAGGGGACACATGTGCCAAAGTGTATGCCTTTATGAGATTCTATAGGTTTTTGAGTCAATAGCCAACACTGTAGGTGGCCATTTTCAATATTGTCATTAATCCACTTCCTGTTTAAGATTTATTTGGGCACCTCTTCTAGGATGTCTTAGGATGACCCAAGGGACATGTGTGCCAAATATTATGCTTTTTGGAGATTATTTTTGTGTCTTTTGAGTCAACGGTCAACAGTTTAGGTGGCCATTTTGACTTTTGTCCATAACTCACTTCCTGTTTAGGATTTTTTTGGGCACCCCTTCTAGGATGTTTTAGGATGACCCAAGGGACATGTGTGCCAAATTGTATGCTTTTTGGAGATTCTTTTGGTGTCTTTTGAGTCAGTCAACAGTTTAAGCGTCCATTTTGACTTTTGTCCATAACTCACTTCCTGTTTATCATTTTTTGGGGAATCCTTCTAGGGTGTTTTAGGATGACCCAAGGGACATGTGTGCCAAATCGTATGCTTTTTGGAGATTCTTTTGATGTCTTTTGAGTCAACAGTCAACAGTTTAGGCGGCCATTTTGAAATGTATCCATAACTGTCTTCCTGTTTAAGATTTTTTGGGCACCCCTTCTGTTTTAGGATGACCCAAGGCACATCTGTACCAAATTTGGTGCTTTTATCCACCGCGTAACGATTTGGCCATTTTATGAGGTTAATTCCCCCTACTATAAGTTGAATAAGCTAACTTGCCACAGACCACTTTGTTTTGGTGAGTAGCAAAACTGTATTGGTACTGAGTTTCAGAACCATTGATGTATAAACTCACAACAATTCATCGAAACATCAAATGACATACAAATAACAGTCCTATGAAAAAAATATAATAATAACAATCTTATAACAGTATATCAGGAATAAAATGTACTGTAGGCTACTGTTAACAAACTTGTCAAAACTTGATAAAGTACTCAATCACAACTAAACCAATGTGGATGGCTAGCTGCTATGGAGGGTTGTGGTCAGTCTCCTACCTGGTAGTCCATGTCTGGGGGCTGTGGAGCGGCCAGGCTGCTGGAGGAGAGCGGGCAACAACAACACACTGACTGAGAGACCAAGAACTGACGGAGGAGGACCATGCGGAGGACGGACAGGCACGCCATCATATGGGGGCGGAGCGTGTGTGTGTGTGTGTGTGTGTGTGTGTGTGTTGTGTGTGTGTGAATATCAGACATCTAAACACTGAATAAAGTAACTTAAAACAGTGTGTGTGTGTGTGTGTGTGTGTGTGTGTGTGTGTGTGTGTGTGTGTGCGTGCGCTGCGTGCGTGTGTCCGGATGTGAACTGCAAAGCAAGCTACGGACTAAACCATTTTGTGATTTCTGTGAGGGGTGAAAGGATTCAGAGAACCTCCATTATATGAAAGAACACGATTGATAAAGGGGGAAAAACTCAGTACAGTCTCAATCTATCAATGAAGCTCCATTTCAATGTGATTATGACATTGGAGGAGAGAGGGGGGCATAATAATCTTTACGCCTCCACCCCACCCCCTCCCTGTCCGGGGTGGTTCTTGGTAGGTCTACTCCTTCCCCTTTGTGTTTAACGGAGGAGACTCTTGACAGAGACACAACAGCAGACGCTTGCAGTGTTTTTATTTTTATTTTTCACGACGGCGGTGAGCAATGTCTCACAAAGGAGGTACAACTTGTCAAATGGAGTCTGTACGGCTGAAGATAAATGAACACATGACGTCGGTGGGAGAGGAGATATTGTGTGTTTTTGACAAACAGCAGCGTGGAGCCGATGTTTGTGTGGAGCTTAACGTCAGAGTGGTTGTGTTGGAGCGCCTCCACGTGGCCGCAGAGTTCATGTGCAACCTCTTCCACAGGGAGATGGAGACACTAGAAACTCTGCTGGAGACACAAAACAAACGTCTGGACACCTTTCTACACGCACCAGGTTTGTTTGTTTGATTGATTGATTGATTAGTTGTAGAATATGTTATGCATAGGTTTGCATAGGAAAGGGTACAGGACAGTACACTGGTTCATAGCTCCTTTCGGAACCCCTCACTCCACTGCTACGCAGCTCCGAGATGGGGTTCCTACTGGTAGCATGCCGGAATCCTCCGGCTGGATCGCCGATCCGCCGTTAGGGAACACTTCTTACCTTTTGGTGAACACTCTATCCAAAAAGTGACCGGTCTCTATTCATCTATAATCGTTTTACTTCTTTAAGGTGGAAGAAACTCGAAGCAACCCTGCTAGAAAAACCAGCACAAGACCAGCAGTAAGACCAGCACCAGCACCAGCACAAACCAGCGCATGTTGTGTTTTCGAGCTGGTCTGTGCTGGTGCTGGTGCTGGTTTGTGCTGGTCCCACCATCTAAACCAGCATGAACCAGCACAGACCAGCACCAGCACAAACCAGCGCTTACTGCTGGTCTGTGCTGGTGCTGGTCTGTGATGGTCTGTGCTGGTGTGGTCAGGGACCCCCGGGGGACCCCCCTGAGAAGTGGACCAGGTCTTTGCTGGTTTAATTTGCTCTTTGCTCTGGTGCTTGAATCCTGTTCTGTATTTGACCATATTAGATTGTGACATTATTTTTGACATTGTGGGTGTGAGTGGGATTCAAACTTACTACCTCTGGCACTTCAGTCCTGCACTTATCCTCGGCGCCACTGGAACCTGTTAGTTAAAATGGGTGTTTGTCCCTATTTGTATATGACCAGCTTAGACCAGCACAGACCAGCACAGACCAGCACCAGCACAGACCAGCACCAGCACAGACCAGCAGTAAAACACAACATGTGCTGGTTTGTGCTGGTGCTGGTCTGTGCTGGTTTATGCTGGTTCATGCTGGTCTGTGCTGCACCAGCACCAGCACCAGCACAGACCAGCAGTAAAACACAACATGTGCTGGTTTGTGCTGGTGCTGGTCTGTGCTGGTCTATGCTGGTTCATGCTGGTCTGTGCTGGACCAGCACCAGCACCAGCACAGACCAGCAGTAAAACACAACATGTGCTGGTTTGTGCTGGTGCTGGTCTGTGCTGGTCTATGCTGGTTCATGCTGGTCTGTGCTGGACCAGCACCAGCACCAGCACAGACCAGCAGTAAAACACAACTTTTGCTGGTTTGTGCTGGTGCTGGTCTGTGCTGGTCTATGCTGGTTCATGCTGGTCTGTGCTGGTGCTGGTCTATGCTGGACCAGCATCAGCACCAGCACAGACCAGCAGTAAAACACAACATGTGCTGGTTTGTGCTGGTGCTGGTCTGTACTGGTCTGTGCTGGTCTATGCTGGTTTATGCTGGTTCATGCTGGTCTGTGCTGGTGGACCAGCATGGGACCAGCACAGACCAGCATAGACCAGCACCAGCACCAGCACAGACCAGCATGAACCAGCATAAACCAGCATAGACCAGCACAGACCAGCATGAAAATTGTGCTGGTCTGTGCTGGTTTTTCTAGCAGGGAAGGGGGTGAAATAAAGTTTTTATATCGCTCGAAAGACCAGCCGGCTCTGTGTTTTCCCGTGTTCCCCCCCCCCCCCCCCCCCCCCCCCCCGTTGTAGTCTCGCATGGCTGTGAGCATTTGACCAAATCGCGGAGGCAACAGCCTGGCCACGCGAGACTACAGCGGGGAAAACACGGGAAAACACAGAGCCGGCTGGTCTTTCGAGCGATATAAAAACTTTATTTCACCCCCTTGCTTCGAGTTTCTTCCACCTTAAAGAAGTAAAACGATTATAGATGAATAGAGACCGGTCACTTTTTGGATAGAGTGTTCAACAAAAGGTAAGAAGTGTTCCCTAAAGGCGGATCGGCGATCCAGCCGGAGGATTCCGGCATGCTACCAGTAGGAACCCCATCTCGGAGCTGCGTAGCAGTGGAGTGAGGGGTTCCGAAAGGAGCTAACTGGTTCACTGGTACAAGGTCGACTAAAAGGATTAAAAAAAAAATCACATTTGAACAAAATACAAATAATACACCTGGCAGTATCAGCTGACCTTTTAGCAATTTCACTGTAGTCAAAAGAAAATCGTGAGTGTTGGTGTGCTCCTGTCACTTGATTTTCTGTCTAGAGCAGTGGTTCTCAATCTGTGGGTCGGGACCTTGCATGATTCTTGGGTTGTCCCTAGCCGCAAATTGCAACACTAGATTTTTTTATAATCGGTTGAATCTAGGGTTGCAATACCTCCCATAGGGATCCAATGCATGAAAACATTTTTTTGCTATCTGATTGTATTAAACGACTTCAAACTCACCAATATTGGAGAGAGGGCGAGGTCATTTAGCGACCTACAACCGGGTCGCGACGTGGTCGGTAGTTTTCAGCGACTGGGTCGCTAAATCGACCGACTGGGACGGTAAAACCACCGACCGGGACGCTAGAACCACCGACCGGGACGCTAAAACCACCGACCGGGACGCTAAAACCACCGACCGGGTCGCTAAATCGACCGACCGGGACGCTAAAACCACCGACCGGGACGCTAAAACCACCGACCGGGTCACTAATTCCACCGACCGGGACGCTAATTCCACCGACCGGGACGCTAATCCAGCGACCGGGTAGGTAAATCCACCGACCGGTGGTCGCTTCCACCGACCACCGGGCTACTAACCCTAACCCTAACCCTAACCCTAACCTCAGTAACCTTACCTCAGTTAGGCTAACCTGCCACGCAACCTCCCGACCGGGTCGCTAAATCACCGACCGCGTCGCTAAATCACCGACCGCGCCGCTAAAGCGAGCGACCGGGTCGCTAAATCGACCGACTGGGGCGCAAAATCTTCCGACCGGGTCACTAGATGTACCAACCGGGTCGCTAAATCTACCGACCTAAAACTGCAGGCAGGTCGGTAGATTTAGCGACCGGGTCGGTCGATTTAGCGGCGTGGTCGGTGATTTAGCGACCCGGTCGCTCGATTTAGCGACCCGGTCGCTCGATTTAGCGACCCGGTCGCTGAAAACTACCGACCACGTCGCGACCCGGTTGTAGGTCGCTAAATGATCTCGCTCCTACTGCAATATTGTGGCTCTATGGAAAGCTTGGAATTTACTCTTGCTATCTGCAAAGTGTTTGTTTCTGAAAAATCCACCGTATAATTGTTATGATTTATTTTCTGTCAAGAAATCCGAGCAGACATGGTTTATTTTCTAAGTGTTGAACTTCGGAAGCGCTCGTCTTCTAAAACGCCATGTCCCGCTGCCTCCTGCATTATGTGACATTTAGAACCAGGTGGTCACAGGACCGTTGAGGGATTTTCCACGAGCGCTTCCAAACTCCAGGACTTAGAAAAAATTACACCTGAACCAAATTTCTTGGATAGAAAGTAGCTCCTAACATGTCTACTGTGGATTTTTCTGAAACAAACATTTTGCAGATAGAAAGAGTAAATTCCAAGCTTTCCATACAGCCACAATATTGGTGAGTTTGAAGTCGTTTAACACAATCAGAAAGCAAAAAACTGTTTTGATGCATTGGATCCCTATGGGAGGTATTGCATTCCCTAGATTCAACCGATTATAAAAAAATCTAGTGTTGCAATTTGCGGCTAGGTTGTCCCTAGCTCTGGTCCATCGCGTCTCCTCCCGGAGACGCTCTGACAGACCCGTCGGGAAATGGCTGGACTCGAGATTGTTGGCCCCTCCGAGCGCTCAACATCAGTCAAAATAAACTAAACTATTTCACTACTCACCAAACCAAAGGTAGTTTTGCGTTATTGAAACTCTATTCTCCGCGGTGGTGAACCCCTCAGCACCCCACCCACTCTGCAAAATACACTATTTTTGGCATGAAATAAAGTGCATCCAACTCGACCGCCGCTTATTTCCGGGTTGTGAACCATTGTATCTGCGGTGGCCGCTAGGTGGCTCGAGGTGGGTGCGTTTTATTTCATGACAAAAATAATGTATTTTACAGAGTAGGTGGGGTGCTGAGGGGTTCACCACCGCAGAGAATAGAGTTTCAACAACGTAAAACTACCTTTGGTTTGGTGAGTAGTGAAGTAGTTTAGTTTATTTTGACTGATGTTGAGCGCTCGGAGGGGCCGACAATCTCGAGTCCAGCCATTTCCCGACGGGTCTGTCAGAGCGTCTCCGGGAGGAGACGCGATGGACCAGAGCTAGGTTGTCCCCAGATGACAGTGAAGTGACAATTTATGTAACTTTTTTTCATACCAAATTAAAAGGAAAATAAAAAGACTATTAATCATCGAAAGTATTCAACAAACTAAACAAAATAGTCAAATAATATTAGCCAACAATTTGGAAAATATCTAATCCAGATATCTAATCCATAGCAAAGCGTTGCAAGAACCAAGGTGCTGAACAAAAAATGCAAAAACATATTAAAGCAAAATAATATAATTAAAATAAGTCAAGCTAAATAGATCACATCACAACGAGAATGAAATACATGATTTGACGGATTTGTGATGAACTAATATCAGGTAACCTAATTACGGTAATTTGATTGATGGATTGATTGAAGATTTATTAGAAGTTTGCATAGGAAAAGGTACAGCTTCATGACTGTACAGTTCACTGGTACAAGGTCAACTAAAAGGAGATCCTAGTAAGCGTTTCTGCTTGTTTGCACAGGAAACCATTTAAGTATCTCATATAAGACGGATAGAACACACAGTACTATGTAATACCGTAGTTAAATTGTAGACAAAAACTGTGATAGCAAAATGTTGATACCGCCTGAGGCCTACAGGCAAATAAGGATTGTTGTGATGTGATTGAGCTTTTGCTTGGCGGTGAGGATGCGAGCAGCAGTATTTTGAACAAGCTGCAGACAGCTGAGAGTAGATTGATCAAAGCCGTACGTACAAATGGCCTGCCATTGCGAGTCCCCCTCTCATCTCTCCAACGGAATGCAGTGATTAATCATTAAGCCACAGGATTATTACTGTCCGTCTTATTAAAATAGACGCTTCTACAGTTCAACTTCGGGAGGATGGAGGACAGTCAAGTCAAACATCTGTCGCACATTGTGTCAAAAATAGCAGATCTACAAGCTCACCTTCGAGCTTGTAGATCTGCTATTTTTGGCATTCAAGATATACAGCACTGTTGCAAAAAAAAATATCCTTTTAACGCTGTCAATTTTTTTATATGCGATTAACGCAGTGATTTTGAGCCTCGTGCGCTCCGTAGTATAGAGAGTGAGGAAGTGAATGCGTTGATATCGCTTCCAATTTCGGGGTTTTGATCCGGTCGGATGACATCGGATGACATCCGGTCGGATGACATCCTACGTTATTTTGTAGTCAAAACGGACTACACTTTGGCCGGAACTACCAAACCGGAATCAGTTTTAACCCAGTTAGCGCATGCACAAGTAGTTTTGTTTTTGGTTAAAACTAGTCTGGGATCATTTCACTTTTCTGGCTTGTAACCGGTCTGGAGCGGAAACCACAACACGTCATGTTGTAGTACTCAAGGGACTACAATTTGGCCGGAACTATCCACCGGAAACAGTTTTAACCCAAAATAATTCCTGTGCGCTCAAGGACATACTTTTAGGGCCTACCTAATAAACTCCTTGATGGGGAGTAGTTTTGCTTTTGAAAAATGTGTTTGGTATATGCATCTTTCAGTCCAACTCGTAGCGACTGGCAAGACTACACTAGACTACTCAAGCATTTTAATAGGGATTGTGGAAACAAATGGCGGGAACCAAATCAAGCCGCTTCTTCTAGTGGTTTCTGCGTTGAGCGGAAACCAAACGGCCTGATGTGAACGAACACCAGGCAACCTGGTAGGCGTAGGCGAGGTTAGTTAAAACTGATTCCGGTTTGGTAGTTCCGGCCAAAGTGTTGTCTGTTTTGACTACACAATGGTGTAGGATGTCATCCGGTCTAAACCGGATCAAACAACCTGTTTAGTAAACGAATACCAGGCTTTCCCCCAGAAAGCCTGGTGACGCGAGGTTAACTGACAACAGTCAGTGCGAGATGCGGCTAGCAGCAGGGCTAGTAGTAGTTGTACCAGACAGACAAAACAGCTGAGATTGTTGCAGCAGACAAGCACAACCACAATTATTACCGCTGACGGCGTCGCGCACAGCCGAGAACAGCGTGCGGCGGCAGACAGCACGAGCCCTAGACACGCACGCTCCCAAAAACAGTACGTCTCTACCTTGTACAGGAGAAGCATACGTCCTGTATACAGGGCTCCCCAGTCCCCCACACCAACACGCTGACAGTGACCACCGAAGGCATGCAACAACCGCCAGAGAACTTGGCATACTGTATGCCTTGTGCCACACATCTCCAACGAGCCATCACAGTGACTCCAGAGTCTACATCATAACATAACAGCTGGGTTTCTCATAGTGAAGTAGTAACACCAGTCCAGGGTGCCTCAGAATACTTTGATAATATTTAGAATGTATCAATAGCTTATTACTTCAGTTAAACCACTTTAGGCCCTCAAATGCCCCTATGCTTGCTTTTAAAACACCCCAGAGCTGCACTGTACTTGAATTATTTTTTCCATACACCAACTCTCTTCACCAAAAATGGCCTATCTACAAGCTTTGCATCTTATAGTGAGCTTGTAGATCCGCTACTTTTGGTGAATATCCCCTTAGAATAGGGATGCTGAGGTTTGAGTGATCGAATGCCAAGTATAAACGTTTATTTATTTTACATCTGTCCTAATGAAAAATTAAAGGGAGCCTCTGCACACTCAAAAGTGTGCAAAATCATGTTCTTTATTTTCAGTTAAATAAAGTGCAAGCTTTTGGTCTTAGACCTTCTTAACACATTGGCCGCCATTTTAACATTGACTGTTTGGCTCTCCTGCCATTTTGTTTAATGAAAAAATTTATAATTTTTTTTTATATTGACATTTTTCCTAAATTCTGTATTCTTTTGACAATGTCCTACAGTACCTGAAATGAAACAAGACAACCTCTAGTCTCACCAAAAAATAAAATAAATAAATAAAAAGCTTTTTTTTCTATAGTTGCAGCCATCTCAAAATAGCCATTTTTGACCAAAATCCAGCTCTAATTGATAAAACTGGAGATATTGACCTTTTTGTGATCGATCGCTTTTCAAGTGGATAATTCAGTTGATATTTGAATTTATGGCGTCAGGCACTTATCAGATAAGTGTACTAGTGTAATAAGTGTAATTGTGTAATAGGGCAATAACTGGAATAGTGTAATAGGGCTGTAATAGGTCACCTCTTGCCCTTAGGGCGTCATACTGACTTCACAGAAATAGAAATAAGCTTTTTACCTTTTATTCAACATTCAAGTGTTTTATTTTGCACAGATCACATTTTGAGACACGCACGCACGCACGCACGCACGCACGCACGCACGCACGCACACACACACACACACACACACACACACACACTTATAACTTATAACTTTATATAAGGCAAGGCCTATGTGTATAACTGTAAATATGTTCCCCATATTCAATTGTTTTTATTTATTTGTGGCACTTGCTTTGGCGATGTAAACGTAGCCTATGTTTTCTCATGCCAATAACGTTCCTTTGAATTGAATCGCTCTCATGCTCTGTTGATTGATGTGCGCAAACTGCTGGCTGCATGGCCTCAGTGGCCTGTAGAGAACTGATTGGGACAATTTGCCCTGCTTGTTGCTGATCCGTTCTGGGTCTATACCAGATGCGGAAACGTGTCTTGCATGTATCTGAGTGTTACATAACCGGATACAGTAGGCGGGCTTTAGAACAGAGCACACTCATTATAGTCTATGAGCACACTGCTGCGATGTGCGATCACGCTAGATGGTTCCAGGAGCGCTGCACGTTTAGACGTTCTCTTCTCAGGCTGCGCGCTCGTGCACGGCGCGCCTCAAATGCACATGCCTGCATGCGCGCGCGCATCGCGCGTGCACAGCAGGGAAAACCTAGCGAAGCTAAACAGTAGGCCTACTTTGGAAACAGAGCTGCCAAATGATGATCGTCGCGTTTGCTTTTTCTTACTCGTTGAAACGATTATCGTGCTTGTGATGCGGCTGATGCGACGAGGCGTTGTGTGCTTGTAGATCTGCTATTTTCAGTACTTTTGTTACATGGAGTTATATGGACCTGTCCTTGGACGCGACCCTTTCATCAGACTGGAATATTATCCACCAAAACAACAGTACGTTTAGGATGGAAACAGAGCTGCCAAATGATGATCGTCGCGTTTACTTTTCTTACTCGTTGGAGGACACTCGTGAAACGATCATCGCGCTTGGGATGAGGCGTTGTGTGCTTGTAAATCTGCTATTTTCACTACTTTTGTTGGAGTTATATGGGCGCGACGCGTCGCTTTTCTTCAGACCAGAAAAGCCTGACCGAGGACTTCGCCGGGGGGTATTTTCTCCTCTCCTCTCCCGCGAGCAGGGCTTGAAGATCGGATTGGTAGTCGAATGGACCGGCGCTGCATCAGGTGATTCTATGTGTTTGTACTGTAGTGGGTTGTTTGGCTCAGAGGCTGAGGATCTGTTCAAATGCTTCATTATTTTATACTTTTGCTATTGAAAAATAGCAGATCTACAAGCTTGCAGCGCGACACTCGTTGCCATGCTGTGAGCTTGTATATATCTATTTTTGAAATCCCCCTATGAAGACAATTCGCTGCAGTGAATCCTTGTACCCAGTGGGTACAAGGATTCACTGCGGGCCCCCCATGAATTTTCTTCATAGGGGGATTTCAAAAATAGATGTATACAAGCTCACAGCATGGCACCGAGTGTCGCGCTGCAAGCTTGTAGATCTGCTATTTTTCAATAGCAAAAGTATAAAATAATGAAGCCCCTTCCACCTTGGGCCCTAGTAAATCAGACTCAGTCCCACTTTTCCCTTGTGACGCTCCTGCTGATCTGATCTTCTGATCTTCGTTGTTGTGTGGCTGCCTGGGACATAATATTTTGTTGTCGAGACTTTGGGGGTTATGATGAAGCTGTGTGTTGTTGGCCAATGAGGCAGGTCATGGCTTTCCAAGTGAACATTTTACTGGATTTTGTTTGATTTGTGCAAAATGGTCTCAGATCCAGCTGCTCCGTTGTCGCTTCTGCCAGCCCCTTCACCAGGCATGTACACACATAGACATCAAAGGGGGCTTGAGCCCCTGCCCCTGAGGGCTGCATTCAATAGAATTGTCCACCAAAAGGCCCCTTTAGAAATGTCAGCCCCTGCCTCTCTAAATATTCTCTGCACATCCCTGCCCCACATCCTTCTACATGCGTGTGCCCAGTGTGTCGCTGATTGCACTCTGCGGGCTGCGCTCTGCCACGCTAAATGCATTCACTGTGGTTTATTGGGAGTTTTATTCATTTCTATTGAGATTTATACGTTATTACACTCTTGTTTTCAAACACACTTACTTTGATGAGTGATATCTTTGGTTCCTTATATGACAGAAAGCTCAAAATTTTTCACGGGCTGCAGAAGAATGTAATTAAACATTACATTATATAAAAGCAAATTCTCGGGACTATCGGGCCTGGCGGGGAGCGACATTGGAATTTTCTCGGGACTATCGGGGGAGGCGGTCAATGTGTTAAGGTGGTCCTTTCACTATTAATCTGTCCTAATGGAAGCAGATATTTTCTCAAGTTGTTATATGCTTGTTAGGCCTATTATGGACAGTGTTTTGTCATTATTCCAAAAATAATAAACATGCTCCATTTGCATAAAGCAAGTATGTGTCTACTTCCTTGTTGATATGAGTATTAATATCTGTTTAAGGTAGATATAGAACAGATACAAAATATGTGATTAACTTGGGATTAATCGCGTGATTAACTACGGACAATAGGGATGTCTGATATTATTGGCCGGACGATATTACCATAAGCAATTAATATTGGAAAATATTGGTATTGGTATTTTTTTTTATTAAAAAACAATATTTTTTATGATTTTCTTTTTCCTTTTTTACATGAGCTCTTATAGTAGTTAGATGTGTGCCAATTTTATTGAGGTGAAATGTGTTTCAAAACCGATATGGGTCTGTAACTCTAGAGTGTACAAATGGAACCAGATTCAGATTCAGAACCAAATTTCTGTGAGAGGAATTCTGGTGCTTGGAAGGACTAGGCTCTGTGGATGGACTCTGCCCGTAGCGTGACAACCTTGTCTTCTAGTCTAGTCTCTGTTGATTTTCTTTCTCTCAAGTTCAAATATTCAGTGTTTTACTCTCATTTCATCTTTTGTCTAGGCTTCCTGCTCCACCCTGTGTGCAACGAGGAGGTTCCCATTGAACAGCATGAGAGGAATCCTAATCTGATCCAGGAGGAACCAGAGCCTCCACAGATTGAAGTGGACCTACAGGAGCTACTTCATAGTCCAGAGGAGGCTGCTGAGTCAACGTTGACATTACTAGCAGTGAAACATGAAGATGAGGAAAACCGAGAGACAGAGCCTCTTGCCAGCACCTCAACTGAACACATGAAAACACAAGCAGATGTAGAGGACTGTGGAACATCACAACCAGCTGGTGATGAGCAGCTCCTCCCTTCAGAATGTTCTGAAACTGAGACGGAAGACAGTGATGAGTGGCAGCCTAGTGAAGAATCTGACACAGAAGATGGTGATGAATGTGAGACCAGGGATGATCAGCCATCTTTAAACACACTGAAATCACACAAAACACAAAATGTTAAAGGACAAAGACTAACTTTGAGCAACATGCTGTCCCAGGACCTGACATCTTCAAAACAAACTACATCTGTGAAGAGTCACAAAGGGAACAAAGGCTTTAATTGTACATTGTGTGGCAGAGGGTTTGGCATACTGAGAGATCTAAACCGACACATGAGGATACACACTGGGGAAAGGTCTTTCACTTGTACAGTTTGTGCCAAAGGCTTTGCTCGAACAGATAAGCTGAAGTTACACATGAGGACTCATACAGGGGAAAAGCCCTTTACTTGTACAGTTTGTGCCAAAGGCTTTGCTCGAAAAGATAAGCTGAAAGAACACATGAGATCTCATACAGGAGAAAAGCCCTTTACTTGTACAATCTGTGCCAACCGCTATACCGACATGGATGGACATATGAGGACACATACAGGGGAAAAGCCCTTTATTTGTACAGTTTGTGCCAAAGGCTTTGCTCGAAAAGATAAGCTGAAGATGCACATGAGAACTCATACTGAGGAAAGGCGATTTACTTGTACAGTTTGCGCTAAAATATTTGTTTATATGCGCAGTTTCGAAAAACACATGAGGAGACATACAGGTAAAAATACAGTACTATCTAGTTAATTTGAAACTGCTGTGGATGAAATGCTAGACTTTACTTTAGTTTGACAATGTGTCATACAACATGATGTCAAAACAATCTAACAGATGTGATACTGTAAAATTATTCAAACTGCAACATGACAGTGACAAGTCCTGAATACTGAAGCAGAGGTTTAAACAATCTGACTGTGTCAACTTGACCAAATTAAATCAACAATTAATGCCCCCCCCCCCCCCCCCCCCCCCACACACTTATAAAAAAAAACTCGCTGACTGCGATATGATGACTTTGACAAGGTATTCCCCATGATCCACGTCGCCACTGTTGAGTTTGCCAAGTTATATATTGTATTTAATCTAATTAATAATAATAACTAGAAGTTTGCGGCCCTTCTGGCCGCGCACTTCTCTATCGGCTAAAGCTGCGACGTCACAGTTAGTTTGAGATTCAGTTAGATTGAGAACAGGAGTGCTCGTTTTTGGGCACACGGTGGAGCAGGCTGTGCCTCCTTCGGGGACTAGGAATAATTTGACTGAGGTTAGGATGAGGGTTAGGTTTAGGCATAGTTTTACTGAGGTTACTCAGGTTAGGGTTAGGTTTAGGCACAGTTTTACTGAGGTAGGGTTAGGATTAGGGTTAGGCATAGTTTTACTGAGGTTAGGGTTAGGTTTCACCAGGTTAGCATTCACCAGCGTGGGACTAATGCACATCCACATCCAGGTGAACTTCTCCCACATCCAGGTGAACTAAAAAAAAGCGCTCAAAGCCTCTCAGATTACATGTAAAAATGTTCTTTTGTTTCCTGATCCTGTCCACCATCTCCTTTGAAAACAATGCAAGCTAGTTCGCTACTAGGTTTGGGATGCTTCATCACTCAAACATGCAATATTTTCTGTACGGACATCCCAGCATTTTTTTTCTTTTTTTAATGAAAGCAATCACCGTGTTCAAATTTGTATATTACACCATAGTCCTTATTATTCACGTCACTAAGTCCTTATTCAAGTTTTCATGCTTTAATTTCTTCATTCCAGATCAGTCTGTGGAGTCCAGTCTGCAGGTGAAGATCAGTTCTCCAGCCAGGACTGTTTCTATTAAACAGGAACCTGAAGACCACCTTAAACAGGAACCTGAAGACCACCCTCATCTCAGTAAGTTTCAAGAACCTTGTCTTTATTTCTGTTATTGGAGAAGGTGGGCCACTACTGAGGGTGTAAAGATGAACCCATATTATTTTTTAAGTGAGGGCAGACTTGATTTCATTTTGTTGTTTGTGTATCCTGCACCTGCGCACTGAATGATGCTCCAATGTTTCAGTGAACTGAGGGAACACTGCAGTAAAGTCTCATTGTATCTTTTTCCTAGACTTCCTGCACACCCCTGTGTGTAGAGAGGAGTGGAGCTCCAGTCAGGTTCAGGAGGAACAACAACCTCCACAGATTAAAGAAGAACAGGAGGAAGAGGCTGGTGGGTCAACATTGACATTACTAGCAGTGAGAAGTGAAGGTGATGATGAAAACAGAGAGAGAGCAGCTGTAGCCAGGATCTCAACTGAAGACATGAAAATACAAACTGATGTAGAGGACTGTGGAACATCACAACCAGCTAGTGATGACCATCTTCTCTCTTCACACTGTTCTGAATCAGAAACTGATGACAGTGATGAGTGGGAGGAGACCAGGGGAGACCAGTCAGCTTTAAACACACTGAAATCACACAAGACACAACATGTGGGAGGACAGTGCAAGCTGTCCCAGGACCTGAAATCATCAAAACAAACTCAATCCATGAGGGGTCACACAGGGAAGAAAAGTTTTAGTTGTACAGAGTGTGGCAAAATATTTAATCACAAGCATCATCTGAAGACTCACACAATGATCCATACAGGTGAAAAGCCCTTTTCTTGTACAGTTTGTGGTAAAGGCTGTCTTCACATGGGTCATCTAAAAATACACATGATGACTCATAACGGGGAAATGGAAATGCCCTTTTCGTGTACAGTTTGTGGTAAAGGCTGTGTTAGTGCAGGTAATCTAAAAATACACACAAGGACTCATACAGGGGAAAGGCCCTATACTTGTACAGTATGTGGTAAAGGTTTTCTTAGCAGAAGTAATCTAAAAACACACATGAAAACTCATACAGGGGAAAGCCTTTAGTTTAAATTAGTTCAGTCTCAGCCAGAATGACAATGAAAAGGACACTAAAGCAGAGGAATCGTATAAGCTGACAACATCAACAAGATTTAATCAACTAAACATGAACAGGGTTAGGGTTAGACGGATTTTACTTTGCTTGGTCCAGAAAGGTAGAACAGTGTTTTTCCACATTTGTCAGAATTTAACATGTCATATTCATTAATATTCATGCAATAATTGTTATGCATGCAAGGAGTGGTTTACTGAATTATAATGTTTGCAAATATCCATAAATAAGGATAAGGTTCGTATTTAGAAATGTAACATATTTTGATAGATGAATGTCATTGTTATGGGAGCTCACAATAGAAATAACGACACAATGTGACATAGCTCTGTTTACACAATGCTTAGTCTCACGAGGCCAGACTGTTGCCTCCGCGATTAGGGCAAATGCTCCCGGCATACAGTCTGGCAAACGGAAGTGGAAACGATGAGTGCGAGATAAAGCGGATGTGACACAACCGCTCCCTTGGTGCAGTAGCAATAGCATGTCCTACTGGAAGGGTTATGTCTTTCAATATTTCTGGGGGCGTTTCTCTGGTGTTGTTGGTGTTACCTCCATGAGGTTTTCAAACGTTTTCTCAACTATACACCCATAACAAGAATAGGCCGCTCGAATGACTTTGTCTAAGCTATTGCGTTTCTGTTATGTTTCCAATGGGACTACATTTCAGTGCAGCAGTGACTACTTCCGATACTTGCCGTTCGGGAGCTGCCATTCCAGACTCTATATAGCATTCGGAGATTGTGGAATAGTTCTCTGGCTACGCGAGACTACACAATGCTGTACCCTCTCCAACTGTACATTCATTCCCCATTTTCAGTTGTTTTAATTACATTTCGACACTTGCTTTGGCAATGTAAACATATGTGTTCTCATGCCAATGAAGCTCATTTGAATTGAATTGATTGGTTTATTTTGGTCTGGGTTCTGTTTAAAATGTACATCTAAAGAAACTGTGATGTAATAATGTTTAATTCAAATATACATCTATACTTCGCATCTCTTGTCTGCTTTGGGTTCAGTTGCATTAAAGGAGTAGTTCACCCCCAAAATGACTTTTTCCTATTGATTATTCACGTCATGGATACTTTTCTTTCTTTTTTTTTTTTGTCGCATTCCTAAGACAAAAATGTGATAACAATAAATTTACCCCCATTCGTTTTCCGACCCAAATCGATTCGGGTCCCCATCCGGAATCAATGGGGGAAAATGTACTCGAATCAAATCTTTGTCTTTGGAATGCGACAAAAACTAAAAAAATATTATTGAACTCAAGTCTCCATGGCGTGACTAATCAATAGGAAAAAAAAAAACATTTTGGGAGTGAACTACTCCTTTAAATATCAATTTACAGTACCCTGTCAGTAAAGCCCTTGTTGGTAGCACTTTAAACTAAGGTGCTGTTAATAAACATTTATTAACAGTTAATAAGATCATTTATTAATGTTAATAAGACGCTTATTAATGTTTGTAAGGAATTTAACAAACATTTATTAACAGTTGAGAGGATGTTAATAAGACATTTTATAACCGTTAATAGGTGCTTTATAAGACGCTTATTAACCTTATTTGTTTATAAACATTTGTAAGGCATTCAATAAAGTTAATAGGAGGTTTATAAGACATTTATTAACTGTTAATTGCTTATTTATAAGACACTTGAAAAACGTTTTCATTTTTCTAAAACGTTTTTAAGGAATTAATAAACATTCATAAACTGTTAATAATCTTTAATAAAAGTTAATAAGATATTTACACAGCATTAATTAACAGTTTAATAGATGTTAATAAGATATGTACACAGCAGTAATTAACCGTTATGAGTTTACTGAACCGTTGGTAAGGGAACTAATAAACATGAATAAATTGATAATATATTAAGGTAACTAAAAAAGGATCTTATAAACAGTAACAAACCCTTATAAGACGCTTGAAAACCAAATGTATTCGTAATAAATGTTTATAAGGAATGTAATAATCATTAATAATCTTTATTAAATGTTAACACATGTTAATAAGATGTTTATAAAGCTTTACTTAACCGTTAATAAGTTACCCTAAGTTAACCTAACCGTTGGTAAGGGATCTAATAAAAATGTATAAACTGTTTATAATATATTATTAAACTGTTAAAAGGGTATGAAAAAGTCTTATGCACTTGGTTTAAAGAGGAACGGTCATTTACAATCATTAAACAATCCTTGATAATGTATTTATTAACTAGAACAAATACTTATAAACATCAACAACTTGTTAACAATGTATTTATTAACACTTAAATAGGCAGGAACAGTCATCTATAAACATTTATAAACAGGTACTCGTTTAAAGTGGGAACAGTCATCTATAAACATGTATAAACCTGTTACAACACATCTATAAACATGTATAAACCTGTTACAACAAATAAACAGTGTCTTATTAACAATAACAAATAGTTAACAATGCACTTATTAAAGTGGGAACAGTCATCTATAAACATTTATAAACAGGTACTTAGTTTAAAGTGGGAACAGTCATCTATAAACATTTATAAAACCTCTTACAACAAAGAAACATTGTCTTATTAACAATAACACATTGTTAACAATGCAATTATTAACGCGTCAATAGGCATTTTGCAGGTACTTGGTTTAAAGTGGGAACAGTCATCTATGCACATCTATAAAGCCTTTAAAAACACCTAAACAGTGTCTTATTAACATTAACAAGTAGTTAACAATGCACGTATTAACGCGTTAATAGGCATTTTGCAGGTACTTGGTTTAAAGTGGGAACAGTCATCTATAAACATTTATAAAGCTTTTAACAATACTAAACAGTGTCTTATTAACATTAATAAGTTGTTAACAATGCACTTGTTAATGTGTTAATAAGCATTTTGCAGGTACTTGGTTTAAAGTGGGAACAGTCATCTATTAACATTTATAAACAACTCAACTGTGTCTTATTAACATTAACAAATCATTAAGAATGCACCTATTAACGTGTTAATAGGCATTTTGCAGGTACTTGGTTTAAAGTGAGAACAGTCATCTATAAACATTTAAAAAACCCTTAACACCAACTAAACAGTGTCTTAATAACATTAACACATTATTAACAAATCACTTATCAACACGTTAATAGGCATTTTGCAGGTACTTGGTTTAAAGTGGGAACAGTTATCTATAAACATTTATAAAGCCTTTAACAAGACTAAACAGTGTATTATTAACATTAATAAGTTGTTAACAAATCACTAATTAACACGTTAATAGGCATTTTGCAGGTTCTTGGTTTAAAGTGGGAACAGTTATCTATAAACATTTATAAAGCCTTTAACAAGACTAAACAGTGTCTTATTAACATCAATAAGTTGTTAACAATGCACTTGTTAACGTGTTAATAAGCATTTTGAAGGTACTTGGTTTAAAGTGGGAACAGTCATCTATAAACATTTATAAACAACTCAACTGTGTCTTATTAACATTAACAAATTATTAAGAATGCACCTATTGACGTGTTAATAGGCATTTTGCAGGTACTTGGTTTAAAGTGGGAACAGTCATCTGAAAACATTTATAAACTCTTTAACAACAGCTAAACAGAGTCTTATTAACATTAAGAAATTGTTAACAGTGCACCTATAAACGTGTTAATAGGAATTTTGCAGGTACTCGATTTAAAGTGGGAAGAGTCATCTATAAACTGTTTTAAACAACAAAACAGTTTCTTATTAACATTAACAGACTGTTAACAATGCGCCTATTAACGTGTTAATAGGCATTTTGCAGGTACTTGGTTTAAAGTGGGAACAGTCATCTATAAACATTTATAAACCACTTATAAGAACTAAACAGTGTCTATTAACATTAACAAATTGTTAATGTTGGCACTTATCAACACGTTAAAAGACATTTTGCAGGTACTTGGTTTAAAGTGGGAACAGTAATCTATAAACATTTATAAACACATTATAAGAACTAAACAGTGTCTTATTAACATTAACAAATTGTCAAAAGGCACTTATTGACGCGTGGGAACAGTCTAGATATAAATAGTAATGTTTTGCGGCTAGCGATTCCTTTGCAGCTTATGTAATATCATTCCAGTTTATGTACAACTATCACTGTTGTACACCTCTTCCTCCTCCTGCCATCGCTTGAAGATGAAGAGCTTGAGGAATTTGAAGCGAAGGTGGTCGAGTAGCTGGACTCGGATGGTGACTTGACAGAGGTTGGAGACTCATTTCTTGATGCTGTAAAAACAAAATGCAAAATGTTATATAAATAGGAGGTTAGGCATTTTATACATGTTTTGTTCATAAAGGGGTTACAGTGCACTTATTGTAAATAATAATAATAACAATAAATAAATAAATAGGAGCAGCGCTCTTCCGAGCACAGGTCTCCAATGTGATATTAAAGCAAATGTGAAAAGGGTGCCATGTCATCTGTGGCCTGTCATGATTTTGTTCCAAAGATGTGTTTTCTCAAATTGAGCTGCTGGTGGCGCTATAACAGGCCAATGTGAAAAGGGTGGCATTTGTTCCTTGACATACGGAAATCACAAGGTGCTTTTCTGATTTGAGCCATTTTGTTCAAAACGGACCAATCCTGCAAACTTTGGAAGCCACTCAACTAGGATGGAATATGAATTATCGGACAGCTCAGTCTTGATCACTTGCCTATAGCGATACTCTGTACTGATTCCTGTGATTTTTGGAACAAATCTGAAGGAGTAATTTAAAAAATAATTGTTTTACTTAAGTCAGCCTCCAGGTGGCACTATAAAAAGCAGACGTGAAAAGGGCAAGGTTTTTTCCTTGGCCTCTTGGGAGTGCGCATACAACGTTTTACACTGATCGGTGGAGTTATTGGTAAGAACCATAGACTGTAAAAAAAATATGGACGATGCAAAGCCATTGGTTTCTATGCTGCGAAGATGACGTTTTTCGTTCAAAAGGGAGTACACTTGCAAAAGCCAGTCTTAGCCTATCAGGATGGAATTTGAAGAATCTGAAAGACCTGTTTTGTTTAATGACTATAGAGATACCATGTACCGATTTGCGTGATTTTTGGACAAAATCATTAGAAGTGCTGTCCAAAAATCTTGGATCACATGACCACAAGGGGGGGCAGCCTGTATTACAATCCATTGTAAACAATGGAGCGATGGTCCCAAAATATGAGTTCTGTTCAACCAATTGATTTGGACCAAATCGACAAATGGGCAGATGACAATTTGGATTAAATAGATGGGTACATCCACAATATTCATGGCAGTTAGGTTGCAATGTTACTCTGTACAAAGACTTGCTACAGTATCTGTGCAGACTAGTGCTTGCTCTGCCATTATATTAACTTACTGTATTGTGATTTTTGCATACTAACCCTTAAAGGGGCACTCCACCACTTTTCAACCTATGTTCATATAATTGGTCCTCCCTCAAAAATAGCATTTTTTTCCCCTCAGAGGAGGGCTGTGGGCAGGTCAGAAACCCATCGTCTTGTGACATCATCGATTGCCAATCCAGCTTATAGAAACTGCAGGCTTTCTATTGCTGCAAAGTTGCAATTTTAAAGTGGAAGCCATTGTTCTCACGATAATAAAAATCTATTTTCTTTTTTTTCAAAAATATTGATTAATTTTTTTTTGGGGGGGGGGGGGGGGGGGGGGGGGGAATGATGACGTCACAAGACGATGGATTCTGAACTTCCCACAGCTCTCCTAGGAGACTTGGACTGAGTAGAAAAAAATTGTGATATTTTATCATGAACATTAGTGAGGACCTATTATATGAAGACAGGTTGAAAAGTGGTGAACTACTCCTTTAAGTTCTGTTCGGGTCATTTTGACCCGTTTCACATTTTCATTTGGAAAAAAAAGGTAGAAGTTTAAATTTTTTCCACCTGAAACTCACTGGCCTTAAAGATTCTTCTGAGATGAAACATGTACAAAGTTTTACACTGGTGGAGTTATTGGTAAGAACCATGATAGACTGTTAAAAAAAATATGGACGATGCGAAGCCATTGGTTTCTATGCTGCGAAGATGACGTTTTTCTGTCCCTTGTATGGGTGTCGCCATCATTGTTCGAATGGTACCCCAGGAATCACAAGGAATGCTATTGGCTGCCAACGGTCACGTGGAACCGCAGGGACACATGGGAGAATGTGGTGTTGAGCCCCCCGAAATAAAGCACACAAAGAACACAGCAGGCTAGTATCAGTTTAGTTGGCCACTCCCCCTGCAAATCTATCATCAATTTTAACATAAATGGGGCCATATTTGCACAAAAGGCATATCATGGTGATTGAAAGGGAGTTTTCCACTAGCGACAGGAACCATAAAGTATTTATGACAATGTTTATTAAGGTTAGAAAATCAAAGGGGAAAACGAATGGGGTCCAATGAAGACAAATTCTTTTTGGTACCTTGCGGGGGGAAAACAGCGCCACTAGCGGCCAAACATAGGAAGTTTTAGTTCCGTATTGGTATTCGTTTTAAATCGGCGGAACTATGCCCCTGGTAAAAACACAAATCTGCCTGTTATAGCGCCTCCTTGAGGCTGATTTGAACATTTTTAACTGGCATTTCTTCCTCTGCCTAGTGGGAGTGTGCGTGCAAAATGTCACTTACATCAAACTCTGTGTTCATGATTTGAAGCATTTCGTTCTAAAGGGAGCAAACTTGCAAAAGCCAGTTTTAGCCTATCAGGATGGAATTTTAAAAATCTGAAAGACCTGTTTCGTTTAATGACTATAGAGATACCATGTACCGATTTGCGTGATTTTTGGACAAAATCGTTAGAAGTGCTGTCCAAAAATATTGGATCACATGACCACATGGGGTGGCAGCCTGTATTACAATCCATTGTAAACAATGGAGCGATGGTCCCAAAATATGAGTTCTGTTCAACCAATTTATTTTGACCAAATCGACAAATGGGCAGATGACAATTTGGATTAAATAGATTCATGGCAGTTAGGTTGAAATGTTACTCTGTACAAAGACTTGCTACAGTATCTGTGCAGACTAGTGCTTGCTCTGCCATCATATTAACTTACTGTATTGTGATTTTTGCATATTAATCAGGAACAAGATATTGTTAATATGATGGCGGAGCAAGCACTGCAAAGATTGCAAGTCTTGGTGGCGCCCGCTGGCCTAGTGGTCCAGGCGCATACCACATACTAGGCTATGATGCCTGCTGGCGTCGCCGGTTTGATTCCCGATCCGGACGACCTTTGCCACATGTCATTCCCCATCTCTCTCCCCATTTCCTTTCACTTGAATATCGTTACTTACCGTGGATTAAATCAATCCAGTTACTGTAGCCCTTCTATTTAATCCTTTTGGGGATGTTGAAGTTATCATCTGCCCATTTGTCAATTTGGTCAAAAGAAATTGGTTGAACAGAACTCATATTTTGGGACCATTGTTTATAATGGTTTGTAATGCAGGCTGCCACCCCTTGTGGTCATGTCATCCAAGATGGCCATGGTGTGAATAGAGGTTCTGCTCTGGCACCCAGGGAATGTGTGTGCTCAGTTTCGGCCTGGCATAGACAAAGGGTTTGGCACTTTAACAGGAGAAGTTCACAGCAATTTTTCATCTTCATCTTAATTTTTCATCGTCCTGCTGGACGGAAGAGCAGCAGGACCATTTTAGTAATACATTTTGAAAATGAATAAGGGTAATAATAACAATAATAACAATAATCCAGCAACAATTTCATGGACCCCCTGCAGTAACTCCGGACCCCCTAGGGGTCGTGGACCCCCCCCCCCCCGTTGAGGACAGGGGTGTCGGCACCAAATTCTGGGCCCTGGGTACAAGGATTCACTCACATTTTGTGCTTTAAAAAGTTGCTATATGCAGTTTTCTGCTGAGATAAGCAGGAAACAGGCAATTGCTTATTACATTTTTTATTTATTTTTTTACTTTATTATATTCAGACGGCTAACCATGCTTCCTAAAGAAATGTTGTCTCTGTGACACTTCCTGGGGCCACAATCTGCCTCCAAAACTATAATTTTTCTCTGTGAGAAGTTCTATCATTGGTCGATAGACAGATAGCCTGCCCAATAAGTAGACCAATCAGGACCGCCTCTTGTTGTTGTTCGGATTGGTTGACCCGTCTGTCAATCCTTTTAGCCCCGGTCGGCTGGTTCATGCACCAATGAGCTGCTAGTGACAGCGCTTCTCCTAGAAGCGCCACAGAGACTAGATTCTTTTTAGGGAGCATTGTTAGCCGCCTGAATATAATTAAATACAAATAAAAAAATAAAATAAGCAATTGCCTGTTTCCTGCTTATGTCAGCAGAAAACTGCTTATAGCAACTTTAACCATTGAAAAATAGCAGATGTACAAGCCCACAGCGCGGCACCGAGTGCCACGCTGAGAGCTTGTAGATCTGTTATTTTTTTTAAATTGTGAAAATTTTTCATGGGGTTTTTGAAAAACCTATGTTTCTATGTCAGTGGTGCTCAATCGTTTTCATGTGAAGGACCCCTAAATGATATGTATTTGGCCACATCTCAAAATATTTAGTTCCAGGGACCCCCCAGAAGCAAAATTGTATCTAAAAATGTTACCTTAAAAAATACCCATATTCAGAGATTTCCACACATTTTCATGACTTAAAAAATAGCAGATCTACAAGCTCGCAGCGCGGCACTCAGTGCCGCTCTGTGAGCTTGTGGATCTGCAATTTTTCAATAGCTTAAGTATAAAATAACAATATAAAATCAAATTGGTTTAATCTCATGCTTTCAAGAGGGCTTGTTACAATAACACACTGGTAAATAAAATATCTGCAAATATTTTCTACATCTACAGCAGTGGTCCTCAACCTTTTCAGGCTGTGACCCCCAAAATAATCATATTTTAACTGGGGACCCCCCACCCTGACAAGCATTAAGAGTTGAGGCATTACATTTTGTATAACTCGTTTTTTGCGAGGCGTTGTGAACATGTAGATCTGCTATTTTCACAATTTCTGCGTCTAATTTATGCCAATCTGGCCAATGTTTAATTTGTCATTTTAGAAGTATTAAAAAGTCCTTAAATTGTCACTTTAGAAATGTGCAGATACCCTCTATACACTTAAACTTTATGTTGGTTTGTTTACTGTTGAGTGAGAAAACAGTGTTGCACATCTTCTGGAGACCCCCCCAAAATAATTTGGGGACCCCCCTGGGGGTCCCAACCCCCAGGTTGAGAACCACTGATCAACAGTAATGCACTTAGCAAATTCGTTTAGCCCTTAGCAGGAGGTTACATCACAGCCAACAAAAACAACATTAAACAGGCCTAAGTGAAGTAAAAACAAAACAAAAAAAAACATCATACTGTACCTTGGATGCATACACATGAACAAAGAGGGGCTTGTAGGTGATTTCGCTGACTAGGCACTTAAACTGTTAGAACAACACACAGAAGTTGCGTGCATATCGACGTTGTGTTACTGTGTGTTGCGTTCAAATATATATGTCCGTGTTACGTTCAAATGCGGCCGGACGGAAACGGCGTTTTGCCGATAATAGTTCCGCATTGTTCACAGGAGGGTGGGAATGGTGGGAACTGGGAACAGCTTTAGCACTGACTGACACAGCTGCAATTAATTACTGTCACGTACCACGCCACCTGTACTGTGCGGAACTGAAGTTTCAGATTGGCTATGAGTGTCAGGCACGTGGTTTAAGCAAAGTAACTAAGTATTTTGTACTTTACTTGAGTATTTCCAATTTCCAATACTTTTACTTCTACTCCAATACATCTCGGATTCAAATATTGTACTTATTGCAATACGTTTATATGAACACTTCATGATGAACACCACTAGTTTATATGAATAGCCGTTACTTTGTAGATTTAGATTAGTATTACAAAACTATACACTAAGCACTTCAGACATGTATCAATTTTTGGCCATTTGAAATTACCCGACCTACAAGCTCACTGTGCGCTTGTAGATCAGCTATTTTCAAAAGATGTTTTAAGTACATTTGAAAACTTATTTTGCCCAAGACTTTTGTAATTTTATTCAAATAACTATTTCTATATTGCAATATTGATACTTTTAATTGCAACCGTCAGGTCCCAGTTACTATCAAAACCTCCACCGGCTGTCTGTCCGTCATTCAGTGCGTCAGTCAGTCCGTCAGTCTGTCTGTCACACGTCACGTCACACTTTTGCCCTACTCATATCTCCGCCACCGTTGCCCTTGGCTATGCCAAACCCCTCTCACATAGCCCTCTTCTAGCGCCACCATGAGGCCTATTCTTGAAAAACCCATTTTTTTACACAACTCCTACAATGTTTGCTCTAAAATCACACAAATTTGTACACAGTATGTCTAGACTCATGTCATCAACATGGGTCTGTCCCATTTAGCGCCACCTGCAGGCCGATTTTTTAAAACACATTTTTGGACACCGCTCCTACAAATTTTGCCCTAAAATCACGCAAATCGGTATACACTATGTCTAGACTCATGTCATCAACATGGATCTTTCCCATTTAGCGCCACCTTCAGGCCGATTTTTGAAAACACATTTTTGGACACCGCTCCTACACATTTTGCCCTAAAATCACGCAAATCGGTATACAATTATGTCTAGACCCATGTCATCAACATGGATCTGTCCCATTTAGCGCCACCTTCAGGCCGATTTTTTAAAACACATTTTTGGACACCGCTCCTACAAATCTTGCCCTAAAATCACGCAAATCGGTATACAATATGTCTAGACTCATGTCATCAACATGGATCTGTCCCATTTAGCGCCACCTTCAGGCCGATTTTTTAAAACACATTTTTGGACACCGCTCCTACAAATTTTGCCCTAAAATCACGTAAATTGGTACACAGTATGTCTACACTCATGTAATCAACAAGGATATATAGCGCCACTATTAGGCCGATGTTTTCAAACACATTTTTGGACACTGTTCCTACAGATTTGCCCTAAAATCACACAAATCGGTATACAATATGTCTAGACTCATGTCATCAACATGGATCTGTCCCATTTAGCGCCACCTTCAGGCCGATTTTTTAGAACACATTTTTGGACACCGCTCCTACAAATTCTGCCCTAAAATCACGTAAATCGGTACACAGTATGTCTACACTCATGTAATCAACAAGGATATATAGCGCCACTATTAGGCCGATTTTTTAAAACACATTTTTGGACACACAATTTTTTTTTCCTACAATGTTTGCTCTAAAATCACACAAATTTGTACACAGTATGTCTAGACTCATGTCATCAACATGGGTCTGTCCCATTTAGCGCCACCTGCAGGCCGATTTTTTAAAACACATTTTTGGACACCGCTCCTACAGATTTTGCCCTAAAATCACGCAAATCGGTATACAATATGTCTAGACTCATGTCATCAACATGGATCTGTCCCATTTAGCGCCACCTTCAGGCCGATTTTTTAAAACACATTTTTGGACACTGCTCCTACAAATTTTGCTTTAAAATCGCGCAAATCAGTACACATTCTGTCTACAGTCATGTCATCAATATGGATCTCTCCCATTTAGCACCACCATCAGGCCGATTTTTACATGCGACCTGACAGTCCCTTATCTCCCGTATGAAACCCTTGTTGCGACCGTCAGGTCGCAGTTACTATCAAAACCTCCACCGGCTGTCAGTCAGTCCGTCCGTCTGTCTGTCTGTCTGTCACGTCACGTCACGTCACGGCACGTCACGGCACGGCACGTCACACTTTTGCCCAACTCATATCTCCGCCACCGCCAAACAACAACCTCCAACCTCTCACATGGCCCTCTTCTAGCACCACCATGAGGCCGATACTTGCAAAAGACATTTTTGGACACTGCTCCTACGAATTTTGCCCTAAAATCACACAAATCGGTACACAGTATGTCTACACTCATGTCATCAACATGGATCTGTCCCTTATAGCGCCACCATTAGGCTGATTTTTTCAACCACATTTTTGGACACTGCTCCTACAGATTTTATCCTAAAATCACGCAAAGCGGCACACAGTATGTCTACAGTCGTTTGTACATATGCTATAGTTCTGTTGGTTTTTCCCATCCACTGCCGACTTCTGTGCTTAAGCCGGTAGGATTAGCAGTGCTAGCCAAACATTTGTGTATTAGCTAACGGCTAACCTAGCCCTTCCCCCGTATAAAGCTAACAATACTGTATGTCGAGTTCAGAAGAAGTGGATTTCTCTTGGCCGCTTCGCAAGTGTGGAAGCCTGAAACCTTCTACGCTCAGGGGCTATATGGCTAGGTGTCAATGGTGATGTGCCCTCAAAGGCCCTTTGTGACCTTGTTTATGGCTGGTGCCACGCGCACCAGTCAGACGGCCAGATTGCCTGGGATTTAGAGGTGGTCTTGAGGGGTTTGAGACAAGGCCCTTTCGAGCCTTTGGGGAAGGTTTTTTTGAGACACCTAAGTCTCAAAACTGTGCTCTTATTGGCGTTGACTACAGCCAAAAGGGTCAGTGGACTGTATGAGGTTTGCTAACAGTGACCGTAAGGTTCTGCTTAAGCCCAATATCCAATTTGTACCAAAGAACGGGATTGTGACTAGGGACCCGGTCGAGTTGGTCGCCTTTCACCCTCCTCCTTTTGCATCGGAGGAGGACCGGCATCTGCATTGCCTCTGTCCAGTGAGGGCCTTGAAGGCATAATAGTTAGTTGAGGACTAGGAATGAGAAACAGTCGTCACGTCTGTTAGTCTCCTTTAGCAACTCTCCTAAGAGAAAAGAGGTGTTTAAGGCCTCTAGTTCTAGGTGGATTGTGGAGGCTATCAGGGAAGCCTATGATAGTGCTCAGGTTCCTCTGCCGGAGGACCTTTAGGCACATTCCACCAGGGGGGTGTAGACCTCATGGGCCCTCTCTCAGGGGGTCTCCATGCAGGAGGTTTGCATGGCGGCCAATTGGGCGTCGCCATCTACGTTTGCAGCTTATTATCACCTGGACGTGGTTCCCGCATTGTTGGTGCACACTCAGTCTTACACGTGGCTGCCTCCTCTTGAAAATGGTGGGTACAGTCCTTTCCCTTTTTCCAAGTGGCAATTGGACTGGTGGGTATAGTCCTTCCAATGTTTTCCTTCCATGACCAGTGAGTTTGGTTGGTCATGGTGAAGGTGGACCCATTACCTTATAAGGCGGACTTATTCTGCTCATTGGTTATGCAGCACATTTAGTCTGGGTATTTGGGTGATCAGGTGTTGGTCATCGTCGCTTCCGAGAGTCTATGGATCCCATAGGAAGGAATATGAAGTTAAAGAGTAACAATAAACACTAAACATAATGGTACCACTTTGCGTGATTTTAGGGCAAAATCTGTAGGAACAATGTCCAAAAATGTGTTTGAAAAAATCGGCCTAATAGTGGCGCTATATATCCTTGTTGATTACATGATTGTAGACATACTGTGTACTGATTTACGTGATTTTAGGGCAAAATTTGTAGGAGCGGTGTCCAAAAATGTGTTTTCAAAAATCGGCCTGAAGGTGGCGATAAATGGGACAGATCCATGTTGATGACATGAGTCTAGACATATTGTATACCGATTTGCGTGATTTTAGGGCAAAATTTGTAGGAGCGGTGTCCAAAAATGTGTTTTAAAAAATCGGCCTGCAGGTGGCGCTAAATGGGACAGACCCATGTTGATGACATGAGTCTAGACATACTGTGTACAAATTTGTGTGATTTTAGAGCAAACATTGTAGGAAAAAAAAAATGTTTTTTCAAGAATCGGCCTCATGGTGGCGCTAGAAGAGGGCTATGTGAGAGGGGTTTGGCATAGCCAAGGGCAACGGTGGCGGAGATATGAGTAGGGCAAAAGTGTGACATGACGTGTGACAGACAGACTGACGGACTGACTGACGCACTGAATGACGGACAGACAGCCGGTGGAGGTTTTGATAGTAACTGGGACCTGACGGTTGCAATTAAAAGTATCAATATTGCAATATAGAAATAGTTATTTGAATAAAATTACAAAAGTCTTGGGCAAAATAAGTTTTCAAATGTACTTAAAACATCTTTTGAAAATAGCTGATCTACAAGCGCACAGTGAGCTTGTAGGTCGGGTAATTTCAAATGGCCAAAAATTGATACATGTCTGAAGTGCTTAGTGTATAGTTTTGTAATACTAATCTAAATCTACAAAGTAACAGCTATTCATATAAACTAGTGGTGTTCATCATGAAGTGTTCATATAAACGTATTGCAATAAGTACAATATTTGAATCCGAGATGTATTGGAGTAGAAGTAAAAGTATTGGAAATTGGAAATACTCAAGTAAAGTACAAAATACTTAGTTACTTTGCTTAAACCACTGCCTGACACTCATAGCCAATCTGAAACTTCAGTTCCGCACAGTACAGGTGGCGTGGTACGTGACAGTAATTAATTGCAGCTGTGTCAGTCAGTGCTAAAGCTGTTCCCAGTTCCCACCATTCCCACCCTCCTGTGAACAATGCGGAACTATTATCGGCAAAACGCCGTTTCCGTCCGGCCGCATTTGAACGTAACACGGACATATTTGAACGCAACACACAGTAACACAACGTCGATATGCACGCAACTTCTGTGTGTTGTTCTAACAGTTTAAGTGCCTACAAGTCAGCGAAATCACCTACAAGCCCCTCTTTGTTCATGTGTATGCATCCAAGGTACAGTATGACGGGTTTTTTTGTTTTGTTTTTACTTCACTTAGGCCTGTTTAATGTTGTTTTTGTTGGCTGTGATGTAACCTCCTGCTAAGGGCTAAACGAATTTGCTAAGTGCATTACTGTTGATCAGTGGTTCTCAACCTGGGGGTTGGGACCCCCAGGGGGGTCCCCAAATTATTTTGGGGGGGTCTCCAGAAGATTTGTGCAACACTGTTTTCTCACTCAACAGTAAACAAACCAACATAAAGTTTAAGTGTATAGAGGGTATCTGCACATTTCTAAAGTGACAATTTAAGGACTTTTTAATACTTCTAAAATGACAAATTAAACATTGGCCAGATTGGCATAAATTAGACGCAGAAATTGTGAAAATAGCAGATCTACATGTTCACAACGCCTCGCAAAAAACGAGTTATACAAAATGTAATGCCTCAACTCTTAATGCTTGTCAGGGTGGGGGGTCCCCAGTTAAAATATGATTATTTTGGGGGTCACAGCCTGAAAAGGTTGAGGACCACTGCTGTAGATGTAGAAAATATTTGCAGATATTTTATTTACCAGTGTGTTATTGTAACAAGCCCTCTTGAAAGCATGAGATTAAACCAATTTGATTTTATATTGTTATTTTATACTTAAGCTATTGAAAAATTGCAGATCCACAAGCTTGTAGATCTGCTATTTTTTAAGTCATGAAAATGTGTGGAAATCTCTGAATATGGGTATTTTTTAAGGTAACATTTTTAGATACAATTTTGCTTCTGGGGGGTCCCTGGAACTAAATATTTTGAGATGTGGCCAAATACATATCATTTAGGGGTCCTTCACATGAAAACGATTGAGCACCACTGACATAGAAACATAGGTTTTTCAAAAACCCCATGAAAAATTTTCACAATTTAAAAAAAATAACAGATCTACAAGCTCTCAGCGTGGCACTCGGTGCCGCGCTGTGGGCTTGTACATCTGCTATTTTTCAATGGTTAAAGTTGTTATAAGCAGTTTTCTGCTGACATAAGCAGGAAACAGGCAATTGCTTATTTTATTTTTTTATTTGTATTTAATTATATTCAGGCGGCTAACAATGCTCCCTAAAAAGAATCTAGTCTCTGTGGCGCTTCTAGGAGAAGCGCTGTCACTAGCAGCTCATTGGTGCATGAACCAGCCGACCGGGGCTAAAAGGATTGACAGACGGGTCAACCAATCCGAACAACAACAAGAGGCGGTCCTGATTGGTCTGCTTATTGGGCAGGCTATCTGTCTATCGACCAATGATAGAACTTCTCACAGAGAAAAATTATAGTTTTGGAGGCAGATTGTGGCCCCAGGAAGTGTCACAGAGACAACATTTCTTTAGGAAGCATGGTTAGCCGTCTGAATATAATAAAGTAAAAAAATAAATAAAAAATGTAATAAGCAATTGCCTGTTTCCTGCTTATCTCAGCAGAAAACTGCATATAGCAACTTTTTAAAGCACAAAATGTGAGTGAATCCTTGTACCCAGGGCCCAGAATTTGGTGCGACACCCCTGTCCTCAACGGGGGGGGGGGGGGGGGGGGGGTCCACGACCCCTAGGGGGTCCGGAGTTACTGCAGGGGGTCCATGAAATTGTTGCTGGATTATTGTTATTATTGTTATTATTACCCTTATTCATTTTCAAAATGTATTACTAAAATGGTCCTGCTGCTCTTCCGTCCAGCAGGACGATGACAAATTAAGATGAAGATGAAAAATTGCTGTGAACTTCTCCTGTTAAAGTGCCAAACCCTTTGTCTATGCCAGGCCGAAACTGAGCACACACATTCCCTGGGTGCCAGAGCAGAACCTCTATTCACACCATGGCCATCTTGGATGACATGACCACAAGAGGTGGCAGCCTGCATTACAAACCATTATAAACAATGGTCCCAAAATATGAGTTCTGTTCAACCAATTTCTTTTGACCAAATTGACAAATGGGCAGATGATAACTTCAACATCCCCAAAAGGATTAAATAGAAGGGCTACAGTAACTGGATTGATTTAATCCACGGTAAGTAACGATATTCAAGTGAAAGGAAATGGGGAGAGAGATGGGGAATGACATGTGGCAAAGGTCGTCCGGATCGGGAATCGAACCGGCGACGCCAGCAGGCATCATAGCCTAGTATGTGGTATGCGCCTGGACCACTAGGCCAGCGGGCGCCACCAAGACTTGCAATCTTTGCAGTGCTTGCTCCGCCATCATATTAACAATATCTTGTTCCTGATTAATATGCAAAAATCACAATACAGTAAGTTAATATGATGGCAGAGCAAGCACTAGTCTGCACAGATACTGTAGCAAGTCTTTGTACAGAGTAACATTTCAACCTAACTGCCATGAATATTGTGGATGTACCCATCTATTTAATCCAAATTGTCATCTGCCCATTTGTCGATTTGGTCAAAATAAATTGGTTGAACAGAACTCATATTTTGGGACCATCGCTCCATTGTTTACAATGGATTGTAATACAGGCTGCCACCCCATGTGGTCATGTGATCCAAGATTTTTGGACAGCACTTCTAACGATTTTGTCCAAAAATCACGCAAATCGGTACATGGTATCTCTATAGTCATTAAACGAAACAGGTCTTTCAGATTTTTAAAATTCCATCCTGATAGGCTAAAACTGGCTTTTGCAAGTTTGCTCCCTTTTGAACGAAATGCTTCAAATCATGAACACAGAGTTCGATGTAAGTGACATTTTGCACGCACACTCCCACTAGGCAGAGGAAGAAATGCCAGTTAAAAATGTTCAAATCAGCCTCAAGGAGTCGCTATAACAGGCAGATTTGTGTTTTTACCAGGGGCATAGTTCCGCCGATTTAA
The DNA here is from genome assembly GCF_963921795.1 of Nannobrachium achirus. Lineage (NCBI taxonomy): Eukaryota > Metazoa > Chordata > Actinopteri > Myctophiformes > Myctophidae > Nannobrachium > Nannobrachium achirus. The sequence goes on along the minus strand of NC_137810.1, from coordinate 73,745,842 downwards.
AACGAATACCAATACGGAACTAAAACTTCCTATGTTTGGCCGCTAGTGGCGCTGTTTTCCCCCCGCAAGGTACCAAAAAGAATTTGTCTTCATTGGACCCCATTCGTTTTCCCCTTTGATTTTCTAACCTTAATAAACATTGTCATAAATACTTTATGGTTCCTGTCGCTAGTGGAAAACTCCCTTTCAATCACCATGATATGCCTTTTGTGCAAATATGGCCCCATTTATGTTAAAGCTATACTGTGTAAGATGCCCAACTAGTGGTCATTAGCCCTATAGCAAAAAAAAAATAGTCTTTCGGCCGTTTTTCGTACCTTCAGACCCCCGCGTCTGCCTCCACCTCGCTGAGATCTATCTTTTGAGGGGTCCCTTGCTCCTGTGCGTTCAGTAATTCCAGAGATACGGACTCCTTCACCCTGCCTGGTAGGCGAAATTACCTAGAGAAGGGATGGTACAAACGGGCGACAACAAATATGGCTGCCATAGCGACCCCACTTCAAGATGCGCTGTGATTGGCCGGCAGTTGTATAACCCTCGCTGTGATTGGCCGGTAGTGTGATGACGCAATTTTGGCGCGAGATCCGGTCCACGGCAAGGATCGCAGTTTACATATATAGAGAAGGCTTTACAGGCTGAAATTCACGGCCCCGCTGGTTCCCGGGGTACGTTCGCTTCCTCCCCCGGCTCCGCTGGGGTCAGAGGAACGCTCGTTTTCCCCTCCGGCTCTGCCGAGGAGAACGTCTCACGCCCTCCCGACGTCATCACGTCAGGACGTGTCGACGGAAGCAAGGCCCCTCAAGAGGCGCTCGGTAAACGACACCGGGCGTCCCGCGAGGGCGGTGCCGACCGTTCTTCCTCTCTACACTCCTCTGGCAGACTGCTTTTCGCAATGGAAGCGGTGCAATCCGAGCCCTTGGATCTCTCGCACCATAAGAAGGGGCTACAGGATTCAATTCTACAAATCCCCCCCTCTAACTTCCAAAGTACTCTTCACCAGGGAGAAGGGCCGCAAGGCGGCCGCGTTACGAAAGGAAATACAAGCCCTTCTTCTCAAAGGCGCAGTAAGGGAGGTCTTTCGAAACGAGACTCGGCTGGGGTTTTACTCCACCTACTTCCTCGTGCCCAAGAAGACGGGAGGGCTACGGCCCATTCTAAACCTAAGTGTTTTGAATCAGTATCTGAAAACCTTCAAATTCAAGATGCTGACTTCTGCCAGCCTGCTGCGTTCGGTGAGGGTGAACGACTGGTTCACCTCTCTGGATCTAAGAGACGCGTACACACACGTCTCCATCTATCCTCCTCACCGAAAATTCCTCAGGTTCGCCTTCCAGGGGAAAGTGTACGAGTACACAGTTCTCCCCTTCGGCTTGTCGCTGAGCCCCCGTGTCTTCGTTCTAGTGACCAAGACGGCGCTCGAACCTCTACGGCGCCAGGGCATCAGGATTGCAAACTACCTGGACGACTGGTTGATTTGCGCGAGCTCCGAGCAGGAGGTGGCGCGTCACACCAGGTTGGTTTTGGACCACCTACAGTCTCTAGGGTTTTGCATCAATCTAGAGAAAAGTGCTCTCACACCCTCACAGAGAACCACCTTTCTGGGGACCATTCTGGACTCGCAGTCAATGATCGCCCGTCCCTCGCAGGAGAGGATAGAGAAGTTTCTCTCCTGTGCAGCCCTCTTTCAAACGGGGAACACAGTCCGTTACGAGAGGGTCATGCGCCTCACAGGTTTCATGGCCTCAGTCCTGCACCTTGTGCAACTAGGACGTTTTCACATGAGACCGTTTCAAAGGTGGATGTTATCCCTTCGGATCCCGTCCACCGAGGGTCGCGATCTGGTGCAGGTCCCTCACAGGACTGTGGAGGCGCTGCTACCCTGGCGGCGAGCCGACTTCCTGTCGGCCGGAGTCAGAATGGGAGAGGTGATTCACCGCAAGGTGATCACCTCGGACGCCAGCCTTTCAGGCTGGGGCGCGACCTTAGAAGGTCACACAGCACGGGGCCTTTGGGGCCCGGAGATGCGACACCACCATATCAACTACCTGGAGTTGATGGCGGTGATGCTGGCCCTTCGTCACTTCGAACCCCTGATCCTGGGTTGGCACGTCCTCGTCAGGACGGACAACACCACGACGATGTGTTATGTCAACAAACAGGGGGGGCTGAGGTCCCGGGAGCTAGACAGGTTAGCTCGGGACCAGACACTGTGGTGCCATGGTCGACTACAGTCGATCAGGGCCTCTCATGTTCCAGGTCTCCTGAACAGCGGAGCAGATCTGCTGTCCAGGGGGGAACCACGTTACGAGAACTGGTCTCTCCGACCTTCAGTGGCGGAGGAGATCTGGCTCAGGTTTGGCCACCCGGTGGCAGACTTGTTCGCGTCGTCAGAGAACGCGAAGTGTTCTCTGTTCTTTGGCCTGACGGGGACTCCCCCACTGGGCCTGGACGCTCTGTCTCGCAGCTGGCCGCGGGGCCTTCTGTATGCCTTTCCACCGCTAGAGCTGATTCGTCCGACCCTCGAGAGGGTCAGACGTTACTCCCTGGAGTTGCTCTTGGTGGCTCCGAGTCAGGGGACTTGGAGTTCCCTGATAGCGCCTCTCCTGGTCGGTCGGCCTTGGCGCCTGCCCCTACTCAGGGATCTGGTGAGCCAGGCGAACCAGGAGATTTTCCATCCGGACCCCCAGCGCCTAGACCTGTGGGTCTGGCACCTGAAAGGGAGAGGCTGAGGGCTGCCGGCCTGGCCCCTGCGGTCATAGACACGATGCAGAGGGCCAGAGCTCCTGGTACTCTGGAAGTGTACAGTGGTAAATGGGAGGCCTTCGTCTCCTGGTGCAGGTCGAACCGCCCTTCGGTGGTTCCGGCTTCTGCGTCCTTGAAGGACCTTTTGGACTTTCTGCAGTCCTGTGTGGTCCAGAAGCTAGCAGCCTCTACTCTTAGGGGCTATGTGGCTGCCATTGATGTCTGCCACAATGGCCTTGAGGGTTCTAAACCTTCTAAGAACCCTTGGGTGTCTCAGTTTCTGGCTGGGGTCAAACGAGACGCTGCTGCAGCTAGACCGTTGGTCCCCTCATGGGATCTTGAGGTGGTCCTAAGGGGTCTGAGTCAGGCTCCCTTTGAGGCTTTGGAGTCTATCTCCTTGAAGCTTCTTAGCTTTAAGACGGCTCTTCTCCTGGCTCTGACTACAGCCAAGAGGGTCAGTGACCTTCATGCTCTTTCTGTAGATGAGGGCTGTATGAGGTTTTCGGGTGATGACCGTAAGGTCTTACTCAAACCTCACCTCAAGTTCTTACCCAAGAACGGGAGGATTCAGGAAGTTCCGGTGGAACTTCTGGCCTTTCGCCCTCCTCCTTTCGCTTCGGAGGAGGATAGAAGGCTAAACTGTCTTTGCCCGGTTAGGGCGCTGAGACAGGAATCAGTACAGAGTATCGCTATAGGCAAGTGATCAAGACTGAGCTGTCCGATAATTCATATTCCATCCTAGTTGAGTGGCTTCCAAAGTTTGCAGGATTGGTCCGTTTTGAACAAAATGGCTCAAATCAGCACCTTGTGATTTCCGTAGGTCAAGGAACAAATGCCACCCTTTTCACATTGGCCTGTTATAGCGCCACCAGCAGCTCAATTTGAGAAAACACATCTTTGGAACAAAATCATGACAGGCCACAAATGACATGGCACCCTTTTCACATTTGCTTATCACATTGGAGACCTGTGCTCGGAAGAGCGCTGCTCCTATTTATTTATTTATTGTTATTATTATTATTTACAATAAGTGCACTGTAACCCCTTTATGAACAAAACATGTATAAAATGCCTAACCTCCTATTTATATAACATTTTGCATTTTGTTTTTACAGCATCAAGAAATGAGTCTCCAACCTCTGTCAAGTCACCATCCGAGTCCAGCTACTCGACCACCTTCGCTTCAAATTCCTCAAGCTCTTCATCTTCAAGCGATGGCAGGAGGAGGAAGAGGAAGAGGTGTACAACAGTGATAGTTGTACATAAACTGGAATGATATTACATAAGCTACAAAGGAATCGCTAGCCCCAAAACATTACTATTTATAACTAGACTGTTCCCACGCGTCAATAAGTGCCTTTTGACAATTTGTTAATGTTAATAAGACACTGTTTAGTTCTTATAATGTGTTTATAAATTTTTATAGATTACTGTTCCCACTTTAAGCCAAGTACCTGCAAAATGTCTATTAACACATGGGCTGCTAAGGTTTATAACATTTATAGCTGTTGCTGCTGCCACCATTGACTTACGCTTTGTTTTGACGAGCCCTGCAAGCTTCGTGCGTGTGCACGTGCGTGTCCAGAGAAGATTGAGGAGGATAATCCATTTGTTTACAAACGCTCTCGAAACTAAAATCCAAAAATCGCGGTAAAATCGCGGTAAAGTGTCGCCTTGAAAACAATCAGCTCTCTGCTTCCATGGGGCTGTTTTCATCTCATTCTTAGATAAAGCCGTTCTTATGTTTCAAAGTAGAATCTAAAGCCATGTTAACTCATTTGCTGCCAAGCCCGAAAATCCCGTAAAAATCCAATTGTACCTCCCTGCCAAGCCCATAAATCCCGAAAATTAAAAAAAAAAAAAAAAATCATTTTTTTTTTTTTTATTTTGACCCCAAAAAAATGTTGTAGGCATGATAGCAATCGCGAAATCACATGTTTAACCCCCATAGCAACCCCATCTTTCAAGCATGGCAGCCATCTTTGTTTACATTTTAGGAAAACATAATGGCTGTTATCTCATGAATGCCTGAACGGATTTCCATTCGGATTTTTTTGTTTGAAAGCTGTGAGCAATGTGGACACACGTGGTGCATGATCTAGGCATGGGTGTGCATGATCCGTGCACTATGAATTACATGGAAGTCTATGGAGACTTATGGCAGGTGGGAGTATGAAGGTATTGTTAAATGGCAGCAGATGAGTTAAGTCCTTCCGTGAGGGGAGAGCCAGAGGGGCTGCCTGCACTGGCTGGGTGATGTAATGGACTCAGGTCATTCAAAGGGCAGCTGCAGGCTCAAAAAGTTAACTGTTTGTTGCAAGATAACTTCCTGTGGCAGGGGGACACCTAGTGGCCTTAACTCGTCCCTGAACGAGTTTGGCGACATGGGTGTTAACGTGTTGATAAGTGCCAACATTAACAATTTGTTAATGTTAATAGACACTGTTTAGTTCTTATAAGTGGTTTATAAATGTTTATAGATGACTGTTCCCACTTTAAACCAAGTACCTGCAAAATGCCTATTAACACGTTATTAGGCGCATTGTTAACAGTCTGTTAATGTTAACTCATTGCATGCCAGGCCCGATAGTCCCGAGATTATTTCAATGTCTTTCCCTGCCAGGCCCGATAGTCCCGAGAATTTCCGCCATTTTGAAAAAAAAAAAAAAATCATTTTTTTTTTTTTTTCAAAAAATTTTTTGGACCCCAAAAAATGTAGTAGGCATGATAGAAATCGCGAAATTGCATGCTTAACCCCCATAGCAACCCCATCTATCAAACATGGCAGCCATCTTTGTTTACATTTTAGGAAAACATAATGGCTTGTATCTCATGAATGCCTGAACGGATTTCCATTCGGATTTTTTTGTTTGAAAGCTGTGAGCAATGTGGACACACGTGGTGCATTATCTAGGCATGGGTGTGCATGATCCGTGCACTATGAATTACATGGAAGTCTATGGAGACCAGAGGCACCATAGAGTACGAAGGTATTGTTAAATGGCGGGGAATGTGTTAATAAGAAACTGTTTTGTTGTTTAAAACAGTTTATAGATGACTCTTCCCACTTTAAATCGAGTACCTGCAAAATTCCTATTAACACGTTTATAGGTGCACTGTTAACAATTTCTTAATGTTAATAAGACTCTGTTTAGCTGTTGTTAAAGTGTTTATAAATGTTTTCAGATGACTGTTCCCACTTTAAACCAAGTACCTGCAAAATGCCTATTAACACGTCAATAGGTGCATTCTTAATAATTTGTTAATGTTAATAAGACACAGTTGAGTTGTTTATAAATGTTTATAGATGACTGTTCCCACTTTAAACCAAGTACCTTCAAAATGCTTATTAACACGTTAACAAGTGCATTGTTAACAACTTATTGATGTTAATAAGACACTGTTTAGTCTTGTTAAAGGCTTTATAAATGTTTATAGATAACTGTTCCCACTTTAAACCGAGTACCTGCAAAATGCCTTTTAACGTGTTAATAAGTGATTTGTTAACAACTTATTAATGTTAATAATACACTGTTTAGTCTTGTTAAAGGCTTTATAAATGTTTATAGATGACTGTTCCCACTTTAAACCAAGTACCTTCAAAATGCTTATTAACACGTTAAGTGCATTGTTAACAACTTATTGATGTTAATAAGACACTGTTTAGTCTTGTTAAAGGCTTTATAAATGTTTATAGATGACTGTTCCCACTTTAAACCAAGTACCTTCAAAATGCTTATTAACACGTTAAGTGCATTGTTAACAACTTATTGATGTTAATAAGACACTGTTTAGTCTTGTTAAAGGCTTTATAAATGTTTATAGATAACTGTTCCCACTTTAAACCAAGTACCTGCAAAATGCCTATTAACTCTTTGAGTGCCACCCCTTTCACCACTAGAGGGCGCCCAGTGGCCATAGAAAATCCCATAGAGATATGCTGGTATATGCAGAAGCCCTGCAGCCATGACTTGCCTGAACACTTTCCTTTGTGCATGTACAGGAAGAGGATGAAGTTAGCTTGAAGTTAGCTATTGGCTACCAAGCATTTTAGAAGCCTTATTTTCGTCAACTTAGCCATGATTAAACCTTGCACACCTCATGCATGGGGAAAAAAAAGAGAAGAATGAGCTCTAAAAAATCCAATGCAATCCTGGATTGCATTGGAGTGGATTTGTGCAGTTTGTTCACAGCTTTCAAACAAAAAAATCCGATTGGAAATCTGTTCAGGCATTCTTGAGATAATCGCCATTATGTTTTACATGTTATGTAAACAAACATGGCTGCCCTGTATGTTAGATGGGGTTGTATGGGGGTGGAACATGCAAAATCGCGATTGAAATCATGTTCACCAGATTTGATGGGGTCCAAAAAAAAAATCAAAAAAAAATTTTCAATTTTTTTTTTTTTTTTTTTTTTTAAAGCCGAACTTGTTCGGGATCGGCACTCTGCGATACGCTAATAAAGCCGAACTAGTTCGGGATTGGCACTCAATGAGTTAATGTGTTAATTAGTGATTTGTTAAAAGGATCCCTGGCTAATACGACAAATATGCCTTAACCCTTAAGTGCTGTTCGGGTCATTTTGACCCGTTTTACATTTTCATTTGGAAAAAAAAGGTAGAAGTAAAAAATGTTTCCACCTGAAACTCACTGGCCTTAAAGATTCTTCTGAGATGAACATGTAAAAAAAAATATTTTTGCACTACACCCATGCTACACCCCCCTCATATTTTTTGAACCTTAAGTGCTGTTCGGGTCATTTTGACCCGGAAGCACAGAAATACACAGTATTATGCCAAAACACAGACACACAGTCACCCCCACTTCTAACACCCCCCTTCCGAAGCCCCATTCCGAACCCTCCCCCCCTTCCTATAAGCATGAGCAATATTGCCCAGTATTAAATGAAGTCGTTTTTTTACATGGATTTCAGCTAAATCAGTAAAAACGCCTAGCTCTTTCAGTGTTTAATGTGATATAGCAAAGCAGAAATGCAAACATTTACCAAATATATCATATGAATTGTTTGGTATTGAGTCAAAGTCAATGTATCATGATGATTTGTTAAGTTAAAATTTATATTAGTGTTGTTTTTTTTAAACCAAATATCCACCGGGTCAAAATGACCCGAACAGAACGAAGGTGTAGTGAATCTGAACAGAACTTAAGGGTTAACACCTTCTAAGCCTGGCCGTACTCCCTCGGACTTCCTACTTGGTCCAATCAGCCACACGTCTATTCCTGGACTTTTGATATAAATGATAATAATCAAAAAAAAAAACATCGGCCATTCTTCTCTGTGTCATTTTGGAGCCATCTGAAACGGTTAATATCCTCTCTCAATGATTTTCTGGGACTGGGTGTGATGCTCGTAGTATCCAGCAGGCCGCGCCGTTGACTCACATTCTGGATGGATGGGTGGCTAGGAGTGGCCTCCTACTCTCCACGTTGTTGAAACTCGACAAGAAGGGCACACAACATGGCTGCTCTTTGTCTCTGTTCGTGGATCGCGGTCTCAATCATGTTCGGGCGCCGCTTCTCTATCGCTCCTTTCCCTGCTTCGCCGCACGTAAACGAATGGAATTGATCTCCCCTCCGCCTCGCCAAAGTAAGATCGCCGACCTCTGCAGGATGAATATGTACGCTGTATCGAGCACTCCATTGTTTTTTTAAAACATGTTTGTAAATAAATGGCTTATTTCTTCGGCGCTACCTCTGTTCAGAGGGTTCTGCCGCGGCTTTCAAGGTGTTAATACATTATAATTGCCCTCTATAACTACAATGTGAAATTAAAAACACCTTAAATATTTTATTTCTCCTAGAAATGGCTAATCTTTCACTCAATAGGGGAAATGCCTGTCGCAAGTTGATGATGTCATAAATGTCATGTGTAATTTTTATGGCATGCATGTGCAAAAAAACAAAACACAAAAACATTTGAAATATTGATTTGATGCTCATATTAACCATAGGAAGTATTAAGTTTCTTTTTATTTGCACATGCATGCTATAAATTCCATAGGGATAGATCACAAATTACATTTATGACATCATCAACTTGCGACGGGCATTTCCCCTATTGAGTGAAAGATTAGCTATTTCTAGGAGAAATAAAATATTTAAGGTGTTTTTAATTTTACGTTGTAGTTATAGAGGACAATTATAATGTATTAAGGCATATTTGTCATATTAGCCAGGGATCCCTTTAACAACTATGTTAATAAGACACTGTTTAGTCTTGTTAAAGGCTTTATAAATGTTTATAGATAACTGTTCCCACTGTTCCCACTTTAAACCAAGTACCTGCAAAATGCCTATTAACGTGTTGATAAGTGATTTGTTAATAATGTGTTAATGTTATTAAGACACTGTTTAGTTGGTGTTAAGGGTTTTTTAAATGTTTATAGATGACTGTTCTCACTTTAAACCAAGTACCTGCAAAATGCCTATTAACACGTTAATAGGTGCATTCTTAATGATTTGTTAATGTTAATAAGACACAGTTGAGTTGTTTATAAATGTTAATAGATGACTGTTCCCACTTTAAACCAAGTACCTGCAAAATGCTTATTAACACATTAACAAGTGCATTGTTAACAACTTATTAATGTTAATAAGACACTGTTTAGTCTTGTTAAAAGCTTTATAAATGTTTATAGATGACTGTTCCCACTTTAAACCAAGTACCTGCAAAATGCCTATTAACGTGTTAATAAGTGCATTGTTAACTACTTGTTAATGTTAATAAGACACTGTTTAGGTGTTTTTAAAGGCTTTATAAATGTTCATAGATGACTGTTCCCACTTTAAACCAAGTACCTGCAAAATGCCTATTGACGCGTTAATAATTGCATTGTTAACAATGTGTTATTGTTAATAAGACAATGTTTCTTTGTTGTAAGAGGTTTTATAAATGTTTATAGATGACTGTTCCCACTTTAAACTAGTACCTGATTATAAATGTTTATAGATGACTGTTCCCACTTTAATAAGTGCATTGTTAACTATTTGTTATTGTTAATAAGACACTGTTTATTTGTTGTAACAGGTTTATAAATGTTTATAGATGACTGTTCCTACTTTAATAAGTGCATTGTTAACTATTTGTTATTGTTAATAAGACACTGTTTATTTGTTGTAAGAGGTTTATACATGTTTATAGATGACTGTTCCTGCCTATTTAAGTGTTAATAAATACATTGTTAACAAGTTGTTGATGTTTATAAGTCTTTTTTCTAGTTAATAAATACATTATCAAGGATTGTTTAATGATTGTAAATGACCGTTCCTCTTTAAACCAAGTGCATAAGACTTTTTCATACCCTATTAACAGTTTATAAATTTTCATTAGATCCCTTACCAACGGTTAGGTTAACTTAGGGTAACTTATTAACGGTTAAGTAAAGCTTTATAAACATCTTATTAACATGTGTTAACATTTAATAAATATTATTAATGATTATTAAATTCCTTATAAACATTTATTACGAATACATTTGGTTTTCAAGCGTCTTATAAGGGTTTGTTACTGTTTATAAGATCCTTTTTTAGTTACCTTAATATATTATCAATTTATTCATGTTTATTAGTTCCCTTACCAACGGTTCAGTAAACTCATAACGGCTAATTACTGCTGTGTACATATCTTATTAACATCTATTAAACATTTAATTAATGCTGTGTAAATATCTTATTAACTTTTATTAAAGATTATTAACAGTTTATGAATGTTTATTAATTCCTTAAAAACGTTTTAGAAAAATGAAAACGTTTTTCAAGTGTCTTATAAATAAGCAATTAACAGTTAATAAATGTCTTATAAACCTCCTATTAACTTTATTGAATGCCTTACAAATGTTTATAAACAAATAATAAGGTTAATAAGCGTCTTATAAAGCACCTATTAACGGTTATAAAATGTCTTATTAACATCCTCTCAACTGTTAATAAATGTTTGTTAAATTCCTTACAAACATTAATAAGCGTCTTATAGATACAATTATTAACATTAATAAATGATCTTATTAACTGTTAATAAATGTTTATTAACAGCACCTTAGTTTAAAGTGCTACCGACTGGTTTGCAGCAGGATCGGTCTGTCAGATCTCCGCCACAGACTTTAGTGCAACTGGCGGTAACCTCAGATTGGGGCGAAGTTTCCTCCTCCTCCCCGCCGTGCTCAGATGCAGGAGCCGCCGCTACTGTCCAGGGTGCGGGTCCGGGGTGAAGCGCTGTGTGGTGTCTCTCACTTTTGCACTCGGAGCATTGCACTTTAGCGTTACAGTCCCTTGCAAAATGTGTTGACGATGAACAGCATTTAAAGCACACGTTATTCTCTTTTAAGAATGTGTTGCGTTCTTCAATGGACATTTCCCGGAAGGCACGACATTTACGTAGAGGGTGTGGTTTTTGATGGAGTGGGCATATCTTATTGCAGTCATCAGATTTTGTAGATTGCTCGCCATCATCAGAAGTGGCTTTGGGAGATACTTCTGTTTTGTGGATGAAGACATCCCGTTTTCTCAATCTTGGGAGTCATGTCTGATTGAGACAAGAAGTTGAAGCTTGGATCGCTTACAATGCTAGCCTCTTGGCAAATGAACTCCACGAAGAAGGAAAAGGGGGGATAATGGACATGATTTCGATGCTTAAAGGATGCACCCGCTGACGCCCACTTTTCTTGTAGACGAAAAGGGAGCTTCTGCACTATTGGGTTGACTCCTCTTGCCGTGTCGAGGAGAGAGAGACCAGGCAAGTCTCCTTCTCGCTTGGCAGAAAGAAGTTCCATTAGTAGATCACTTAACTTTGTTATCTTAGCATAATCTCGGCTTGTGATTATTGGAAAGGTTTCAAGTCGCTTGAACAGAGAATCTTCAATCGCTTCTGCTGAGCCATAACTTTGATCAAGTCTGTCCCATATCATTTCCAATCCATCCTCCGGGTGGTTGATGTGTATTGCTCTTAAGTGTTCGACTTGTTCTGCAGAGTCTTTACCAAGCCATTTAAGCAGAAGATCCATCTCCTCACTTGCTGTCAGATTCAATCCAATGGTTGCAGACTCAAAAGAGCGTTTCCAGGCTCTGTAGTTCTGAGGCTTGTCATTAAATTGAAGTAAACCTGTAGCCACAAGCTCACGACGGGCTAGGTATCTTACAAAGTCATTCATGTTCGAGTTGTCATTTTTGTTTGGAGATATGGAAGATGGCATGGGAGTAGAACGGTTGAGATGCGGTAGGATGAGGGGATTGAAAAGCAGTATTGGTTTGACCTGGGATGAAAGTTTTGGCTTGAGGTTTGAGCAGTGAAGGTGACATGCTGTGGCTTGTGCCTGTCTCTGTTCGTACTGGGACGCCATCATCATGTGACTGGAGTTCTGTCTCTTGTAGTTTAACTTGGTCATTTACATTTTGTTCAGTGCGTTGTGCGGCATTAAAGGAATCAAAAAGGTTTAGCTCACAACTGTGTCTTTCGCTGGCTGCATCGGCAGCAGCTTCAAGTATTTCCGCTTTCGCTTCTGCTGCAGCTGCCTCTTTTCTATAATTGAGCATGTCCATGGATGCTTCCACTTGGGCCATCCTTGTAGCCATGGATGCTTCCAATTTAGCCTTTTCTAGTTTTAAATCAGCCTCCTCTTGAGCAAAGGCAAGTCGAGTTTTTGCTTCCTCCGCTGCTGCTCTCGCCCTGGCTGCGTTAGAGCCAGTCGATCGTGCTGAACGTGTGGCTCGAGAGCGTGTCTTTAACGACTCTTTCTCCGAAGGTGCTTTTCTAGACATGGCGTAGTTCAATAATATACTTCTGTTTAAGCACTGCTATGCTGGTCGACCACTGGTAGCGTGTGACGACGATTGTATCGACAACTTCCAGCTTGCAAAACGTTATCTTGCCCTTTAGAAAGCCGTGGTTTCACTGTACTGTCCTCAATATAAGTTGCCTAGCAAGATATCTTGACAGTCAGATAAACTCCTCCTTGACATTAAGACTCTGAAGACAGTTGTTTCATATCCACAGGTTTTATAATGATTCAGGAAGGTGAAACTGAAACATACAAATATGCATAATCAAAATACACATAATGTCAAAAATAGTCATCTACAAACATCCATAAACATGTAAGCATTATTTACATACCCACGATGCTATCAAAAAGCGTATGATGAAGTAGATGTAGCTGGATTATTGCAGACACAATACACAGCCTCTCTGTGCTTCTCTACATGCAGCCATGTGCTAAACAAACTGACTTTACTTCCTGGTTTACATCCTGGTTACAGGTGATCACATGACGTACTACTGGTCACATGGCTACTGATACAGTCTGTACTTAAAGTGACAGCACCATATTACAGAACATACAGAATTGTTTCAAACAAAAACAACACTTAGAAAAATATTAACGTGCAACTTGAATGTTGTAACGGAACAAGGTTTATACACACTGAAATCACACAAGACACAAAATGTGGATGAACAAAGTTCGTATTTGAGCAGCCAGCTATCCTAGGACCTAAAATCTTCAAAACAAACAGAATCTATGAGGAGTCACAAAGGGAAAAAAGCTTTAATTGTACAGCGTGTGGCACAGGGTTTGGCCTAAAACGACACATGAGGATACACACTGGGGGAAAGCCTGCCTACTTGTACAATGTGTGCCAAAGGCTTTGCTCATATGGATGTTGAAGATGCACATGGGAACTAATACTCTGGAAAAGCCCTTTACTTGTACAGTCTGTGCCAAAGGCTTTGCTCAAATGGCTTATTTGAAGACTAACATGAGATTTCATACCGGAGAAAAGCCTTTCACTTGTACAATTTGTGCCAAAGGCTTTTCTCAAATGTGTGATCTGAAAAGACACAGGAGATCTCATACATGGGGGAAAGCCCATTCCTTGTACAGTTTGTTCCCAAGGCTTTGCTCTTATGCATCATCTGAAGAAACACATGAGGACCCATACAGGTAGGAATACAGCAATATCTGTATTTTCTACTTTTTTTAATATGCTTTGAATGCAATGCCACTTTGACTTTAGTATTGTCTATTGTTGTATCATTGAATTTTATTTTTGAACTATTCTCAATATGTTCCCAAATGTCATACCTTACCTCAATCTCCATATTATGTGCATTTTCATGTTAACAACATTATTTATTTTTCGTTTGTGTTTCTAGAAGCAGACAAGAAGCAGCAACAGTCCTCCTCTGAAGGAGAGCCTGTTAAAAAGAAGAGCTGAACCTCCACCGTTGAACTGCAGGGGGCGCCAAGTGACGTAAGAGAGAGAACAAATAATAGTGTAGCTCTGCGGGAGGCTAGCTGTCTATAAGAGAGTGTGTGTGTGTGTGTGTGTGTGTGTGTGTGTGTGTGTGTGTGTGTGTGCGTAACCGCTGTGTGTCTCTGGGTCTAGGACTCGACCACAATGTAAAAAGTCAAAGATCACACCAAATAGGCCTTTTTGAAAGTATTTAACGAAAAATAAACTCTTATGTTCCCTATTTTGGGCATGTCACAATAGGTGAACATATATATTTGGTGTAATTTAGTGATTAAAAGCAGCTATTCAAAATCCTGATATCGGCATAACTTTGATAATGTTCTTTTTATCAGGTCGTCACATCACTATAGCACCTAGTCGACACTTTCGACTGGTTGCTATAACTTACAGTAAATGTCATTTAAAAAAAAATAAAAAAAATAAAAAAAAATACACATATTGAAATAGTTCTCCAAAGAATGAAACATGAGGCAAAGTATTTACTCTTATTTATATGAGTCAAACAAGACAATGCTTGACGTAAATTAAACTGTTAAGGTCCAAGACTACATTAGAAACATTACAGTATAATATAACACCGTTCAGAGCATGCTTATTTGAATGATCAATCATTAGATTGTGTTGTGGCTTCGATCAATAGAATCAACATAGTATACTTAAAGTTAATAAGTTGTATATTGATTGGTATCGCTATAGGAAAATTAATGTTCTATGAAAAATGCCATGATATTTTTTTACATCAATTTCTTATATCAATAGTGTGTTATGTTCTCAGTTAAATCTTTAGCATTTTGCCAACTACAGTATTTGGCAACCCACAGGTTGGGTAAAGCACCTTTCAGACGGATGGCGAGTGATGCTGGCGTTCTCATTTGGTTCAGCTGTAGTATTGCAGTAGAAGCCTTCCCATGAATTATTGTTGTCGTTATATTCATTTTACAAATACTTTTATTTTATCTTAATTTTTTTGTAAGCGATTTCTCCCTCATTACCAATTTCCAAAGCTTTAATCCTGGGAGCCACTCTCCCCACCCTCTGCCAACCGAGGAGAGCCCTGAACTGAACCCCATAACGTCACTGTCGGGCAGAAACCTTGTATCTCCAAGTTTCAAATTTGTACTTTTTTTCACTAAGTAAAGCCCTGCTTCATCATACATGCCGTCACACAAAAGTAGTGAAAACAGCAGATCTACAAGCACACACCGCCTCGCGGTGCGAGGCGTTGTGTGCTTGTAGATCGGCTGTTTTTCACTAAATGCAAAACGAACGGTATTGGACATACAAGGTTTTCACCCAACAACGACGATAAGCTTCCTTCAGTGCATGAGGAGTGACACACAGATAGAACACAGTACTATGCAGTAGATATCATCAGAAAAAAACAGTTGTAAACAACAACAAAAAAAGCAAAATAAAAGGTGTGGGTCTAAACTAAACTAAACTAAATGTGATTATGTTGGGCATCACATGCTGAAAAGGTAGAGAACCACTAATGTGGAGAACAGTGAAGGTGTGTTGAAGTTGTTAACAGTGAAGGTGTTGTTAAGGCCTGTCCATACTCTCTCCAAAACCAAACTTTTCGTCAGAAAGGTCTGGGTCAAATACAAGATGATGTCATTCGCGACTTCTGAAAAGCATTACACCGAATTAGAATTCGGAAAGCTGCACGTCGGAAAGTCTGAACTCTCCGATGAAAAGTTCAGTTTCGGAGAGACTATGATTCATGCTTTATGTGGAGAACAGTGAAGGTCAGGGGGGGAAAGTGGGACTGAGTTACTAGGGGCCCAAGGTGGAGGGGCCTTAATTATGATATACTTTAGCTATTGAAAAATAGCAGATACAAGCTCATAGCACGGCAAAGAGTGCCGCGCTGAGAGCTTGTAGATCTGCAATTTTTTTTTTAAATCGTGAAAATGTGTGCAGAACTTTGAATATATGTATTTTTTAAGCGAACATTTGTAACTAAACATTTTTTTGGGGGGGTATTTGATATGTATTTGCCCACAGCCAAATACATATCATTTTGGGGGTCCTTCACATGAAAAAGTTTCAAAAATAGCAGACTCTACAAGCTCGCAGCGTGGCACTCGGTGCGCTTGTATATCTGCTATTTTTCAATAGTTAAAGCACAAAACAATGTGTAATATGCATTCCCGGTCTAAATGGGTTAAACTCCCCCCCCCCCATGAAGAACATTCATGGGGGCCCCGCAGTGAATCCTTGTACCCAGGGCCCAGGATTTGGTAAGACACCCCTGAAGGCGTGTCTATGTGGCAAATAACATGAAGCCACTGAAGGTGTTGTCTGCCCTGCTGCTGCTGTACACCACGGTGCTGTCCTCTCCCAGCACCACAGACACCGTGTCTCCCTCCTCCAGCTCCATGAGGGTGGAGCCCGACGCCACCAGGAAGTTCTCCGACGTGTCGCACAGGGACAGCTTGGACTCCGCCCCCTGCTTCAGCTTCACGCACACCTGTGTGAGTTGACGACAAGACACGCCGGTTTACACTTCACCTAACTACAAGGTAACACATTTATAATTCTTCTCTATCTACAAGATAGAGTTTATACTTCACCTAACTACAAGGTAACACGTTTATAATTCTTCTCTATCTACAAGATAGAGTTTATACTTCACCTAACTACAAGATAAACACGTTTATAATTCTTCTCTATCGACAAGATAGAGTTTCTACTTCACTACAAGATAAACAAGATTATAATTCTACTGTATCTACAAGAGAAAGAAGTTTAAATAGCCTACTTCACCTACTGTATATGGTAAAAGGAGTGTATACTTCTACTGTGTCTAGATAATTCTACTTTATCTACAAGACAAAGAGTTTATATAATTCACCCAACTACGAGATAAAGAATAGCCTACTTCACCTACTGTGATCTACCATATAAAAGCACCTATCTGTATCCAAGATAAGTTTATAATTCTACTGTATCTACAAGAGAAAGAAGTTTAAATAGCCTACTTCACCTACTTTATCTACAATATAAAAGGAGTTTATACTTCTACTGTGTCTAAGATAAAGAAGTTTATAATTCTACTTTATCTACAAGACAGAGTTAATATAATTCACCTAACTACGAGATAAAGAAGTTTAAATAGCCTACTTCACTGTACATCTCTGATAAGAACCTGCCATCTGAGTGTCTGTCATAGTAAACCTAAGTGTCACATCATTGCCGCTGGAGGGCGCTATACCCCCATGGGTTATTTTCTTTCCTATTTAAAATATGTGTTCCATCAATAAACACATGAATGAGCCTGAGACAAATTCTATAGTTTGTTTTATACACCATTATTATGTTCTCATTTTCACTAAGACACTATGGCACATTAGGAGTCCAACAAGTACTACTGGGTCTCACTTCTCAAGTGTTTTATTTGCAAGGACCGCCATAACTCTGAGAGTCTACAAAAGGAACCAAATAGACCTGTACGGGTCCATTTGGTTCCTTTTGTACACTCTCAGAGTTACAAGACTGGTCATCAGGGCTATCACCTTACGTGTTCCTGGTAACATTATTGTCTGCTCATGTTCTGTCTGTGATAAAAAATTAAATTTTGACAAAAATCCAGGAAGGACGGACGGACGGACATACCTGGGCCTTGGCAGACATATGGAAAGTGAAGTAATAAACTCCTTTGATGGTACAGGTGAACACTCCTTGAGTCAGAGTGTCTGTTTCATTGGTCTGCTCCAGTCCATTCCTAAACACGCACGCACACAAATGCACACACACGCACGCACGCACGCACGCACGCACGCACGCACGCACGCACGCACACACACACACACACACACACACACACACACGTATAGACATGCAATCTATAACATTGGTTTCCAAACCTTTAAGCTCCAGACCCTAAAGAGAGATTAGACGTTTGCCAGGGAACCCAAACTAGTGAAAATATACGATCTTCCATTTTCACTGCTTCTCAAACGTTTTGTTTTCAAATGTATAGAATTTCTTTGATTTCTCTTTTATGTCTTTATAAAATTACTGAAAAAAATATATATAATAGAATTTTGTTTTCAGTCATGACAGAAAAAAAATTGGAAATGTTTTGAAATAATAAAGGTAAATAAATAAAGGGTCCCAAAATAATGGGTCCCGACTCAATGTTTGGGAAACTGGTCTATAACAGTGATTCTCAACCTTTTCAGGCTGCAACCCCAAAAATAATCATATTTTAACCGGGGACCCCTCAAGAGTTGAGGCATAACATTTTGTATGACAAGGTTGCGAGGCGTTGTGAGCATGTAGATCCGCTATTTTCACAATTTCTGGGTCTAATATTTGACAATTTGGCCAATATAACATGTTTCATTAAAAAGACCTTACAGTGAATTGTCACTTTAGAAATGTCCAGATACCCTCTATACACTTAAATGTTATGTTGGTTTGTTTACAAACAGCATTACAAAATGCTGCACATTAAGTTAATCATCTGGGGACCCCCCAAATTCATTCGGGGACCCCCCTGGGGGTTATTATAGAACCACTGCTCTATAATAACTAGTATACTTGGGGTGGGCGTGGTCTTACTTGTTGAAGTTCAGAGGCGTGTCAGCAGAGGGGGGCTGGGTGAGGGTCCGCTTGTAGGAGAAGTAGGACCTCTGCTGGGTGGCGCCAGGGGCCATGGAAAGCCCTCCCCCACTGGGCCCCGGGGGTCCCGGGGGTCCCTGGGGACCAGGTGACCCCGGGTCACCGCGCACACCAGGCCGCCCTGGGGGTCCCGACGGCCCCGCCTCCCCGCTCTGTCCCTTTAAGACATGCCCACTTTCACCTGAGGACACAGATGGGTAAATGACCATAAGGATTCTTTGTATACACTTTGGAAACTTGTAAACTGTTAATTCTGGTACTTAAAATATATTTTGATACCAACAATTATAGGTAGCCTACATTTTGAATTCTGGACTTTTACTTGTAACAAGTATTTCTACATTGAAAGAATTTTTTTTTTTTTAAATAAGCTTTTGTTAATTTTATCGTCTAATCAGGCTTTTATGAACACCCTGGACAGTTTTTAATTTGTTTGATTCAATATTTAGATATTTGATGTAAATGTTACCAGTTCCTCCTCCTCCAGGGCTTCTCCCCATACACACCCATTGTAACTTCAAACTCTATTTTAACCATCATTAAAAACACCCATTATTTTTTTCTGGTGACTCATACTACCCGCCTAATACATGAGCAGGCCGTGTTTTTTTGTGTTTTTCATTCATTTTTAATAATTTTCTATTGTATTGATTTTCATTTTCACAAAGAATTATTAAAAACTAGAAATAATACATAAATAAATTCACCTGGATCTCCCTTCTGTCCCTTGGCTCCGTCGTTGCCATGGGAACCGTGGGCACCCGGTATCCCAGGGATGCCAGGCCGCGCCCTCCGGTACGCATCACAGCTGGGCTCCGTGCTGATTGGCTGAAGGAGGCGGGAGGACAGGAGGATGGCTGCACAAACCCATGTGACCCACTGGACGCACACACACGCACGCACGCACGCACGCACGCACACACACACACACACACACACACACACACACACACACACACAGATGAGAGTCATGCATAAGGATGCATTAACCAATCATATACTGCCCCTTGTACTTTATTTTGTGAGATGGTGAAAATAGCAGATCTACAAGCTCACACGATGCGTCACAATAAGTCTATTTTCTATACACCAAATTCTGGGCCCTGGGTACTTCTATTGAAATAAATAGCAGATATACAAGCTCACAGCACGGCTGTGCTGCAAGCTTGTAGATCTGCTATTTTTGAAAGTCTTTGAATATTTCAAGTCCTTCTAAGGTTTTTTGAAAAACCTATGTCAGTGGTGCGCAAACCTTTTCATGTCAAAATATTTAGATCCAGACCCCCCCCCCAGAAGCAACATTTGAGTTACAAATGTCCGCTTAAAAAATGTCCGCTTAAAAAAATGCATATATTAAAAGATTTGAACACATTTTCACGACTTTTCAAAAATAGCAGATCTACAACTTACAGTGCGGCACCGAGTGCCGCGCTGTGAGCTTGTATATCTGCTATTTTTCAATAGCTAAAGTATAAAATAATTCCAGGCCCCTCCACCTTGATGATGAAAATGATTTAAAATAGTGAACATAGCCAATCTACAAGCACACAACGCCTCACATCTGCTATTTTCACTACTTTTGTGCGACACTCTTGTATGATGAAGTAGGACTTTAATTTCGAAAAAACATACACATTTGAAACTTGGAGATATATATTTGGCGGTACTTTAAACCTTCTCCAATGTTTCGCTTTTGTTTTACACAAATCTTTCTCTTCTGGGCGTCCCTTGCAACAGTTCAGTAAACACATTTACTTGCAGACCATGAAGCACAGAACAGTGTAAAATGAACACAATGGAAAGTGATCTGTCTCGACTGATCACAATTATGATATGCCTTCTGGCCACAATGGAGCAGTTTGATTACATTAATATCATAGTTGTCATCATTCTCTGTTAAAGTCATAATTCATAATCATAATCTCACCATTCTCTGCTCTTCTATAGCACAACGTCCTGAAGTCTGTCTGTCTGTCTGTCTGTCTGTCTGTCTGTCTGTCTGTCTGTCTGTCTGTCTGTCTGTCTGTCTGTCTGTCTGTCTGTCTGTCTGTCTGTCTGTCCTGTGTTCTTCTGGATGTCAGACTCACTGACAAAAGAAAAAGAAAAAGAAAGGAGTGTCCAAGCTCTGTGTGTGTGTGTGTGCGCCTGTGTGCGCGTGCCTCCGTGTGTGTGTGAGTGAGTGAGTGAGTGAGTGAGTGAGTGAGAGAGAGAGAGAGAGAGAGAGAGAGAGAGAGAGAGAGAGAGAGAGAGAGAGAGAGAGAGAGAGAGAGAGAGAGATGTGTCCATGTTTTGCAACTGTATTGGAAAACAACAAATATATTTTTGTTTTTGAACCTTTTTTGAACTTTCTTTGAGTATATAGAAACGTGCTATATATAAGTTGCATTCATCATCATCATCATCATCATCATCATGATTAAATAAATGCTCAAATGACATTGTCACTCTGAGCTTGTAGATCTGCTACTTTTGCCGATTTAGAATTTGAATCCTGAGAAGTAACAGATTTGGACATAGGCCTGCAACATTATATGGGTTGGTTAAATTGTTTTAAATTTGTAAATTTAGTTACAAATACTCATTAACAGTGTTTCAACCTTTTTTGAACCAAAGTCTATTATATTTTTTTTCTGTAATTGTACCACCATTTGATGACATTTGGCCTCTCAGACCCAAAACGTAGAATATTGTGTTATCGTTGGATAGGATTTTGATAGAATTCCATGATGTATTGATGTTGGTACCATAGGACAGATAACAGGCACATGTTTCCAACATTCTCTAATATGTGTAGATAATATGTAATATGTGTAGATAATATGTAATATGTGTAGATAATATGTAATATGTGTAGATAATATGTAATATGTGTAGATAATGTAATATGTGTAGATAATATGTAATATGTGTAGATAATGTAATATGTGTAGATAATATGTAATATGTGTAGACTTATTGTAGTAATGGAGTAATGCAGATGTTTAACAACAGTTTAACTCCGGAGAGCGTGAAATGAAAAAGGGTCCATTTGGTTTCATCATTTAGCTGGGGACCACCTGGAAACCCCTCAAGGATCACTGGTGGTCCCCGGACCACTGGTTGAGAACCGGTGCTTTAATGGATGGTGCCATTATTACTGCCCTGCTCAGCTTCTCATAAACAAGAAATGAAAGTCATCCTGACTTTATATATATTTATATTTTTTAAGTCAAAAACTGGAAGTGAAACCAAACACAAAGTTCCTGGCACGTGCACACATAGACATCAAAGGGGGCTTGAGCCCCTGCCCTTTTATCCGTCTGTAAAAAGTGCCCTCTCCAGACCATGAATACAGTTTTCTCTATGGTGAAAGAAATGAAAATTCCCTCTTTCCATGAAGGCAGCATTCAGAATTGCCTTGTTCAAACTCTCCTGAACTTGATTGTAGTGTCTTATGTTGAAAGAATTGCCCTCTCTGTGTAGAAATACATGCCATGCGACAACATCTCCAGTATTGACTTGATTATGCTTTAGTTCATAGCACGGAAAATAGCCGACCTCCAAGCTCACAACGCGCCGCGCTGCGACGCGTTGTGAGCTTGGAGGTCGGCTATTTTCGATGTTTTCACCAAAAGGCCCTTTTAGAAATGTCAGCCCCTGCCTCTCTAACATTCTCTGCACGTCCCTGCAAAGGTCGTTATTATGAAGCCATATCAAAAATTACCGGAGGAAGTGAAAGAAATCAGAACAGGAAGTGGGGACGGACATGGAGGAGAATTATCAAGCATCATCACATTTAGAGCTATTTATATGAAACATGCTGGGAAAGACAGGGTTTGTTTCTCTTTTCCCAGGGTTCAATGTTCCTCCCCTGACACTGTTTGTCCCCGGTTGCCATGGGAACACCATGTAACCGTAGAAAAGATGAAGCTGCATGAGGAAGATGTGGTTTTGTTGTACTCTCTCTGCAGTCGCTTTGTCCCAATGTCTGTCTCTCTCTCTCTCTCTCTCTCTCTCTCTCTCTCTCTGTGTGTGTGTGTGTGTGTGTGTGTGTGTGTGTGTGTGTGTGTGTGTGTGTGTGTGTGTGTGTGTGTGTGTGTGTGTGTGTGTGTGTGTGTGTGTGTGTGCGTGTGTATTGTCATTGTCGGGTGGCAACCTTGTATGTCCAAAATGGTTTGTTTTGCATTTATCATTTTAAAAAGGATTTACTTTTATTATTAACTAGTGAAAATAGCCAATCTACAAGCACACAACGCCTCACACCGCAAGGCGTTGTGTGCTTATATATATATATATATATATATATATATATATATATATATATATCCTTCTACAAATAAAGGGGGTATTGAGAAACATGCCCTTCAATGAATGAAAGAAAAGTCAACAATTAAATACTGTCCGAAGAAAATACTGCAACTCATTCAATCACAACATGGAACCAACTAATGTACTCTTCATCTATTGGATCCAAAAATGAGGGCTTAATTGCCTATGGCATATTGGTCAACTTGTGGTCAGAACTGAAATAGCCTATAAGCACAACCCAGTCAGCATGTGTTTTTTCTATATTTATTTTTGTGCGTGCGTGTAAAGTAAGACAGAACAGCTGAATGACTGAGTAAAGTTTATTAGGTTTATATTAGATGATAAACACAGTTTATTAGGTTTATATTAGATGAAAAACACAGTTTATTAGGCCTATATTAGATCATAAACACAGTAGAAATAGTATGAATCACAACAATATTCAGCAAAGATCCACCAGAAAGCATAATATTCATTCAGAAATGTCTCTTTTATTCCTAATATTTGTCCTAATTGTCTTGAAATGACGTGTTATTCTAGAGTTCACAGTTTGAAAGGTTTCAGTTGGGAGCATGTAGATCGGCTATTTTCACAATTTATGACTCTAATATTTGACAATATGGCCAATGATATTTTTTATTCATTTAGATGTATTAAAAGGGTCTTAAAAGTCCTTAAATTGTCCATTTACAAATGTGCAGATACCCTCTATACACTTACACTGTGTGTTGGTTTGTTTACTTTTGAGTGAGAAAACAATGTTTCAGATTAAGCTTTGGGTCCCCCCAAAATAATTTGGGGACCCCCTGGGGGTCCCGACCCACAGGTTGAGAACCACTGCTCTACAACAATGCATAAAATGTACACAATGACCCGCACACCATCTACGCTTGCAAAAACACTTCTATTATGCAACGTTTTCGGTCATTAATAAAAAAGAAATGTTATGAAAGGTTTTGAGAATCACTGTGTTAAAGGAGTAATTCACCCCCAAAATGACTTTTTTTCCTATTGATTACTCATGCCACAGAGACTTGAGTTCAATAATATTTGTTTTGTATTTGTCGCATTCTTAAGAAAAAAAATCTGATTATAGTAAATTTACCCCCATTGATTCTGGATGGGGACGCAAATTCATGGCCCTGGATGGGGAAACTATCAGGGTAAATTTACCATTATCATTTTTTTTGTCTTAGGAATGCGACAAAAAAGAAAAAAATATATATTATGGAACTGAAGTCTCCATGGCGTGAGTAATCAATAGAAAGACGTCATTTTGGGGGTGAACTACTCCTTTAATGAGTGTGTTGGTCAGTGGGTGGGGAGGATGGGTTTCAGCATGGTGTGGTCAGTGGGTTTCAGCATGGTGTGGTTAGTGGGTTTCAGCATGGTGTGGTCAGAGGGGGGGACGGTGGGTTTCAGCATGGTGTGGTCAGTGGGGGGGGACGGTGGGTTTCAGCATGGTGTGGTCAGTGGGTGGGTTTCAGCATGGTGTGGTCAGTGGGTTTCAGCATGGTGTGGTCAGTGGGTTTCAGCATGGTGTGGTCAGTGGGTGGGGACGATGGGTTTCAGCATGGTGTGGTCAGTGGGTTTCAGCATGGTGTGGTCAGTGGGGGGGGACAGTGGGTTTCAGCATGGTGTGGTCAGTGGGGGGGGACGGTGGGTTTCAGCATGGTGTGGTCAGTGGGTTTCAGCATGGTGTGGTCAGTGGGGGGGGACGGTGGGTTTCAGCATGGTGTGGTCAGTGGGTTTCAGCATGGTGTGGTCAGTGGGTTTCAGCATGGTGTGGTCAGTGGGTTTCAGCATGGTGTGGTCAGTGGGTTTCAGCATGGTGTGGTCAGTGGGGGGGGACGGTGGGTTTCAGCATGGTGTGGTCAGTGGGGGGGGGAAGGTGGGTTTCAGCATGG
Organism: Nannobrachium achirus; assembly: GCF_963921795.1. NCBI lineage: Eukaryota > Metazoa > Chordata > Actinopteri > Myctophiformes > Myctophidae > Nannobrachium > Nannobrachium achirus. Next base: position 73,721,007 of record NC_137810.1, on the reverse strand, counting down.
TGTGGTCAGTGGGTTTCAGCATGGTGTGGTCAGTGGGGGGGGACGGTGGGTTTCAGCATGGTGTGGTCAGTGGGTTTCAGCATGGTGTGGTCAGTGGGTTTCAGCATGGTGTGGTCAGTGGGTTTCAGCATGGTGTGGTCAGTGGGGGGGACAGTGGGTTTCAGCATGGTGTGGTCAGTGGGTGGGGACAGTGGGTTTCCACTGTCAAACCTGTCAAACTGGGTGGGGACAGTGGGTTTCAGCATGGTGTGGTCAGTGGGTTTCAGCATGGTGTGGTCAGTGGTTTTCAGCATGGTGTGGTCAGTGGGGGGGGACGGTGGGTTTCAGCATGGTGTGGTCAGTGGGTTTCAGCATGGTGTGGTCAGTGGGTTTCAGCATGGTGTGGTCAGTGGGGGGGGACGGTGGGTTTCAGCATGGTGTGGTCAGTGGGTTTCAGCATGGTGTGGTCAGTGGGTTTCAGCATGGTGTGGTCAGTGGGTTTCAGCATGGTGTGGTCAGTGGGTTTCAGCATGGTGTGGTCAGTGGGGGGGACAGTGGGTTTCAGCATGGTGTGGTCAGTGGGTGGGGACAGTGGGTTTCCACTGTCAAACCTGTCAAACTGGGTGGGGACAGTGGGTTTCAGCATGGTGTGGTCAGTGGGTTTCAGCATGGTGTGGTCAGTGGGTTTCAGCATGGTGTGGTCAGTGGGTTTCAGCATGGTGTGTTCAGTGGGTTTCAGCATGGTGTGGTCAGTGGGTTTCAGCATGGTGTGGTCAGTGGGGGGGGACGGTGGGTTTCAGCATGGTGTGGTCAGTGGGGGGGACGTGGGTTTCAGCATGGTGTGGTCAGTGGGGGGGACGTGGGTTTCAGCATGGTGTGGTCAGTGGGTTTCAGCATGGTGTGGTCAGTGGGTGTGGTCAGTGGGTTTCAGCATGGTGTGGTCAGTGGGTGTGGTCAGTGGGTTTCAGCATGGTGTGGTCAGTGGGTTTCAGCATGGTGTGGTCAGTGGGGGTGGGTTTCAGCATGGTGTGGTCAGTGGGGGGGTTTCAGCATGGTGTGGTCAGTAGGGGGGGACGGCGGGTTTCAGCATGGTGTGGTCAGTGGGTTTCAGCACGGTGTGGTCAGTAGGGGGGGACGGTGGGTTTCAGCATGGTGTGGTCAGTAGGGGGGGACGGTGGGTTTCAGCACGGTGTGGGCGTGCAGCAGGAAGCCAGAGAACACGCTGTCTCCTCCCAGGGTTCCCGTCAGGCCTCGATAGGTGTTGGTCTCCAGCCACACCTCCTGACCCTGCACCATGTAGAGGAACGCACCTCCTGAAAACACCTAGAGAAATACACACCAGTAAGACTCCCTAATCGGGAGATAAGATACATACAAAAACTTTAGAAGGCAATCGTAGCCAATCAGGAGGGAATATGGGAAATGGGACAGATCCATGTTGAAAACACGACTTTAAAGATACTATGTACCGCTTTGCGTGATTTTATGGCAACATCTACAGGAGCAGTGTCCAAAAATGTGTGCAAAAATCAGCCTCATGGTGGGGCTAGAAGAGGGCCAAGTGAGAAATCAGGAGGTTATCATCTGGAGGTTGTGGTTTGCCAGCCATGGAGTGTGTGTGCAAAGTTTGGCATGGATCGGGGCAACGGTGCCGGAGATAAGAGAAGGGCCAAAAATGTGACGTGACGTGATGTGACGTGACAGACAGACAGCCGATGGAGCTTTTCCCTGATGGTCGCAATTATAACATTATTATTATTATTACAAGTAAGACGCCCTAAGGGCGAGAAGCTGAAACAACAGAGACCGACACAATATGTCCATATACAGTTTGGGCATTCCCAGATATGGGCATAATATTGATGGCATCAGGGATCTACATATATGGGCATAAAAGGACGGAATTCATTTTCAGTTGTGACTTGCGTCCCGACAACCACACTGGTTATCATGAGACACAATATGACCATATATGGCCATTCCCAGATATGGGCTTAATATCAGGGATCATATGGAGTGTGACATGAGGGCATTTTTGATTAATCCATCGTGGTTCAAATGGAGTTTGAAGTTACAATGGGTTTGTATAGGGAGGGGGCGTGTTTGATAAAATGAACATATTTACCGGTAGAAATATCTACCGGTAAATACTGATTCAAGCAACTCAAAATCTGTTCAGGGTGGTCACAACAGCCTGATTAGATGATAAAATTACCAAAAGTATATATATATATATATATATATATATATATATATATATATATATATATATATATATATATATTTTTTTTTTTTTTTAAGTGAAATATCCCTTTAACACTTCACAACATGGCCATACTTCAGTGTTATAGCAGTGTTTAACACTTCACATGGCCATACTGCAGTGACCATTGTTCTTTTCAGCGCAAAATAGGACTAGGTTTAAAGGAAAGGTGTTAAAAACAACAAAATCATCATGGAGTTGTACTGTTAGCTGTCTGTCTGTCTGTCTGTCTGTCTGTCTGTCTGTCTGTCTGTCTGTCTGTCTGTCTGTCTGTCTGTCTGTCTGTCTGTCTGTGTGCTACCTGTCGTGTGTTGCCATTGTCCAGCTGGTCACAGAAAGCGGTGTAGGGCATATCATCCAGCCTCATCATCACACACAACCTGCTGGCAGCAGACGCATGGAACACAAAGTAGTATGTCCCTGGAACGCTGCACCTAAAGGGTTAAAATATGACCTATTATTATCTTATCTTACTACTATAATTCCAGAGGAGTCCCCCAATTTGTTGGGGGCTTGGCCACGTTATAGGCTATCTTTCCTACCTTCAATAGACTTTAGAGACTTAGACTAATTTAACCTTTTACAAAATGTTTGGAGGTCATGCTTCATGTGACATCACAATATTACCAGAGGCATGGACTGTGACATCACAATATCATCATGCTTCTCCTTATTACCAGTAAAGGCGAGAATGCTTCATATGATATCATATATGATATCTCCAGGGCATAAACCACTGCTATAAGTAATATTCTGTATGCCTAAGTCAGGATCCATGTTTGGGTCCTAGTAAGAGAAACATATGAAAATCTGCTAACTAAACAAGAAACCCCTCAAAACTATGTTTTAGTGACGAGTCATCACTTTTCACAGTTTTGTGAGAGCCGTTTTTAGCCCAAGGAATGTTTTTTTGTGCAAAACAAATGCTTGCAATGTATTCAGAATCATGAAAAATCCCTAGTTTGACCCCTCACATGCTACTTAAAGCAGATTTATTTTCCTGTGTAGTAAAGTTAATGGGACCCAAACTTTAAAAAAGTTTTTTTATGAGGCTTCCCCCGGGAGTAGAATTTCAACATTTTAGTGTATTACACACCTCTAGAAACACATTGGTGAAGAATTATTTTGGAGCGCTGAAATCGGCCACCAACATTCGACTCTGTGTGTCCGTCTGTATGTCCCTATGTCTGTCCCTGTTAGGATGAACTTTTACCAAGTGAGTTATGTTTCATTAGTACAACGGTGCGTGGCCAGAGTTACGTTTCATTAGTACAACGGCACATGGCCGGAGTTATGTTTCATTATTACAACGGTGCGTGGCCGGAGTTATGTTTCATTAGTACAACGGTGCGTGGCCGGAGTTATGTTTCATTAGTACAACGGTGCGTGGCCGGAGTTATGTTTCATTAGTACAACGGTGCGTGGTTGGATTTTTAAACTATAAAAATAGGAACAGATTGAGAAGGCCACTGTTGCGCAGCCTAGACACACGCACGCACACACACACACACACACACACACACACACACACACACACACACACACACACACACACACACACACACACACACACACACACACACACACACACACACACACACACACACACACACACACACACACACACACACAGGGTATAGCTGCTCAAATTCACCGCTCCAATTCGAACCGATGGTTGGATTTTTTGGTAACAATTTAGTTGGCAGATTGGTCAAATACCAGATAAAATACCCTTACTATCCTGACAGACAGGCAGTGGTGTAAAGTAACTAAGTAGATTTACTTAAGTACTGCACTTTAGTACAATTTTGAGGTATTTGTACTTTACTTGAGTATTTCCAATTTCCAATACTTTTACTTCTACTCCACTACATCTCGGATTCCAAATATTGTAATTTTACTCCACTACATTTATTTGAAAACTTGAGTTATTAGTCACTTTGAAAATAGCTGATCTACAAGCTCGTTGCGATGCGGATGCAGATACCTGAACTTCCCAGTGTCCAGGTTATAGTCATCGTTGATGTTGGTGATGACAGACAGGAAGCGGATGGGTGTGTTTTTGGCGGGGTAGTCTGCGGTCCCCCTGGCCACGCTGAAGGCAGAATGCTTCTGCACAGAGGCACTGGAACACACACACACACGCACGCACGCACGCACGCACGCACGCACGCACGCACGCACGCACGCACACACACACACACACACAGTCACACACACACACACACACACACACACACACACACACACACACACACACACACACACACACACACACACACACAATGACATAGTTTAACATCATGCAACAGTTTGTTCTAAAATGGTCATATAATTTCATAATTTTTATATTTCCCTATCTTTTCTTTTTGCTTTTTCTTTATGACTGCTTTTTTCCCCTTTTGTTATTGATCCTATGCATAGTAGGCGGTAACCCTTCCTTTTACAGTACAATAATTACCAGGTAACTTTGCTTTAAAGTCATTAAAAGTGTGTAAATAAAATGCAATTCAGTTAATCACAGGCGACAGACTTAGGTTTTGTTCAGCAGCCTTATAGCTGTGTAACCCATGTTACCATGCCTTAAAATAGGATTTTAAGGGCTGCATAAATAATACATTCAAAATGCATTTATCATGAATATTAAAATAGGACCAGCAATATACTCCATATTGCATACAATTCATAAAGGAAATATCGTTTTGTGTCTACTAAAATAGGTATCTGCAGTACAATTATCCTTACCATAGAAGGGTCTTATTTCATTCACTTAAGGTGAAGGTGTTTTATTTTGAAAGTGTAAAGTTTCAGTGACACTGGGATGGAACAGACCTGGGATCAGTGAACCAATTTCACTGTCCAATCAGCGCTCTGCTTACTGCAGGAGAGGGTGTGACAGAACGTCATGTTCCAGAAACTTCCTCTATTGATCTCAACCAGGGGAGAAGCAGGTCGCGTTTTTGCCTGGAGATTGATTATATGTTTTGTAACGTTGGAAAGCTGATTAGCAATCTAGTTTTCAAAGAATCCCATTGATAAAAGGGAGAAGCCCCCGTTGTGTAGTGTTTGATCTGGAAACACAACGTTTTGTGCTTTGATCTTGGAAGAAATTCACGTAAGTGTTGATTGTCTGACCCACTTTTCACCCACATGTGCGCTACCAGCTAAATGGCTGCACACAATAACACCATATATTTGGCTGTGGAGTGATTCTAGACCCTAAAAAACCGATCTGTTCTGTTCCTATGTCACCTGTTACTGTATAGTGGATGGAACTGGGAGTATGTGATCCATGCCCTGTCACTGAGTATGAGAATTCATCTTGATTTGTTCTGGTGAGTTATTTACAATGGTTATATACTGTACAATGGTCCTCAAACATAATGTCATGACTGTTATGTTATTTCTGATGATATGATACCACTGTGATTTAATGACTGAAGATGAGTAATCAGTTTATTCTGTGAATATATAGAAAGTAATTCCCATTTTGGCCTATTTTAGGCTGGGTCTTTTGAGAATGGATTTCAACTGTTGAAGCCTCTGATCTACAACCACGGTGGTGAAAGAGTTCAGCAGTTTGGCGAGCTATAGCCCATCTGAGTCGATCCGAAAGAACTGTTGCTTTGATCTGGAGAACTGGTAGGATTGACTTTGCAAGGAAACACTGAAAGGATATTTTTTCATGGACATTTCATTCTTTCCACTGAGACAAAGGAAGGGAACACAAAAGAAGACACACTGGTTTTGCTTTGAAATTAATTTCATAGTCACTGATATTTGATGTGCATTAAACTGTCATTTCATTTAAAGTGAACTTTTGGTTAAAGGGTTCTGATACAAGTTCAAGGACACTGATAAGAGGACACATTATTTTGATAACAGGTTTAAACGAGATACTGTATTTTGATACAAAGGGAAAATATTTCATGCACTAAGAGGTATTAATTGTATATTTTTGAGTGTTAAAAAACGGGTACTACTGTAAAAGGTTCAAACCATTTCATTTCATGTTTTGGGTTAAAACATTTCATTTCATACATTGAGGATTAAAAAGTGGTTGGTTTAGATTTAAAAGAGGCGTTGAAATAAATAAATGGATAACGGGAAAAATAAATAAAACCGTTGAGTAACTTAACTGTAGGTTAAATAGGAACACTAAAATAGTATAAAATAAACTTTGGGTTTAAATCAAGTACTAGACTGACCACTAGTCTAGTTAGGTGGTATTTTGTTTTGCACACATTTTACAAGCTGGAAACAGCAAAGTGTTCACTGTCATCCCTCAAGTTATATTCTATTTTATTTTATTATTTTTTCAACTTGTAATACATCTAATTATCTTTAAACATACTTGTTGGTCTCTGAGTCTTCTTTACTGTTGTTGCTCACTCATTAACCCTTTAATACTCATCCCTCCTTCAACCGAACCTATAGTCTCTGATGCACTGGCCCAAACAAATGCTGATTTGATTGAAGTAGAAATACACATCTGTACCGCCCAGTGCCTACTAATATGTGCTAGGACTGAGTCTGGGTTACAGCTGCTACATAAAAAGGGTGTGTGTCGGTATTTCGACATAACATTTGTTCTACATCCCAGTATTTTGACACAGGTGAATGTTAACCTGGTGAAATGCTAACCTGCCGACGCTGGTGAATGTTAACCTCTATGCCTAAACCTAAACCTAAACCTAACCCAAACCCTAACCCAGTAACCCAGACACTGATAAGTAGCTAACCTGCCGACGCTGGTGACCCTCCTGTAGTCGAAGTAATGACAATGGTAGAAATAGCGAGATTTCACATAAAAACTCTGCCACAGTTATGGCTCAGGATATGGATTATTGTGTCCATGGACGTCTTTGTGTTATCCTTTTAGCCTCAATGTCTGACTGTACCTCAGTTTACATTTATGACTAATAAAGTATTGTGTTATCCTTTTAGCCTTAAGGTCTGACTGTACCTTTGTTTACATTTATGACTAATAAAGTATTGTGTTATCCTTTTAGCCTTAATATCTGACTGTACCTTTGTTTACATTTATGACTAATAAAGTATTGTGTTATCCTTTTAGCCTTAATATCTGACTGTACCTTTGTTTACATTTATGACTAATAAAGTATTGTGTTATCCTTTTAGCCTTAAGGTCTGACTGTACCTTTGTTTACATGTATGACTAATAAAGTATTGTGTTATCCTTTTAGCCTTAATATCTGACTGTACCTTTGTTTACATGTATGACTAATAAAGTATTGTGTTATCCTTTTAGCCTTAATATCTGACTGTACCTTTGTTTACATTTATGACTAATAAAGTATTGTGTTATCCTTTTAGCCTTAAGGTCTGACTGTACCTTTGTTTACATTTATGACTAATAAAGTATTGTGTTATCCTTTTAGCCTTAAGGTCTGACTGTACCTTTGTTTACATTTATGACTAATAAAGTATTCAATCAATCCAGTGCCTTATTGCTCATTACCCGGACAGCAACGTCTCCCCAGCAGGACCAGGCTCTCCAGGGGGTCCCTGGGGTCCTCGCTCTCCACTGGGACCCTGTTTGCCTGCCGGTCCAGGGGATCCCTGCACCCCTTTCTGTCCTCTCTGTGGAGCCAGGCTGGCCTGCGCTGCCACCCCTGGTCAGGAGGAGAAACAACAACGGCTCTGGCTAAAGGTATTGGAGAGGCGTGTGTGTGTGTGTGTGTGTGTGTGTGTGTGTGTGTGTGTGTGTGTGTGTGGGGGGGGGGGGGGGGGGGGTGTTTGTACCTGGACCTCCTTTGTCTCCTTTCACTCCATCGCGTCCATCTCTCCCCGGTATCCCTGGGATACCTGCAGACAGACAGACAGACAGACAGACAGACAGAAAGATAGACAGACGAATAGAATAGAGATAAGAATATAGACATAAAAAAGTACGAACACATGACATACTGTACGTACACACACACACACACACACACACACACACACACACACACTCACCTGGCAGTCCAGGTGTCCCTGTAAAGGTGCAGGTCTCCATGGCGACTGACGGAGAGGCAGCCAATGAGATCAAAGCACCCGTTATCACAACAATGTAACGATGGACCATGGTTACCATGGTTACCTGGAGACACAGGGGACAGAAGATAAAAGAAAAGAAAAGAAAAGAAAAGAGAGGAAGTCTCCATTCTATTTATACCATATAAATGACCATACTGACTGTGGACCCCTACGTGGACCCCGACAAGCACTAAGAATAGGACATAGCAGTGGGAGTGGTTTTCAGGTGCCACTAAAATAAATGGAGATATTAGACTTTTAAGTCCTCAGGCTGAGGCAGTGAAACACTAGCCTCACAAGCCATCCCGAGTTACGTCATCACCAATGTGCTTCCTTTCTCGGTCTGGTGTCCCTCCCATCGAGTCTCTTTATGAGAATTAGGTTCTCAATTTCCCATCAAAAGGCTGCATTTCAAGAGAACCCGCCTCACACCGCTCCTGATTGGTAGAGCGGCTGCTACAGCTCTCGCATTTTATAAACAAACATGGCGGACCCCATGTCCGATGCGAGTTCACAAATCGCAAATAAAAGCTGCATTAAGCGAAGTTTTATCTGAAATCAACGGCATCTCATAACTTAAAAACAAACAACAGTTTGCACCTTTGGAAAAGACGTATTTGATGTTCTCCCGACGATGTTTTGATGCGCTGATGACTACTGAATGGACCTGTCAGTCAAAGTGAGTTTCTACGTCATCGCGTAATGCATCGTCTATGGATAACTCCCAGACTCTCCTTTTGGAGAGTCTGGCTGTTGCGAGGCTAGTAAAACACTGCTACACAAGTAGAAGTGACTCATTACTCTGTGAGCGTGTAAATGGAACCAAATGTTTCCATTTGTATACGCTCAGAGTTACAGACCCGTAAGGGTCCATTTGAAACCCCCTCAAGGAACCATGAGAGTCCCTGGACCACACTTTGAGACCCACTGGTGTAGCAGAGAGTTTTCAGTGCCAACATGCACAATATCAGCACCCTGACTCTGTTTGAGCAGAATGGAACTGAGCCTTCATTAGTATCATTTGTAACACTGACACTGTTTGAGCAGAATGGAACTGAGCCTTCATTGGTATCATTTGTAACACTGACTCTGTTTGAGCAGAATGGAACTGAGCCTTCATTAGTATCATTTGTAACACTAACACTGTTTGAGCAGAATGGAACTGAGCCTTCATTAGTATCATTGGTAACACTGACACTCAGGGCCGGCTCGTTCATATGGGCTAGTGGGGCTTAGCCCCTCCTATCTTATGGGGGGGGGGGGGGGGAATATCCCTTAAAAAAATTAAAAATAAAAAAGTTTTTTTTTTTTTTTTTTTTTTTTTGAGAAGAGATATTATATATTTTATATGCTGGTGGAACCTAAAGCAGTAACAGCATCAAAAAGAGTTACAAAAGAACACCATATATGTCCAAATGGGCTGAGTTCTTTTAGCCCAAGCCAGCTTCCATTGACTTGAAGAATGATTGACAGCTTAGTGAGCTTACATGCCACGCCTGCTTCATATTCTTACCATTGTGGGGCTGATTTCTGTCAGCCCAAAGAACACGCCCAGTTCTGTGACATCACTGTGTGATTATCATTGAGCTGGGTGATTGACAGCTGGCATGCCACGCCTGCTTCATTTAGTCACCATATGGGCTAATTTCAACCAGCCCATAGGACATGCCCACTGCAGTTCCACCATGTGACTGGCTTTTAACCAATGACAAGTTTACTTGTTTCATGTCTGTGTTTGAGGAAGAGGAGTAGCCTTCGCGGGACAATTCAAATGGACATATTATCTACTTTTTAATAAATGTTCTGTCATTCGCGGGAGAAAAAATAGAAGTCAAGAGACTGGTTGTGCAAATACAAAAGGAAAGACCACAAAATCGTACATTTGGTGTGAAATGCTTGCTTTTTGGAGGAGACAGTGGACCCAGTCATTCTAAAGGTATCGTTAATTTCATTTATCTGACAAAGTTAAGAATGGTCGCTGCTTTAATAACATTGGAATTGTGCTGTGGATTAAGCTGCCTGTCTTTGATGTTGTTGTCAACGTGACTGCGTGACTGCGTGTGTGTGTGTGTGTGTGTGTGTGTGTGTGTGTGTGTGTGTGTGTGTGTCTGTTTTGATTCGTGTCTGTACCGCGTGCGTTTGCGTCGGTACCGCTCGCACGCGCATGTGTGTGTCACACAGTGTGTATGTGTGTGTGTCTGTTTGTTTTGATTCGTGTCTGTACCGCGTGGGTTCGCGTTGGTATTGCACGCATTCGTGCGTGTGTTTTGGTGCTTCGGTTTGTGTCGGTGGCGTGGCACGGTGAAGAGGGAGACAGGGAGTGTGTGTGTGTGTGTGTGTGTGTGTGTGTGTGTGTGTGTGTGTGTGTGTGTGTGTGTGTGTGTGTGTGTGTGGCACTTTAAAAGCAGTGATATGGAAAGGGAGATTATTTTGTATCATAATGTAATGCTTTGGCAATATAAGGTCCACCTCAAGCTGTAATAATCAAACTTTTTCATTAGTTGTCTGGTTCTGGTCTTATATTTTGTTTAAAAAGTACATCATATTCTTGTGTGACCCTTAATTTAGGATTGTGTTAATCCTATGCTTAAAATGATGAGTATTGTCAACTCCACCAATAATGATGATAGTTATCTGCACATACAAACATAATGTTCACTGGAGCAGTGGAACCCCTGTTTGTTGTGGGCACTTCTGTTCATGTGCATCTCTTGCTATAACAAAGATACAGTAGGCCTACAGTAGTGTCATTGTTGTAACTTGGTATCTGGAATGTGATGTTGCTGCAGGGTGAAATATGGCTAGCATATAATATAATATGATGCTGTTGCTGCAGAGTGAACTATGGCTAGTAATAGTATATAGTATGATGGATTTCTTGATGTAGCAGAGTGACTCACTGCCTCAGCCTGATGGCCTCAAAAGTCTAGTATTTCCCTCAGTCCATAGGGATATCCCTTTGGATCAATGGTTAAGATATTGGACTTCCACACAGGATACCCGAGTTCGAATCCCGGGCGTTACATTAGCCCTACCACCCAAAATCACCAAGAGCCGCTACTGCTGACACTGTTTGAGCAGAATGGAACAGAGCCGTGATTATTATTATTGTTATGGTATATTGTATTAATAGTGTCTTACCCTGCATTTGTTTGTATTAATGCAGTGGCCGTGGTAACCTGCAGTAAGCCCGGCCACCGGTGATGACTGTGAATGACGTGGGTGACTACTACAGCTGAGTGGCGAGCAGCTGACTGGCCGATGGCTTGATTTGTGATTGCCGGCAGCGGAGCAGGCGCCGCCCTGTTGCCGATAAAAGGACGAAGCAGACAGTCCATGTTGAACTTGTGCCTTGCTGCCTCGCTTCCCCACTGACTCGACTTGTTTATTTTGTTAGGTTTATTTTTTGTTATTGACCTTTGGAAAGTCAACGTTCTATTTAGTTCTTTAGACCCTGTTTTTGTTTCCCCTGTTTATTATTTGTTTTGGTTCTGTAAGTAGTTTGTTTTGTTATATTGTTATATTTTGTTTGGTTCAAGCCAACGCCCATGGAACGGCTCCGGCCGTTTCCCTCACTCCTAGACTTTGTCTATACATAATACAGTCATATTGCAGTATTCGCCTTAACTTGTAGCAGCTATAGAATTCTAGATCTATTTTCGCTACCGTATTTTATTATTGTTAAGAAAATAATACCTTGTAACTCTACTCACTCACTCATTTGATACTCTAATGTAAATAAATTCAATCTATTTTTTGCAAACTGGTATCTGAGTGCGTCATGTTCGGCCCTTTCGAGCCATGGGTCGTAACAATTAGTATTGGTAACACTGACTCTGTTTGAGCAGAATGGATATAACAAAAACAAATCTGTTATGTTAGGGTTTTAACTCTTAAATAAGCAACAATGTGAAGTTATTGCCATACCTGTAAGAAGACTGTTAAGACCAAGAGCTGTGTCTGGACTGGACTGAAGTAGAGAGAGAGAGAGAGAGAGAGAGAGAGAGAGAGAGAGAGAGAGATAGAGAGAGAGAGAGAGAGAGAGAGAGAGAGAGAGAGAGAGAGAGAGATAGAAAGCAGAAGTATCAATGAACAGCAGACTCAGCAACACGTGATAAAACAACAGTGGTGTAAAGTAACTGAGTACATTTACTCAAGTACTGTACTTAAGTACACTTTTTATTTATTTATTTATTTATTTATTTATGTATTTTACTTTATTGGAGAATTTCCACATTTCAATACGTTTACTTCCACTCCACTACATCACAGAGGCAAACAGGCCTATCGTTACTTTTTACTCCACTACGATTATTTGAAAACTTCCCAGGACCCAAACTAGTGAAAATACCAGATCTACAAGCTCAGAAAGTTTTCCTTGGCGCCATGTTGTGATCTTGTAGATCGTCTATTTTCACTACTCCTTATTGTGTTCTAGTAATGTATGGAAATTCTTACATTTTTCTTCTTTTGCTTTTTTGGAAAGGTTTTTTTTTTTTTTTTATATATTTTGAACTAGAAGAAGTTCTCTTCCGAGCACAGGTCTCCACGCGTCCTGGTGGTGCTATTAACCGGCCAATGTAAAAAGGGTGGCATGTGTTCTTCACCAATCTTAGACCTTTCATGGCGCCACCATGAGGCTGATTTGAACATTTTGTAGTCTAATTTCTTCCTTGGCCTTTTGCGAATGTGCGTGCACAATTTCATTACATTTGCACGCTGTTTGATTTGAGGCATTTTGTTCGAAACGGATCAATCCTGCAAAGTTTGGAGGCCAATCTTAGCCAATCAGGATGGAATATTTAATATGGGACAGATCCGTCTTGATCATTTGACTGTAGAGATACTGTGTACTGATGTGTGTTAATTTTGGGTAAAATCTGAAGGAGTAATATCCAAAAATGTGTCTTACATAAGTCGGCCTCCTGGTGGCGCTATAAAAAGCTGATGCGAAAAATGCAAGAAAAGGGATTTTCCTTGGCCTATAGGGAGTGCACTTACAAAGTTTGAAACTGATCGGTGGAGTTATAGGTAAAACCACAAATTGGCCTGTTATAGCGCAACCATAAGGGTGATTTAAAAAATGTGAAGTGGCATTTCTTCCTTGGCCTAGTGGGAACGTGTGTGTGCGATTTCATGTTAATTGCACTCTGCATTCGTGATTTGAGGCATTTTGTCCAAAACGGACCAATCTTACAAACTTTGAAAACCAATCTCAGCCAATCAGGATGGAATATGACAATCAGACAGATCCATGTCGATCACATGACTGTAGAGATACTGTCTACCGATTTGCGTGATTTTTGGACAAAATCTGTAGAGTACTGGCCAAAAGGTAGTTTTGCACAAATTGGCCTCCTGGTGGCGCTAGAACAGGCCCATGTGAAAAATGTGGGGCAGAGGTTCTGAATTGGCATCCAGGGAGTGCGCTTACAAAGTTTGAAACTGATCGGTGGAGTTATAGGTAAAACCACGAATCGGCCTGTTATAGCGCCACCATGAGGCTGATTTAAAAAATATGAAGTGGCATTTCTTCCTCGGCCCAGTGGGAACGTGTGTGTGCAATTTCATGTTAATTGCACTCTGCGTTTGTGATTTGAGGCATTTTATCCAAAATGGACCAATCTTACAAACTTTGAAAGCCAATATCAGCCAATCAGGATGGAATATGGACAATCAGACAGATCCGTGTTGATAACATGACTGTTGAGATACTACTGATTTGTGTGATATTTGGACAAAATCTGTAGGAGTAGTGTACAGAAATGTGTTTTGCAAACATCAGCCTCATGGTGGCGCTAGAACAGGGCCATTTGAAAAATGTGGGGCAGAGGTTTTGAATTGGCATCCAGGGAGTGCGTGTGCTTGTGCGTTGGCAGCGACCGGGCCAACGGCGCCGGAGATTAGCTGGTAACAAACTCGGAGGACCGACGGACGGACGGACGGACGGGCGGACGGACGGACGGACGGACGGACAGACAGGGGCGAAAACATACTCTCCCCCTGCCTTCGGCTGGTGGAGACAATTACACACTAGATTGTACAGGCATTGACACTAAGGCTTGCCCACCTGCCCCCGGCAGGTAAATAAAACCTTCACACTAGATTGTACAGGCATTGACACTAAGGCTTGCCCACCTGCCCCCGGCAGGTAAATAAAACCTTCACACTAGATTGTACAGGCATTGACACTAAGGCTTGCCCACCTGCCCCCGGCAGGTAAATAAAACCTTCGGGCAGGTGGAGTTTGCTTTCAGGTTGCCCGACCGAGCAAATGCTCATTTGAGAGGGAACGCAACAACCGTCTATAAACACACCACCAGATATCTGACTAAACACCTGAACGTGGACAGAGCACTCTGTCTGCTGGTCTGTGGAATGTAAAATAAGAGCACTGTTAACCTATAATGTGCTGTTTTCACTGTTGCTACACTTAAACATATAAAATAGGTGTGAACCCATAGTCATATTCAATCATAACTATGTAGGTTTTTTTAAGATTGAGGTATGACATCTTTAAAGTGTTACATTTTACTTATCATTTTCTAATGGGCGATTTACTTTTCGGGCAAGTGGGCTTGACTTTTGGGCAAGTAGAAAATGATCTGTACTTGCCCACGGACAAGTGCCTCTGAGACCTTAGTGTCAACCCCTGTTGTAAATCAAATCATGTCCATGTTCAAGAATGACTTCTTAACGTTTGCTTCATATAAATGAATGTAGTAATATAACTATTCAGCAATGTAATATAATGTAAATCTAAAAGCATAATTGAAATGGACGTGTGTCTGAGACCAGCAGCTTAAAATAAGAAAGTCATCACACACATTTCATTGATTTAATTGTCAAGCCTTTAATATTCAATATTCGTAGATACAAAATGAAATTGGAGTAACATGTAAAGTAATATAACGCTGGTGCAATAGCAATATTTGTATTGATGTGATGATTCATTAATCAAGGAAGCCATTGATTGGTTGCTTTCAGACGACAAGGAAGCCATTGATTGGTTGCTTTCAGGGGAGGACAAGGAACCCGTTGAAGATGATCTCCTTCTCCAGGGTGTCTGCTCTGTGCGAATCTGTTTGGCCTTTCTCGTCTTTGAAAGCCTCGAGCCACACCTTCTGATTCTGGGTCAACTGCAAGACCACGCCCCCTGACAGCACCTGCAATGACATCACCACCAGAATCATCATCATCATCATCATCATCAGTCATGGCCGCATGCATCTATTGTGCATCAAGCATGAAGCGAGACCCAAATTCAGAGTGAACATTTTTAACTAAAATCTTTGCTTCTTGGGGGTCCCTGGAACAAAATATTTTGAGATGGGGGTCCGTGGCCAAATACATATTTGGGGTCCTTGCCATGACAAAGTTGGGAACCGCTGACATAGGCCTGTCTTCTAAATCCTAACAGTTACATGAAAAAAACATACATTGCTATATCAGTGGATCTCAAACTTTGTCATGTCAAGGACCCCCAAAATGATATGACCAAAACCCAAATCCCCTCCCCTTCTGTTAACATTGATATAAAAAAAGCGCGAGGACCCTCAGGTGCGAGGCCTGTGCGACCGCAGCGCTCTCACTACCCTAGCAGCGGCTCTGTAACATTTAAAAACAATATCCGTTGACCCAAAGCGCATTCCTATCAAGGATGACCACATTACTTTGCTTGAGGTGGAAGGACAGAGTGGCCATGAACCATGGGGGGCTTCCATCCTCACACAGAAAGAATAGCCAGGGAGAACAGGTGGGTCTTTATATGACCCGTTAAAAGTATCTGGGTCATTTTAGATTTGAACTAAAATGCATAATTCTATACTTTGGCTATTCAAACATAGCTGATTATACCAGTAAGACTCCCTAATCGGGAGATATGTGACTGCCAGGTCGCATACACAAACTTTAGAAGGCAATGAAGCCAATCAGGAGGGAATATGGGAAATGGGACAGATCCATGTTGATGACATGAGTTTAGAGATACTGTGGACCGCTTTGCGTGATTTTAGGGCAAAATCTGTATTAGCAGTGTCCAAAAAATGTGTTTTGCAAGAATCAGCCTCTTGGTGGCGCTAGAAGAGGGCCATGTGAGAAATGAGGCGTGGAGGTTGTGGTTTGGCAGCCAAGGAGTGTGTGTGCAAAGTTTGGCATGGATCGGGGCAACGTGGCGAAGGTATGAGTAGGGCAAAAGTGTGACGTGTGACGTGTGACAGACAGACTGACAGCCAGTGGAGGTTTTGGCACCCAGCCAGTTGTGAGTCAGGCACCAAAATGCCTTGTTGCGGCCCTACTGCTTCAGAAATGTGCAGATATACATCTACTGTATGTTGGACTGTTTACTGCTGAGTTAGAAAACAATGTTGAACATTAAGTTAATCCTCTGAGGACCCCCCTGGGGGGGGGGGGGGGGGGGGGGGGGGGGGGGGGGTTAAAACATCTACAACAGTATAGTGTGGCAGGACATAATGTGGGACAGGAGACTCCTCCAGAAGTAGGATCTAAATGGTGTGTGCAGGGGCGTCACAACGGGGCACCGAGTGCCGCGCTGCAAGCTTGTAGATCTGCTATTTTTGAAAATGTGTGCAAATCTTTGGATAATGTATTTTTTAAGCGAACATTTTAATTCAAATTTCCAGGGTCCCCTGGAACTAAATATTTTGAGATGGGGGTCCGTGGCCATTTTGGGGGTCCTTCACATGCAAAAGTTTGAGCACCACTGACATAGAATGTTTTTCAAAAAACCTTAAGGAATTGAAATATTCAAAGACTTTGACTCGGTACTGCGACTTGGTGCTGCGCTGTGAGCTTGTAGATCTGTTATTTTTCAATAGTTAAAGCACAAAATAATGCATAATAATGTGTTCCCAGTCTAAATGGGTTAAACCCCCTTCCCCTATGAAGAACATTCATGGGGGGCCCAGAGTTTGGTGTGACACCCCTGGGTGTGTGGTGAGTTGACCTCTGACCTGTGTGTCTCTCCTGGTGTTGAAGTCACAGAAGCCCAGAGCCTCACTCTTCAGACGTATACACATACTGACCTACACACACACACACACACACACACACACACACACACACACACACACACACACAATCGATTAAAATGTTTAATCTGATTAACTGCATGATTGTCCATAGTTAATTGTGATTAGTCACAATCAATCGTATAGTTTGTATCTGTTTTAAATCTACCTTAAACAGATAATAATACTCGTATCAACATGGGAGTAGTTGCTTTATGCAAATAAAGCATGTTTATTACATTACATTGAAGAAATCATGAAAATATATTTCATGAACAAAAACTCCCGCACTCTGCTCTTGCTCAGCTGCTCATCTTTATTTTAGTTGACAGACGTTTCGGTCCCCCTGGACCTTCTTCAAAAGTGTCCCATTGGGACAACAATGTCCCAATGGGACAACGATGTCCCACTCATGAAAAAATAAAATCACTTTTGACCGCAACAAATAGTGTAAAAGCGATAGGCTTATTGCGACCGTCATGTCACAGTTACTATCAAAACCTCCACCGGATGTCAGTCAGTCAGTCAGTCAGTCTGTCAGTCTGTCAGTCTTCTTCACAAGACACTTTTGAAGAAGGTCCAGGGGGACCGAAACGTCCGCCCGGTCCTCTGCTGGTGTGAACGGAGGCGGACTTTATAGAGGACCAAACGTAGGTCTGATCAGCCTACAGTACATTCTGCACTGCGTGTTGTTCATTGAAAAACAATATTGAAAACATAATAATTTAAAAAAACGATGATCGTGAAGCAATTGTAACTTCGGCTACAAGAGACTACACTCATCAATCTTTATGTTTTGCAGTTGTAAACCTGGATTAATAATTAGTTCTAAAGGCATGAATTTCTTACGGGAATCACTATTGATATGACCCGACCGCTGATATTTCTTCATGAGCTGCAGTAGGATACACGAGGTTAGACGTTAATAATTGTTTCATCTCTTCTCCCTTGTGAGCCGGCGCTGCGTTGTCTTGTTGTAAGCTACATGGAAACTGGTGACCCATCTTGTGCTGTGACTCCAGGGGTCACTCTCCGAACACGGTCACCCTCATTTATCAATGGAGTGTAAAAAATGGTCTATTTTTTTCACCAAATTTTGCGTAGGGCAACGTGTGCACGGCATTTATCAATGCTTCCTAAACAGACACACCTGGCGTACATTTGATCCCAGCGTTGATAAATGCGCAGGCTGAAATTTAAATAACACGCCCTTAATTATTCTCGAAACGCCCCCATTTTACGACCAGAACAACCCGAATACGACCTAACAACCAAAGAAAAGCCATGTCCGCGTCCCACACAGACCACGCACACATGCACGCACGCACGCACGCACACACCTACACACGCAACTAGGCTACTTGGAACAGCAGCATTTTGGTTTACACAGCAGTCTTTGACAGTGGAAACGTGGGATTAACCAACGGTACAATCTTTGACAAGGAGGCTATAGCACCGCAGCCGACATGAATGACACAAGTCACTGGTCACTGCCATGAATACTTTTGGATATTAATTTAAACCATTGCCTACCCGTGCCGTGCGTGCGCAGACAGAGCGCGTTCATTTGGTTACAAGCAATCATATTCCCCATGGCCATGATCTCAAGGCTCGCCACGTCGGGTTTCATCATTAACTCCAGCATAGTGTACAGTATCTACTGTATAAATTGAGAGACCCCACGGTTACGTTTTGGATATTAATTTAACCCAATTTTGGTGACGAGCGCAATGCACTTTTGAGTGCTTGAACTAGCGATCATGTACCGTTCCTGCACGGGCTGGTCTTCTCCCAGGTGGGCCGTGGACCCCCAAATAAATCATCCGCAGCGTGCGTGCGCGGGGCTGGGCACAGCCAGGTTTGGAGCTTCGGGTTTTATCCATATTTAAAAGGACTCGCGTCACTGTATAAATTGGAGGCTCACGCCTCGCGGTAGATCACAGCGGCGCCGCGCTGGTCCCGAAAATGCTCTTGCATGCGTTCGTAGGCTATAATGTGCTTGTTCTGAGCCAGGTCTGCAATCTTAAAATATAGACTGTTAAAGCACTTAACAGTAGATTGCTTCCATGTTGCTAGATTTTGATTGCTTGTCATTGTAACTTGGAAATAAAATCGGCGTGCATGTCCATGATGTAGCTGGCTATAATATACTTTTATAAAATGTTATATTTTCACAGGATTATTTATTATTGTGTTGGATATACATTTTCGAGTGGATACATGTGTCCATTGCCTGTCAAATAGTTACACAATGCTGCTCCGCACGTCTACAATGGAACAAAGTGGTGTCCTACACCACCTCTGGACTTGACGTGAGATTTGATCCTACCCTACGCCAACGTCAAAGTCAAGTTGAAATGATAAATGTCGAGACTTCCCTAAATTTCGGTGTACACCCAAATTTTGATCTGCACCACGTTGATAAATGAGGGCCACAGATCATTGTTTGTTTTGACACAAATACTGTCACAAATAAAAGTAAGGTCACCATCTTGTGTATAACACGGGAGGAGAATTAAGGAGGCGCGCTGGCCACACAACTTCCATCCAAACGACCACAACAACACAGAAATGTCATACTTGGCTTTTCTTTTCTTCCAAGGCATTAGGATTTTCTCTTTCTTCGCTCTCTCGCTGTTCCCTTGAGGACAGGCGTGCAGTAGTCAAACTCTTCACGTTGTTGTCCCAACTTGGGACGTCACGGCAGTATGTCCATGTCATCGGGTGCGCCCGGTGCGGTGCGCAAAAATAACGGATTTAAAAGCTTCCAAAACTGTCCGGTGCACGGCTGTTATGTTTCAGGGCTAAATGAATCCGGTGGTTAAAAAGAACTGATCTGCAAGCTATAGCATCCCGTTACATTATGTTCTTTTTCAGCATGCGCCACCACATATAAAGTTATGGCTCACACGCATGTAGACCTATGCTTGACTCAACATTTGGGATTATACATTATTTTATTGTTTTTATTTAGGTTATTTATTAATTTAGCTTCACATTTCCAACCTGATAAGGATAGGAAATATCATTATGGACCCATTGCTTCACTTGCTTGTAAAGAAAGAAAGAGAGAGACAGAGAGTGATTATTTGATGTGGAAACGGTGACGCTTTAATTGTTTTTATTTGGCCACGAGTTCTTGCGCTATTTATTGTTAAATGAATTAACTCTCCCCACGCTTTGAACGTTAACGTTCGCCCCATTTTTTGCAGAACCTCGATGCCAATACGGCGCTCGTTCGGTTCGTTCGTCTGATGACTGTAAGCTGATGAGGGTTCGTGCGGCCGTCTACTGTAAACACATTTTCCGCGGTGATGGTGTAAAAAAATCCATTATGCGTTAGATCAACGGAGAACAATTCACTTCCTTGTTGATTTCCTCTGGCTGTAAGGCTCTGTGGCCAGTGACTGGTCTTCTTCTTCTTCAACACATAACAGGCAAATTCACATTCATTCTCGCATGACGCCGCCCTCTGCTGCCTGGCAGACCAAAGTGCACTATTGCACAACCAAAAAAAATTTAAATAAATAAATAAATGTATGTCTGTCTATCTACTATAACGTCGCAAAGGTAAGCCGCTTTTTGATGGCGCCAGACCCAATAAATAAATAAATAATCTGGCAGTAGGAGAGTTAAGAAGAAGGCTTTATGCTTAGGCTTTTTTTTGAGAGAGAGAGAGAGAGAGAGAGAGAGAGAGAGAGAGAGAGAGAGAGAGAGATTCCTCCGTCCATCCATCGCTAATTACTGCCTGAAATGCGTGAGTTTCGCTTAAAAAAAAAAAGATATAGCCCATATAGGAAGCAGCTGTGATTAATAACACAAAAAATAATTAGAATAGGCAGTGAAGTAATTTTCCATAGGAATAGCCTATTCTGTCAATAGATCAACAGCCGCCTGTATTACATGTCATGTGTTTACATATTTGGTTCTTTTAACAAAAGTCCCGTGTGAACGCTAACCGGACCAAATTCAAAATGCAACAATGTAAACATTTGGTCCCTGATCCGGACCTTCTAAGCAGACTTTGGGTGAGAACGTGCCCTTGGAGACAAACTAGAACTACATGTGTGTTAAGCAAGAAGACCTCCTTGAATATCATCCATTAACTAGAAAAATATTGTTCCTTCGAAACAATTGTGGGCTCGCTTCAAGCCAGAAAACAATGGCTATAAAAGCACAAAATGTCAAGATCGCAGGCAGTGCTCTCTTTGACGTTACTGACGTCAAAGATTGGTCCATTTTGTTCCAAAAACGTGTTGTGCAAAAGTTGACCCGCAGGTGGCGCTATAACAGGCCAATGTGAGAAGGTTGGTATCTGTTCCTTGACCTATTGGGAATGTGCTTGCAAGATTTCACGCACATCCCAGGCTGTGTTCATGATTTGAGGTGTTTTTGGCTTTGGACACTTTATCGCTGCTTGCAGCTATATTTATTATTATTATTTTATAATTTTTTTGTGTGCACTTCATAGGCATGTTAGATAAAGGTCCTTAGATTGCGTGTAGAATGTTTCATGCAAATTGCAAAAAAAATCCTAGAATAAAAACGGGTTTAAGCGTTTTACAAACTGCTCAAAATTATATAGCGCCCCCCTTTGGCCATTTGGGGTAAGATTGGTTTCAGTGATATTTGAACTAACCTTCTACACTATTTTGTCATGAAAATGTGACTTTGCTTGTATGTTTTAGAGGCAGAAGAATAATTTGCATAAAAATGCAATATTGTTTGAATTATTTAAAAAAGCATGTTTCAATGTTAAAGAAATCCGATCTGACAGATCTTTAGATATCGGTCCAAAGTTCACGTAAAAAAAGTTTTGTGCACGTGACGCGAAAATTCCAGAATAAAAGCGGGTTTACGCGTTTTACAAACTGCTCAAAGTGGCGGAAAATCGAAGGGCGGAGCTTACTTAACAACGACACAGATGTCTTCCGCTTGAGTCAAAGCACGCGTGTAACAAGTTGCATGTCTTCAAACGAAACGAGTCATGACTTATGCCCGTTTGAAGTTTGAATTTTCAGACGCTTAGTATAGCGCCCCCCTTTGGCCGATTGGAATAAAATTGGTTTCAGTGATACTTTGACTAACCCTCCACATCTTTGCCAAATGCCATGAACGTGTAACTTTGCATGTATGATTTAGAGGCCGAAGAATAATTTGCATAAAACCGCAATATATATTGAATCATTAAAAAATCATTATTTAACGTACAAACTTCTCACCACATAGCCTGTGTAGATATAGGTTCAAAGTTCATGTGAAAAAAGTTTTGTGCACTTGATGCGAAAATCCCAGGAGGAGATAGATTTTTACTGTTTTTCATATAATTCCGAATTGTGGGAGACCTAAAGGTCAGAGGTCAAAAGTTAGAGGGTAAAAGTTGTTCGGCATGAGGAGACGCATACGTGTATACAGGTTTCATGGCTGTACCTAAAACACAGCATGAGCTATACCTGTTCAAAGTTCGCACTTTCGAAGGCTTCCTACAGCGCCACCATTTGGCCGATTGCTATAAAAAATAATAGCACACTTCGCTACTGTAAGCTGAACACATTGATGTTTTTATTTTCATTTTCTCACTAAGTATGTAGGAGTAGAAAGGAACCAAAGTTTTTTGATACTTGCACTGACTGCCTGCCTAGTATAGAAATAATGACAATATCTAAAGTGTGCTCGCCTTATAGGCGAGCCCACAATGATACACAAGCTCAATGGCACATCAGTGAT
The DNA here is from genome assembly GCF_963921795.1 of Nannobrachium achirus. NCBI lineage: Eukaryota > Metazoa > Chordata > Actinopteri > Myctophiformes > Myctophidae > Nannobrachium > Nannobrachium achirus. Next base: position 73,697,967 of record NC_137810.1, on the reverse strand, counting down.
TATATTGCATCATTCTCTCCCAGATACTAACATGTGATCTCCCTCTCTCGCAGATCCTGACATGGTGACACTTGAAGGGATTAAACACGTGGTGTTGGCTGTATTACCTAGCCTACCAGAGGATTTAACAAGCCTCCCTCCTGGTCAATTTGGCATTGTGTTGAGTGGAATCCCGAGCTGACCTGCATTTAGTTAAAGGGGATGATCTCAATGCCTATGGCAACCTAACACCTATCCAGTTTCTCAATGCATGGGAAACTGAATGTCTTAGATCATAATTATGATATACCTTAACAAAAATAATAACAAAACAAGTGGGTGTGGCCACATCAAAAACACATTTTAACTCTTTCTGTACACTCTTTTGGAAAAAATCGTCCTCCTAGAAATCATGGCACCCCATCTTTAAATGTTGTTGTTTTTGCTAGAGGCCTCCCCAACTTCTTGCACGTTGCACAGGGTGCATGAGTGATGCTTCGCCAAAACCTTTGGGTCGATGCTGGCTTGACCAACAGGGCCTTGGGAACAGTCCTAGGAATCCTATACGACCCCAATGGCGCACATCCACCTGCCCTGCCTCTTGTTATCTTTATGCAATTCGACATCTATAAAGGGCCAAGCTTCCACCCCCATCATCCTCGCACCGTGCCCATTCCACCACAGACTTGCAGGTGGATGAAGGCTGCAACGTCTGCACACGCACCCAAATTCCTCTTTGTCTGGCCTTCGCTATCACTATTCACAAGAGCCATGGTTGGACTCGCGAAAAGGTGCGCCCTGACATCGGAACATTTGAGCACTCCCTGGGTACTTACGTAGGCTGTTCCAGAGTTACCTCCCTGCAAGTCTTGTGCCTCCATCCAGCAGATTTGTGCATAAACGAGTGGACGAGCTTCCAAAAAATCAACAACGCCGAGGGGCACCTGGAGCGCAAAGCTATTGACAAGGCCCTGCAGCGAATGCATGCCACGCTGCAGCGCCAGACTCTGCAACCAGCTTCATTACTTTGTCTACGCCTATCTGTTGCTCTGTCTCTGTGCTAGCACCAAATCTCCTTATCACTCTCACACAACCAAACTACCTCCCGCTCAACTTTGTCTCTCTACCTGCCTCTGTGTCTGCTTTCACTAAATTTGTTTCACAAACTTGCACAAGTGCAAACCATATGTCTGTGACACTGTGTGTCACACCTTGCATGCTTTGAGCTCATGTGTTTACTCCCTTCTTTGCTACATGGGACTGCACTTTACCACGCTTCTGTCAAGCTTACTCTTCTTACAATAAACCGTCTCTAAAGGAATACGCCTGTCTGCATTCTTATCAATGACCCACAGTGCCCAGCAGAACAGAATCTGTCAGTCATCTAATTTTACTAATTTTACAATTTTTTCTATGGTTAAAAAAAGGTTAAAAACTGTTAAAAACGGTTCTGCACGGCGGCGGAACCATTTTAGGCTTAAAATAATCAGGTTAATTTATAGCATGATGTCTTTCTTACCTATTTGGGAGAAAGTTCTGTCACTCTCACAGTGAGACACACGGCAGGCTGTTGTGTGTCGCACAGGCTGACGCAGCTATATGTCCAGTTGTAGTATATCCAGCGTAAAAGAACCGTCAGTTGTAAAGTAGGCCTACTGTTATTTTATTCATATTAAGCAAGACCTGTCAAAACCTGTCTGTTTACTGTTACGAGCTATGGAGGACGAAAAATTACTTTATTCAAAATAAATACATTAATAAATAAATGAAATTATAAATAAAGAAATGCAAAAATAAATAAAGAAATATGCAAAGAAATTTAAGAAATATAGATAAATGTATATATTTATGTGAAAATGTATTTATTTATATATATATATGTGTATTTGTGTATTTATTTATTTATTCATTTATTTATTTATATTTTTATTTATTTATTTATTTTTGTATATATTTATTTTTTTATGTATTTGTTTGCATATTTCCTTATTTTAATTTTTTTCCTCATTTATTCTTTTATTTATTCTTTTATTTATTCTTTTATTTATTCTTTTATTTATTCCTGTATTTCTTGAACCGTATGCTAATGGGCTTTCAGGCTTTAGCAATCAAACCCAGAGTGATCAAAGCCACACATGCCACAATAGATATGAGGAGATTTCAGTGCCAGATTTCCATTCGCATTCGACTCTGGGGCCTCGGCCTCGGACCGCAGAGTGGCACACGCTTGGGGACCACCTCTAGGGGCCCCCTGGAGCTCCGGGGACCCACGCGGACCCCCTGGCGCTGCCGCCAAAGGGCTTAAAAAGTGGCCAAAGAGTGCGCCACTTTTTTGGGAAATTCGGGACTTTGACCGTGCGGACCCCCCTCCATGGGTGCTGGGACCGGGACAAAAGTGACAGCGCCGCCTGGTGGCGCCCCCCCCCCCCCGCCACTGCAGCGCACATAAAAATCTATAACTCAGGCTAGGAGCGACCGTTTGAGACGGGACCGGTACCCACGCGTCTGGCTCGGGGCCCGGAGCCGGCCATGCGCAGAGCGCCCCCCCGGTGGTGGAACGCCGCAACTGCAGCCACTGGGAGAGACGGGGCCGGTTCCGGGGGGGTCCCCGGAAGCAGGCCCACCCCGGGGGACCCCCGTGGACCCCCGCGCCGCCCCCAAAAAAATAGGCCAAAATACCCACAAGTAGCCGATCTATGAGCTCCAGCTCCACTCCCAGGCCGCCTGCCGAGCACCCTGGCCCCGCCGCGCCGCCTGGGGGACCCCCGGGGCCAAAGATAACGCCATAAAACGGCATATGGTAGCAGACCCCCAAGCTCGAAAACTTAAAAACGCTGCAGCTCAACAGCCATGTGGGCCTCGCGCTCGAGCCCGGTGGCCCCGTAGGGGACCCCCGGGGACCACCTAGAGCAGGGGTCCTCAATAGGCGGACCGCGGTCCATGTCCGGACCCAGGCGCACCTCCGTCCGGACCGCGGCACATTTCTGAGAAATCTCCGCACAGTTGTATCTGACGATCGGACTGACTGTGTGATTTGTGTGTGCGTGGGTGTGTATGTGCTCATTCGCTCAAACACATACACAGGCAGGCTCACAAGACACACCCCTACGCCAATTTGCAAGCCCACAAAGCGCCGCGGGTGCAACGTGCTGTGGGCTTGTAGATCAAAGGTTTTCCTTCCCTCCGAAGCAGTGTGCTCTCCATGCTGCTCACCCCTCCCCTCCCCTCTCCACACACTCATGCCGCTCGCTGCCTGAAAAAGTTGCTAAAACCTCTTGGAAACCATTGCTCCCACTGGATTAATAACTTAGCGATCTTCTACCTTTGGCTGTTCAATTGGAGAGGACAACAGCAACACATTAATATCCACGATGTAAGGCTCCAACTGCTTGCATTAGACAAGAAATGGTCGCGAAACTCGCGATGCGTGATCATGCGTCTTTAACAATGTGATGTGTCGTCGCATATTATTGCCAGCTATCCTAGGCTGTGTTAGGTTAATAACTATGACTCGTTGACCCTGATTTGACTGGCCATTTGACATAGGCAACCAGCACAGTCTGGCTTGTGCAGTACGTGTCAACTGAATGTCAAGTAATCCTCTCCCCCTCACGCTTAGTTTCACTTTATTTTCCATTCTGAACGACAAGCCTAATATTGCATTTATGCTCTTGAGTTTCCAATAATTAAACTATAAGCCAGTGTTTTATTGCTACACAATAAATGTAAATAATGTAGCCTACTCTACATGCATAAATAATTATCCATTCATCCATCCATCCATCTTCAACCGCTTATCCAGCATCGGGTAGCAGGGGTAACAGTTCCAACTGAGATTTCCAAAGTTCCAAATAATAATAATAATAATTAAAATAAACAATTCTAAGGATTATAATAAACATACATACATACAGTACATACTGTATAAATGTATCCGCCTTATTTCGCCTTCGCCTTTTTTTTCCGGACCCGGACCTGTTTCAAAAAAATATTTCTGGACCTTCAAGATTTGTATTTGAGGACCCCTGACCTAGAGCAACCCCAGGCCCCGAAAAGCCCCGCCGAGAGCGTCTTTTAAGCCTCTGACAAAGCCAGCCCACTGATGCATTGTTTTTTTTTTTTTTTTTTTTTTTTTATATGTTCATCATGTTCTTTTTATTGATTGATAACGTGTGTGAATGTACTGCACTGGAGCTGTTGGACAAAATGAATTTCCTTCGGGATCAATAAAGTATCTATCTATCTAGCCCGGCTGGTGAGGAATCTTGACAATAAACACTATTTTTTGCTTGCAACGATTAATTCGAAAGCTGAAAAAAAGACGAGGGTACATTGTATCCTCGTCTTTTTCACAGGCCAGAGAGCGCTCCCGGTGAGGCTTTTCGGGGCCTGGGGTTGGCCTGGGTGGTCCCCGGGGGTCCCCGACGGGGCCACTTGCTGTGGCGTTTTAAGTTTTCAAGCTTGGGGGTCTGCTATCACATTTTTATTTTTTTTATTTTATTACATATATTATATTTTTTATAGCATATTAAGTCATTTTGATGATAGTCGCATCCTTACAACAACTAAAATAACATAACATCATCATGTGGACGCTAGTGATATACAGTATAATATATAATGTGCAACAAGCGTCCTTCCCTGCTCGCAGCCAAGCCCTGACTGACCAACCAGCAGGCTCTATCTGCCTTGTCCCGCCCTGGTTCCGCCTTTTTTATGTTGAATTAGCTAAAACATAATTTTTGGAGAAATAAAAACATTTAAAAACATGCTGATTCACTATGCTGCCACTGAGCAGCTCCAATTGACTGAAAAAAAGTTTAAAATTAGAATTGAGCACACAGGATAACAATATGAAGCAACTGAATTAACATGGCAGTGGATGGAATGTCCCACTGAATGTCCCACCAGGACACAGCAACCAATGGGTGTGGAGCGGGGCAGGACAATGGGCGGGACTTGACAAAGGGTGAATTCTCTTTTCTCATTGGACTGAAAATATTTCTCCCCAGGGCTGGAATATTTGAATAACAGCAGTTCTCTTTTCTGATTGGACAATGTTTCTTCCCAGAGATGGGATATTTTGAACACTCTAGAAGGTGTCCCTATGTGAAACAATGCGCCCAGGAGGGAAAATTCAAAATTGCGTGGAGCGCCGGACGCAAAAGTAGGTATTTGCTCATTTTGTTAGAATGGTTGTATGAGTCTAAAGCCCTTTGCACACAGGCGCGTTTATCCATACGGATAAAACGGACAATTTCACTTTTTAAAAAGAAAACAATGATTCTCTACGACCTCGTGCACACCGGATCCGAATTGGCCGTGCGACGAGTGGCTGCGGCCGTGCGTCTTTCTCGATCGAACCCAGTTCGATTTGTGCGTCTTGTCGCATGCGGTAAAAAACTCATCACTCCTTTTATGACTCCTTTTGGGATCCGCAGCGCCGATTCCGCACAGCATTGCACACCAAATCCAATGCGTTTTATTCATGCAGCAAACGAAAAAAACGCAACTGTCCTGTGTGCAAAGGGCTTAACTATGGTGGAATTTAGCATCACCCAGGGTACTGAAAAGAATGGACAGAACGGATAGATGTGTAAACAGTGTTTTCTTGTGGTCTTAAAAAAACACTGAAATGGGCTGGCATTGAAAAAGTTAATCAATAAGTATGGAATAATGGATTAAATGCAGTCGGCTAGAATCGGTCTATATAAAGATCTAGCCAGTTGAAATTACGGCTAAGCATAAACCAGACGTCTAGATTGGGTCTTGTGCTCAGTGGGAGGTAAGGTGGGCACAAAGGAAGAATGTGCGGTGTTAAATTGGTTAGGTGTCCCTTATTTTGGTACCTTGGTGCCATTCGTACTATGAACTATGAGCAAGTGCAGTATTACAGTATATGATATGATATGCTTATCTGAGGCTGCTGTCTTTTTATTTTTTTTATTTTTATATTATTATATTTTATTCTTTTATGATTACTACATGTATATGGATGTTCTTGTTATTGATTGACAGACTATGGACTGGACTTATGACTGACTGACAAATGGTTTTATGGCATATTGTTTAATCAGTGTTTTTATTTTCTTTGTTACTGATGCTGTCAGTGTTATTGTTACTGAGTTACTGTTGCACTAATGCCAATCATCTGGGGACGCCCCCAAATAAGACGCCAGAGGGTTTTAATTAAGGACAAATAGAAGGTTGTTCTTTCTGATTGACCAGACCACAGAATGTCACATTCATTATCATCATTTTGTGATAACTTTTTGTTTGGTCTATTTTTTGTCTATTCCCTGTTTGCTTGTTTGCTCTATGGATTTGACACACTGTAATAACAGATATGTCAACTATATGGTCTAATTATTTAGTGTTCTTTTCAAACAGGGGGTGAGGGAGGAAAACATTCTGCTCCCTTCCGAAAGTGGTGTGGCCTTGTGGGGGAACTTCGCTAAATCATTCCCAAGTCTGTGCCAGTATTTGCAGTGACTGCAACAGCATCAAAGCGGACCAGACAGGAGATCATCAAACACCAGTCTCCAGATCGAGCCAATATCAAGTTGGCATCAAAGAAGGTGGATGCAAATCCAGTCAAGACCTTCTCATGGCTGTGCAAAGAACTGGAGCTGAAGGGAACCAGCATAGAGAAGGTTGTATATTCCAAGAGTATTTCTGACTGTGCTCTGCTTAACACATTGGCCGCCATTTTAACATTGACTGTATGGCTCTCCTGCCATTTTGTTTAAGCATTTTATTCATATACATTTTTCCTAAATTCCCTGTTTGCACGAAAATGTCATACAGTGCCTGAAATTAAAGAGGACATCCTCTAGTCTCTCCAAAAAATATTCTTTTGTATGTAGGATGTAGCAATCTAGAGTTTTAGCCATTTCAAACCCCTTGTTTTTTCAAAATCCAGGTGGAAATTCAAAATAATTTGAGTTATTGACCTTTTTGTGAATGATCTGTTTTCACACTTGATATTTGTCTTTATGGCTTCAGGCATTATCAGATAAGTGTACTAATGTAATTATGTAATAGGATTTTTTTTTTTGAATTTTCTGTTTAGAAAAATGCAGAGAAAAATATTTTTATTGGCTATGTCTGACCAAAAAACTCAGCAATTTCACATACTTTATTGCAGTATTTCTGTGAGTATTTATGTGAGCCCCCACTTGGGGGCGCTTTCTCTCTGTCTCTGTGTGTCTGCTGCTGGTTTTTGCTCTGTACAGGTGCACACACACAAATAGACATCAAAGGGGGCATGAGTCTTTTTTCTAACATGTCCTAGAATGTGAAAATAGCAGATCTACAAGCTCAACACATCGCTCTGTGACACATTGAGAGCTTGTAGAGCTTGTAGATCTGCTATTTTCACATTCTAGGACATGTTAGAAAAATGTCTCCCCCTGCCCCTAAAACATCCTTTGCACACCCTGCTAAACAGCCTCTGGTGCGTCTTTGCTAACGAGGCATCGACAGTAGTTGATCACTTTGTTTTTTTGGGGGAGCGGTGGTCCCATATATATACTCTATGGGTGGTCCACGGACCGCCGCCTGTTTCCCTGAGAAGTGTTGGCTGGAGACCAGGGTAGTGAGAGGACGGACCCCCTTCGTGAGATCGCATCGCCAGGGACCACTTGACTTGTCTCTGACAACTGGATCGTGTGTGTGAACTTATGTAACAAATGATCGGGCTATTGATTGATTTTACAACGTTGTGTAACAGTTGATTATCGTGTTCCCACTGCTCTGCGGAGGTCTGCGAAGCGTTGGGCCCGCGGACCCCCTATTGGTTCCGTTAGAAAGGTGACCAGGGACCCCCCCTTTGCAAAGGACCGCCTGGCGCCCATGGCCTGCTTGTGGACTAACATACCATTACAAAACAATATATTATAGCCTGGATATATGGATTATAAACCGTGGTGTGGATTCTAATCAACCATCAGCATTCTCAGGTATGTTTTAGAAGCATTTATATGGCGAATTGGCGATAATTGTGTTTTTTGTGTCTTGAGAGAGAGAGAGAGAGGCAGATCTCTGATAGCACTGTTTCTTTATGGGACTGAACGGGACTAATGGGACTAGCCTATATATGTGCTGATCTGGGGGACCACTGAAACAGACATACAGTGGTCCGTGGACCACACACACACACACACACACACACACACACACACACACACACACACACACAGCTGTTCTAACACTTTTTTTTCTTCTCTTTTTTTTTCCGGCTGCCAGCCTTGTGTGCTCCAATGCGTCACTTTGCCAGTTCACTGTGCGTTATGGGGAGATGTATACATTTGTATTGCAATTTATACATTATTACAGTCTTTTTTTCAAACACACTTACTTTGATGTGTGATATTTTGGTTCCCTTTATGACAGAAGGCTCAAACTTTGTCATGGGCAGGGGGAGGGGGTTAATTAACATTACATTATATAAAAGCTAATTCTCTGGACTATCGGGCCTGGCAGAGAAGGACATTGGAATTTTCTCGGGACTATCGGGAGGGGCGGTAAATGAGTTAACATAGTGTAGATGGACAGGGGTTCCGTGCGCATAGGTTGGATTTTTTTTTTTTTTTTTTTTTGCCACCTTTTTGTCTTAATCGAACATTTGTGACACAAATTTTGCCTCTGGGCTGTTCCTGGAACTAAATATTTTGAGATGGGGGGGTCTGTGGCCAAACACATATCATTTGGGGGTCCTTCACATGAAAAAGTTTGAGCACCACTGACAGAAACATAGTTTTTTTTTAAAAAAAACCTTAGAAGGATTTGAAATAATCAAAGATAAAATGTCATGATTAAAAAAAAAAAGAAAAAAAAATAGAAGATCTACAAGCTTGCAGCATGGCTGTGAGCTTGTATATCTGCTATTTTTCACAAGCACAAAAGCACAACATAATGCGTAATAATGTTGTCCCAGTTCCCCTATGAAGAACATTCATAGGGGGCCTGCAGTGAATCCTTGTACCCAGGGCCCAGAATTTGGTGCGACACGTCTGGCTCCTTGAGACCCCTCATCAACTTTAAGAGTGGTTGTTGCCACTTCTGCCTTGGGAATGGCTGTAGATTCTCCAGGAATGAATATGGTTGTTCACGATGGTCCACCAAGCGGGCCCCCCATGAATGTTCTTCATAAGGGGAGGGGGTTTAACCCATTTAGACTGGGAACGCATTATTAAGCATTATTTCTTGCTATAACTATTGAAAAATAGCAGATATACAAGCTCTCAGCGCGGCACCGAGTGCCGCGCTGCGAGCTTGTAGATCTGCTATTTTTGAAAAATCTTGAACATTTGTGCAAGTCTTTGACATTTCAAATCCTTCTAAGGTTGTTTTGAAAAAAATAAATAAAAAAAATATATGTTTCTATGTCAGTGGTGCTCAAACATTTTCATGTGAAAGACCCCCAAAATGATATATATTTGGCCACGGACCCCCATCTCAAAATATTTAGTTCCAGGGGCAAAATTTGAGTTACAAATGTTTGCTTAAAAATACATATATTCAAACATTTGCACACAAAATAGCAGATCTGAAAGCTTGTGAGCTTGTATATCTGCTATTTTTCAATAGCTAAAATATAACCCTAGTAACTGAGTCCCACTTTTCCCCCCCTTGTGACGCCCCAGCATGCAGGCCTTGTGTAGAGCTGGCAGCAATGGGTCAAATGCCCATTCGCTAATGTTGTATCATGGACAACCGTTAAGGGGTGTATCTGACCATATGCGAGAGTATTTGTCCGATAAAGAAACCTGCCATCGAGCAAAATTGATGCAACTCTTTGATGGAGAGAAAAGCCATGCAATATCCTCTATTCATTCATGCTGTGATTTCTGTGCTTCATCATGTGAATGCGATCCTATGTGTGATGGAAAACCCAGATTAAACGGTTTACAGGAAAGGAGCTAGCTAGCAGACAACAAACTGTTAGCGAGAGGCAAAAAAGATTATTGATTGCAAAGTTGGAGGATATGGTACATGATTTGAACCAACCAAGGGTTTTGTGGTGGGTTGGCTGTGTACAGCACAGTGTACAGCACAGACGACACACACACACATGCACACGCACACACAAAGTGAAAGGCTGTGAGCTTGTAGATCTGATATTCTTGATAGCCAGCGTATTAATGTATAAAGTGGTGGTTAGAATGACAGAACTGGGCTGCTAGTGTAGCGGTCCAGGAACCACGCTGCTAATTCATCCTGACAGTGTGTCGCGGGTTTGAGTCCTGATGACCTTTGCTGAGTGTCCCCATCTCTCTCTCCACATTCAGTCAGTCTACTGTTCACTATCAATAAAGACAGATATAAAAATCATGATCATCATGATTGTCATTGTGATGCTGTTAAATAATGTACTGTGTCCCATTATGTTACGTCCCCATCTAGGGGAAAAAGGGAATGTAACATGAATTGGGGAATGAAACCTGTTTTTATTAAATTATTATAAATGATTAGTTATTATAAATTAAATTATATATTTACAAGAAGTGAATTTGAAAACACTACAAAATCATAAGACACACGGAGCAACTCAGTGATGATTGGCAGCTAGCAATCAGGACATAGACAGCACCTGGAAGTGAATACTCAATCTCACATGCATGCACACCCCCCCCCCCCCCCCCCCCCCCCACACACACACACACACACACACACACACACACACACACACACACACACACACACACACACACACACACTGACAAACACTCCACTGCATACTCACATCCGCAAGTTTTAAGTACACTATGACTAAAATGAAAGAATAGTCAGTTTAAAAGCATAATATGATTAAGTATATAAGTTATTGTCTGTGGTTAAATTAAACGTTAAATAGCTTTATATTATGATAGTACTCATTGCTATGGAGTGTTTAATCAGTAACAGGGGTCTCCCTGTCTCTCCAGCTCTAAACAGAAAATATTTTTTCAGGTTGAGATGCAAATTGTATCCAATCAGGATAGAGAACTCTGTCAGGAGGATGCAGATTAAATAACAGAGACAGGGAGAACCACATATAGCAATAAGTGTTGCTGTATTGTTCACGGTAGTTATTAAGGGGTAGGCATGCATTGTTTGCTGTAGTTGTTATGGTTATACTACAACAGTTAGAGATGAACCACATATTTGATGGAACATTTCTGTTACGATACATAACACAAATAAAAATACTTGTAATGGCTCGAACACACTGCCTGAATTTTTGAGCCGATTGTGCTGTCGCCGACCATTTTTGGCGCTCACCGACAAAAACGGCGTTCTGATTCGAGATCGGACGTTGCTCGCAGATCGTTGTGTATGAAAGACTCTGCGAGGAGGACCGTGCACGATTCCAGCGCTCGCCGACAGCTTCCCGAGCGTTTCTAGATAGACCTAATAGGCTAATAGGAGCTTTGATTGTCACTGTCACAGTGCAGTGCGCACCCATCTCTCTCTCTCTCTCTCTCTCTCTCTTTCTCTCTCTCTCTCTCTCTCTCTCTGTCAAATGGAGACGCACGGAGCGACGCGCGTTGAGAGAAAGAAAGGGAGAGAGGTGGGGGGAGAGACAGTAGACAGACAGATATACGTTTATTGCCGATGTTTTAATTAGTTTGGCCGCCCGTATACTGCAGCCATGTATTTAAATAGCCTACCGGCGGGTTGAAGATCAAGAATTTAACATGAGGAGAGCTGGAGACTGCATGGAGAGCGCATTATTACGCAGCGGACCGTCGATCACTATATTGCTGTTTCATGACTTTCATCATAATAATATAGGCTAGATGCTGTTTCATAGCATTATAAAACCAATGCATCTCACAATATGTTGATAAAACCGCAGCAGCAGCATGGCTGGTGTTATTATGAAAACATCGAACAGGTGCGAGTGCGCTGTGTGTGTGTGTGTGTGTGTGTGTGTGTGTGTGTGTGTGTGTGTGTGTGTGTGTGTGTGTGTGTGTGTGTGTGTGAGACACGCAGGCACGCACACACAGCAAGAGAGGAAAACCATTTACGCCCGCAATTAGAATAAAAACAAATGTAATGTTGGCTATATCATCGGGGATGCATCCTGCCTGGTGAAATATCTGGCAGTGTGTGACCCCTTGTCGGTGATCTGTCGGTGATCAATCTTGTCGGCGAAAACCACAACGAGCCGATTTCAAGAAAGCCACTTGTGCAGTGTGAAATACTCTAATGATCTGATGCCTCGCCGACCACGCAAAATTGTACAGTGTGTTCGAGCCATAACAGTGAAACTTGTTTATATACTTTATTCACAGTTCAAAACAAGGTGAACAGCAAACATATCAGAAAAAAGGGGGAGAAAAAGTACAAAACAAAATAATATACAAGATAATGACAACAGAGAATGGTTTACGGTTTAGCCGTTTTTCCAGAGATTAGAAGAGAAACAAATGAAGTGAGTGAATGTGTGCGTTGTTCCTCCTCATATGTACTATAAATGTCTATAATCAGTAACATGTGGGTGATAGCCTAGTTCAAATCAAATGTGGTTTCATTCAAATGCAGTCAAAGGCTGCAGCTTATAATGCAAGCATTGGGATTGCAATCATATATGATTATGGCCATGCATGCACTTGGACATTTCTTACTCTTTTGGTCTCACTGCTTAACACGTCTTGCACTGATCTTAAAGGGAATGGCAGCTGATACTCTGATTGGTTTGATTAAATTAACACCCAAACACTCAGGGCCGTTTTACCAAGATGCACCTTGATGTGCACATTACAGCAACCATAGTCGCAAAATGGAATTGGTCACACCTCCACAAGACCTGGCATTAATTATAACGTCCATAATAGCGCCCTATTAATCCTCAGTAACTTGACCAAGGATTTGCCACCAACTCTAGCTAAAGGGGTTGTCCTTATGTTTTCTTTCAAAATGTTTATCGATTTAATCTTTTTATTGTGATTTTTTTGTAACTGTACATGCAAAGGGCTTTCCCCCTGCATGAGATTGTGTGTTTTAGATTACCCTTTTAAACAAAGCCTTTACCCCAAACTGGATACAAGCGGAGTGTTTTCTCCCCCAATATGTGTCCGAGGCTGGTGGAAACGGCCAAATGTCGGCAATTTTACAAGGCAGAAAATGCGAAAATAAGATTGATTTAACATTTTCTTTGTTTTTCGTTTTTGTATATAATTAACAGTTTGAATATAGAAGAGGGTTTTCATTCCATAAGATAGCTTTGTTAAGGTCGGTATATGGCAACATTAGTGTAGCAAAGTTGCCTTCTTTGGGAGAGTTTTACTGCTGTTTTAGGAGGCGGAGAATGGAGCTCTTTAGATTTGCATAGCGATTTCACGGGAGCACGATTGGTTTAAGGAATGCATTGTCTTGTATTTCAGCACGCCCATACAGCGTGCTATCTGCTTGTAAACAGTCTACACAGTAACTAACTTCATTTCGCTAATGTTAATGGTTTGCTGAAGACAGTATTCTGGAAGGATGTATTTTTTTTATGTATACATCGGGATCTCAGTCGCTCTCGGACACACAAAGAAAACGTGGAAAATCGAAGCAGCATGTTGAAATCGCTATGTCATCATGAGTCCTTGTGCTGGCATTACAGGCGACACGCTCACTCGTCTGTAGTGAAAATAAAAGATACAGTTTCGCTACTCACCAAAACAAAGACGGATTTGGGGAGTTGAAAGCCTACTTTACTTAGTGGGAACACTCAGAGTTCCCAACATCGCGTCTAAAATGTGGTCAATGGACATTTCTATTGACAAGATCTGTAGAGGGCGGTGTGGAGTAACTAAAACCTCCGGTGAAAAAGTTTATTCTCTGGTAAAAAAAAGTGTATTAAAGTGTATTTTAGACGTGAGGTGGGGGTTTCAGAGTGTTCCCACTAAGTAAAGTAGGCTTCCATCACCCTTATTCCGTCTTTGTTTTGTTGAGTAACGAACCGTATTTTATGTTTATTACATGCAGACGAGAGGGTGCTTTCCTTTCCTGCCTCGTAAGGGCTCATTGGTGACATAGCGTCAAGCGTCTCCTTGTTTCACTGGCTTTTAGCATTAAACTGCTGAGAGACTCTGAACTCACTTACTCAGCGTTTACATTACAAATCATAGTAGGCTTCTGCTTAACACAGTAGCCTACGACCAGGAAGAAGGGAGAAAAAGAAAAGAAAAGCTGCATTCTCTGTCCTGCGGGAAAAAACACAGATCTTCTCGTAATGGACAGCGTATCTCATATCTCAGCCTCTCGTCTGCTGCAGCCCATGAACGTTTCTCCGTTCTGTGTCCGAGCTAGAGTGCCCTAAAAAGTGTGTTTTGCAAGCCCGCCCGCCGCTTCCCACGTTCTTACTACAAAACGTGCTGCAAAAGTGCTCTGTGTTGCTAATGCTCCCAAGAAAGAAAACGTGTAAATCCATTGATCCAAACTGTAGAAGACCGTGCTTCACTGCTTCTGCTTTAGCTGTCTGCTTTATAGTCCAGTAATTTTAGGCCAAAATTAGGCTAAATCTAAAACAAATTGCAATAGTAGCAAACTCAACTGATTTTGTATCCTCAATATCCACCAGTGAGAGAAAAAAAGTCCCAAGGAATCCCATCAGGGGAAAGTTTTGAAAACAACCTACCTACCTTCACTAGTAAGTACTATTGCAATTTGTTTTAGGTTTTTTCATATAATGACTGGACTATTTGCAGCAGATGCTCCGCAAGCTTCGTGGCCGACGTTAAAGAGTACACTGTAAACACTTTCTTTTGTAATAGACTATTTTTTACACTGTAAACACTTTTTCTTTTGTAATACACTATTTTAGTGAAAAATAAAAACTACAAAAAGGAGAAAATGACAGGATGAGCATATAAGGAGGGGAGGAGGTAGAAAAGACCACTGGCTACTATTTCTGACATGGCTGCAAGCACTATAGCACAATATATTACCACAGGTCTACTACTAAATAGTAGTTTTAAATAATTGTAGTGGAATAAAAGTACATTTGAAGTTGACAGCTATACCACTGTGGGTGTGGTTTGACTTGGGGGGAGTGATTTAGGGGTGTAGGTAAGTACCTATTGTCCCTCCCATTGTCACACCCACTTATGGCTACCTAGAGGTGTCAATGTTCCTGGCATTCAAATGGCTTTTTAAGCACTTTGGGGTTTATGGTGCAACAAGTTTAAAATGTCCATAACTTCTTCAAATATGCTCCAATTTCAACAAATGATACATCATATGAAAGCTTAGATTCTGTACTTGGATAATCTGTACAAAAAAGAAAAATGACCAATGCAGACATAAGGAACAAAGTACCAGACCCAGTCACATATGAGACCTCATGTTTACTTTTATAGCTTGCATTTGATTACAGCCTTTACCAAAATCTATACATGTAAAAGGCTTTACCCTGTATGAGTTCTTGTGTGTTTTTTCAGATGGCTGCTCTGACCAAAAGCTTTACCACAAACTGTACAAATAAAGGGTTTTTCCCCTGTATGAGTTCTCATGTGTGCTTTTAAATCACTACTGTGAACACAGCCTTTACCACAAACTGTACAAGTAAAGGGCCTTTCCCCAGTATGAGTCCTCATGTGTACTTTTAGCTCATGACTTTGACTACAAGCTTTACCACAAACTGTACAAGTAAATGGTTTTTCCCCTGTATGAGTTCTCATGTGTACTTTTAACTCACCACTTTGACTACAGCCTTTACCACAAACAGTACAAGAAAAGGGTTTTTCCCCTGTATGCGTTCTCATGTGTGCTTTTAAATTATCACTTCGACACCAGCCTTTACCACAAATAGTACAAGTAAAGGGTTTTTCCCCTGTATGAGTCCTCATGTGTACTTTTAAATGAACACTCTGACCCCAGCCTTTACCACAAACTGTGCAAGTAAAGGGCTTGTCTCCTGTATGAGTCCTCATGTGTACTTTTAAATCACCACTTTGAACACAGCCTTTACCACAAACTGTACAAGTAAAGGGCTTTTCCCCTGTATGAGTCATCATGTGTGTTTTTAAATGAACACTTTGACCGTAGCCTTTACCACAAAGAGTACAAGTAAAAGGCTTTTCCCCTGTATGAACAACTGTGTGCCTCTTCAGACTTACCTTGTGCTTAAACATTTTGCCACACTCTGTACAACTAAAATCTTTCTTCCCTGTGTGGCTCTGCGTGGAGTGAGTTTGTTTTGACGATGGCAGGTCCTGGGACAGCTTTTGGCTTACAGACAATGTTTGTCCTTCCACATCTTGTGTCTTGTGTGAATCCAATGTGTTTACCACCGACTGACCTTCCCTGGTCTCCTCCGGCTCATCACGGTCTTCAGAGATGTCAGATTGAGAACAGTGTGGAGAGAGGAGCTGGTCACCACTAGTTGGTTGTGATGTTCCACAGTCCTCTACATCAGCTTGTGTTTTCATGTGTTCAGTTGAGGTGCTGGCTACAGCCTCTGTCTCTCTGTTTTCATCATCACCTTCACTTTTCACTGCTAGTAATGTCAATGTTGATCCATCAGCCTCCTCTTGTAGTAGCTCCTCCTGTTCCTCTTTAATCTGTGGAGGTTGTGGTTCCTCCTGATGTTCAGGGAAAAGCTCCTCTTTACACACAGGGAGGGGAACAGAGTCTAGGGAAGAATAAAAAGATAGAATGAGAGAAAAAACACGAATGGTTTGAACTTTACATTACTCCATGCAGTGTTTCCTCTGTTTCATAGCTTTGGTAGTTGGGAAAACCTCAGCTGTAAATATGTTTTCCATTTCCACACCTTACAGTCTATTCGCATTCATTAAAAGATGCCAACATTCAAATTTAGAGAAATAGCATGACACGTACTGTTATCCAGGTGGTTTTCAGGTTCCTGTTTAACAGAAACACTCCAACTCATCTTCACCTTCAGGCTGGATTCTGCACACTGGTCTGCAATGAAGGAATATGATGAATATGAATATGAAAAAGGACTCAAATAATTAAGGACTTTAATATGGGGAAGTGCTCTATAATTTATTACTGACGATAGTTTTCACACCCATACTTGTGTATTTATATGAAAAGTGGGTTGACCATCTCTCGCAGTTCGTAGAGAGCAACATTGTATTTTATTTAAGGCCTTGTGTGGCTCATCGGGAGCAGATAGAGGTTCAGCGTTGAGAGGCAGTTACGTGTGTGTCACCGGACAAGGACGCATTGACTGCATGCACAGCAGCCATATTAGAAATAAACTGGGCCTCTTCCTTACTTTCTTCACAGGTGTTAGCAATGATAGTGAGGGACGCAACGCGAGTGATGACATCTCATTAAAATACATTTGTTTCAATGGAACGTCCAGACCTACCGTGAGTGACAATGCGTCATGCGGCGACGTCGTCCACCCCTCCTGTTTTCGCTGGCGGAGCTTCTATTTGAGTGAGGTTTCGCGGCGACGTCCATAGAGGTAAATGGCCATGTCCCGCCCCCCAAACACTTTATATTACGATGTATTTATTTGATTGGTTCAGGCTACGTCATAACGCAATGGCCAACACTCCATTAGCGGACAGTATTTTGTGGGACATCGTGTTGCGACGCTCGCTCTTGTGCTGTGCGGATGAGGTGTTAGGGTGTTGATATTGTGCATGTTGGCTCACTGGAAACACTCTGCTACACCAGTGGGCCTCAAGGTGTGGTCCAGGGACCCTGGTTCCTTGAGGGGGTTCCAAATGGCCCCTTACGGGTGTCTTAGTCTGGGGGTGTACAAATGGAACCAAATCAACCCATAAGGGTTCATTTGGTTCCATTTGTACACTCTCATAATAATAATTTGTCCTAAGAATTAAGGGTAACCTAAATGCTCAACGCAAAACACACTCTACCCAATTCTTTCTGCAGATGGAAGAGGTTTCTGAGGTTTCTGAATAAGGTTAGGTATAAGCATTGTTTTAAGGAAGTTACATTAAGGAATATGGTTTGGTTTAGACCTAGTTTTACTAAGGTTAAGTTTAGGAATAAGTTTAGGCATGACATTTAGACACTGCTTCACTGAGGTCAAGTTTATGAATAAGGTTAAGTTTAGGCATTGTTTTACTGAGGTCAAGTTTAGGAATATGGTTTAGTCTAGACCTAGTTTTGCCATGTTTAGGAATACCTGGTGGTGACAGTTCCAAGGTTGCCAGATTCATACTCGGGCGAGAGTGTTTCAGGCATGCAAACTTGTAGCTTTTCGACGAAAATCGCCGCTTTGAATCCAAATTAATCGTTTGTATGATTTTTTTCAGATTCGATGAAAAAATATTTAGGGGGGGTGGGGGGTGTCGTGTCATCTAGGCTGCGTTGAGCAGCAGTTAGAAGAGGAGCACTTTTTTCTCTTCTTGGCTCCGTCCGTTTTGTCAGTGCAGTAGTGGTGAAGGTGGATGGGGAATATGGTTGTTTTATTTTTGAACAAATCAAGCGCTCGCTTTCTCTTGCCTGTGACGTCAACACCCATGCTTGACTCTGTCCAGTGCCCTGCAGCCGTGCAGCGCTGAGCGAAGCGCTCAGACAGCAGCCAGTGAATACACAGCCACAGACGGAGCGGAGAGTTCAAATGGAGCACATAGTAAATAAACTTCGCTAGTTTGTCGTTGATAGTGTGGTGTAGTTGTGGATTGGACTTTTTTAATTTGCTTGCTTCGCGATGCGGTCGCTATTCTGCATCGATGCGGTGACGTGACATAATCGATTATAGCCTACGTTTGTTTATTTTCCTCAACGGTGATCCGATAGCTTAGCTACATGCTAACGCTAAATCAACGCTATCATGGCGTTCCATCTGCCTCTTATTAGACAGAACAGATATTTCTCGCATTTATTATAAGATGAGGCAGAGAGAGAGAGAGAAAAAGAATGATGCAGAGTCACAGACAGTTCTCTAAGCGGAGAATACAATAATCATCTGTGATTTTACAACACTGTGTCCCAAGCACTGGGTTGGGACCCATTTGAGGGTCGCGAAAACATTTTTATGGGTCTTAATGTTTGGTTTACTTCATTTAGTTTTGTATCATTAAATAATAAATAAAATAAAAATCTCAAAAATGATCTTAGAAAACACAGGCCTATTTAAGAAGTACTGAAAATAGCCGATCTACACGCTCACAGCGTGCATTGCGTCTTCGTCTATGCCTGTCTATTAAAGACAAGTACCTAAATATTATAGGACAGGGGTCCTCAATAGGCGGACCGCGGTCCATGTCCGGACCGCGGGGCACCTCCGACCGGACCGCGGCACATTACTGAGAAATCTCCGCACAGTTGTATCGGACTGACTGTGTGTGATGTGTGTTTGTGTGTGTGTGTGTGTGGGTGTGTGTATGTGCTCATTCGCTCAAACACATACACAGGCTCACAAGACACACCCCTCCGCCAATTTGCAAGCCCACAAAGCGTCGCGGATGCAACGTGCTGTGGGCTTGCAGATCAAAGGTTTTCCTTCCCTCCGACGTCTGCTCTGCAGCTGCTCCCCCCTCCCCTCCCCTCTCCACACACTCATGCCGCTCGCTGCCAGAAAGAAGTTGCTAAAACCTCTTGGAAATCATTGCTCCCACTGGATTAATAACTTAGAGATCTTCTACCTTTGGCTGTTCAATTGGAGAGGACAACAGCAACACATTAATATCCACGATGTAAGGCTCCTGGCTCCAACTGCTTGCATAAACGAGAAATGGTCGCGATGCGTGATCATGCGTCTTTAACAATGTGATGTGTCGTCGCATATTATTGCCAGCTATCCTAGGCTGTGTTAGGTTAATAACTATGACTCGTTGACCGTGATTTGACCGGTCATTTGACATAGGCAATCAGCACAGTCTGGCTTGTGCAGTACGTGTGTCAACTGAATGTCAAGTAATCCTCTCCCCCTCACGCTAAGTTCCACTTTATTTTCCATTCTGAACGACAAGCCTAATATTGGTATTGCATTTAGGCTCGTTAGTTTCCAATAATTAAACTATAAGCCAGTGTTTTATTGCTACACAATAAATGGTAAATAATGTAGCCTACTCTACATGCATAAATAATTATCCATCCATCCATCCATCCATCCATTCATCTTCAACCGCTTATCCGGCATCGGGTAGCAGGGGTAACAGTTCCAACTGAGATTTCCAAAGTTCCTTAATAATAGTAATAATAATAATTAAAATAAACAATTCTAATGATTATAATAAACATACATACATACAGTACATACTGTATACATGTATCCGCCTTTTTTCGCCTTCGCCTTTTTTTCGGACCCGGACCCGTTTAAAAAAAAAAATAATAATCTGGACCTTCAAGATTTGTATTTGAGGACCCCTGTTATAGGATATTCCTAACTATATCTGTAGGCTATATTATATTTTTATTGTAGATTTTATTTTCTTCATTACATCTAGAACAATCGGTGGTAGGCAACAAGTCCAATTTTGCTTTATGTATTGTATATGAGTAAGTCACTGTTTTACCCAGTTAGAATCGTGCAAATTCACCCGACCCGACCCAGAAAAGGTCCAAAATTTCACGCCGCGCATAGCGTGGCGCACATTTTTGCCCCAAGAAAAGTTGTCACCTTTTTTCACCTTGGGGCTGTTTGCATGTCTGGTTTTTAAGAATAAGGTTAGGCTTAGGTATAGTTTTACCGAGGTTACATTTATGAATAAGGTTATGTTTGGGCATAGATAGTTTTACTGAGGTTACGTTCAGGAATACCTGGTGGTGACTTTTCTGAGGTTGCCGGATGTATACCCGGGGCGAGTGTGTTCTAGGGCTTGCGTTCTTGTATTCAATTATAAAACATCCTGTACCTATGCTGTACAACTTTACTATAGGATTAAGCCACAGGAAATAAAACAGTACATCTATAATGTACAACTTAACAGCAGGTTGTAAAGTAAATAAAACAGTACATACCTATCCTGTACAACTTTACAACAGGTTGCATCTTTGCATCAAACAGTCCACGTCCCTTGTCCATCTCTTGCAGTTCCTCTGACAACGATGAATATGTTTGGGAGGCCATCTCTCTAGACTCTGTAGACCTCTCCCTGTGGTGCTCTGTGGAAATCACCAGTAGAAAGAACTTTTGGTTATCATTCAGCAACCGTATATTATACCATGACGTAATCAAATCAAACTATAGGCTATTTCAAAATAGCCGATCTACAAGCTCACAACCGCAACCACTATAATTTACAAGCAACTTTATACCAGAAAACCACGGGCCGGTGACTGTGTGTCTATTTGAGGATCCACTATTTTCATCATTACGCGAACCTTTGGCTGAGTCGCCCACTTTAACACGCTAAGGGACCTAATAATTAACTCTAAAAAGTTATAGCCTACTAAATAAAAACAATTCGTTGGAATTGCATCATGTCCATTATGCATAGGCTGCAGGCATAGGGTTCTTTTGGTTACCGCGTATCCACATTGAATAAGCCTATGTCATTTTTTGATAGATTATTTTTTTTTTTTAAATGTGTTGGCAAATGATAGACAGAATGGGCACATACGTATAATTTAACTTGATGTTTGGCACAACTGAAATTGATTTTGTATGAAGAATAAAGCATTAATCCGATCGATGGCCATTTCAGAGTGCAGTACACCTCCCCAGCCGATGTAGAAATCTTGATATTTCGATTGTTAGTTGTTTCGATATATGGGTCAGTGACGTGACGGCCCAAAAAATGTGTTTTTAAAAAAACTTTAAATTGCAGGCATAAAAGTTATTTACTTTTGTTCTACTCACTCTCAACCTTATGGAAATACATTTTGTTTTTAGATATTTTATTGGAATCAGACTTTATTCAGCAGTTTGTTGTACTTGTGCCTAAAATCGTCATATGGTGTGACATGAAAATAATTGTTCATAAAATGAAAATGGAGTACATCTTTCTTAAGTTACTCACTTTATCAAAGTCCTTTATCATAACTAACCAGTGATCCACTATAGTTTTTTGAAAATTAATTATATCTGTATATTTTTTTCATAATCGACACTCTGTGTGAGGCCCATGTTCATGATCTTACAACATATTTTAAATGTATTCTGTCAAAACCTTCTCTAAAATTACACAAATATTTGTGACTCTTCCTGATAATATTCTCTATGTAATCCATACTTTTTTTTTTGGTTTAATCATTAATAAAGGTATGATTTTTCACTATTTGGAATGTCACACCAAATGATTTAGTGTCACACCGTATGATCATATCTTCATGTGTCAAAGCAAACTGTGTTTTAACCTACCTATTAGTGAGTACTGAACTTTACTGATTGATTAAACAATTACCCAGGATAACATGGCCTTAATATTTCTGAACAGGATATTATTGTAGGGCTTTAACATGGGATAAGAAAGAATTGTAGTAGTAGATGGATGATGAGGATGTGCACAGGAATGCTACGCACACCTAAGTCTTCTGCCGGCCCACGGCAGAAGGATCCTAAAGAGACAATAAGGCGCATAGCCACACTTGGAGCCAAGGCAACATTTATGAAACAGAACTCAGCATTCAGGTAAATTGTTTTTTTCCGAAGTCTCCTGAACTTGAACACAGCATTTTGTGTTGAACAAATGTAATTAGGAATCATGGCATTACACCACATCTCCACTAGCTAAAGAGTGCTGGGTTGCGCAACTCCGAAAATAGCTGATCTACAAGCTCTCGCAGCACAACGTGTTGAGAGCTTGTAGATCAGCTATTTTCGCTAGTTTTGTCTCGGGTTCTACCTTAACACTGTCCACTGTCCAGTCCAGTGAGTGAAAGTACAAAAGTATTAGATCAGATTAGATTATACATTTAGACTGTATTGTACATCAGCCAGTCGTATTTGGTGAGGGTAGCAAACCAGCTGCCTTGTTGCGGTTCTGCTATGCCACAGACAACCTCCTGCTCTTCGTAGAAAATGCAGTCTCGCCCCTTTGGCTCCTCTCTCCTTGCTGGGTCATTGTTTCGTTTCTCCCTGTACTTTCTCGTTCTCTCAGCACTTGTCATTTTCCAGCTGACAAAAGAAAATGGAATGTATAGTTTAAGACAAAGAGAAAATATTGTTTAGATTGAAACAATATGTTAAGGTTTCTGTGAAGGGGTTTCTGCTCTGTCTGATGAATTTGAAGTATCACTGAATGAAGCTAAATTACATTTTATGTAAAAATGTTTAAAACAAATGTTTAAATGTACAAAAGAAACATTGAACTTTGTTATTTATTGTTATATCTGTAGTTAAATACAGTATAAATCATATGGTGTGACAATCAAGTCATATGGCGTGACAAGCAGATGTCACACCATTATGATTAAGTGTCACACCATATTACGTTTTCTGCATTTAGGTTTACCTTGAGGCTACTATGTACACATTAGCATGCTAACAGCATGCTAGCTATAACAAAGCAACCTAGATCTACATGGAAATATGACCAAAACTTCAAATAACTTAAGCTTTTTTTAATGAAAAGGTGTCACACCAACAGACATCCAAAGTGGTGAGTTTGTCAAAGTTTCGACAAGATGGCATTTCATGAAAATGTTAAAATCATAACTCACCTCAGACACCTGTCTTGCAGTTGTGCTGGGAGTGCTGAATAGCCTTACAGATGAAGGACCTCTCTAGCCAATAGGTGTCCAAATAATTGCCTGTTTAATTTGTCCAAACTAGTGTCACACCAAATGATTTTGGTTTGGGGGACGAAATGTTTTTGATCAGAAATGACTGAAAACATTATGCTTTGACTTTGAAAAGATATAGGCTCACAAATAGATTTTTTTTTTTTGCCTAAATTCATTTTCAAATGATTTTTAGCAATTATTTTTCTTAGTTTTATTCAAGTTCCCACTTTGAGAAACAAGGTCAGGACAGTCACACCATATGAGTTTTGCCATGTTTGGTTGAAAATTCTGAAGAAATGAGGAATGAAATGTTTTAATCTTGAGTAAGTTCACATAAAGCTTAATGTCCTGCACAATATTCAGAAGGTTTTTGACAAATATATTTTTATTTATACATGTTTGACACCGAGGACAGCGAAAACGTTACGTCACGTCACCCACCCATATATAGTCTGTTTAGGGTTAGGGCAAGAGTTAGGTTTAGGGTTAATGTTAGGGTTTAGGCTTTGGAGTAGCATTCACCAGCGTCCGCAAGTTAGCATTCACTAACTTGGCAGCAGGTTAGCTTCGGACTACTGGGACCTCGAAACAACCCCAACCGATAGCACAGTTGAAACATATGGAGGAAATACGAGGAAAATGGCCACCACTTAACTGTGTTTTAGGAGTGCAAGTCTTTACTGTTACATACAAGTAAGATTTCACAAACAAGTGGATGGATGTGTAAAGATATTTTATTGAAAGAACATTATGCAGCATGAATGACAAACAACATCTTCCTGAAACAACATCTGCCGAGCCAATGGGACTCTAAGTCAGACATCATTTTGTAGGCAGAGGAGAACTTTTGGGGCTAAAAGGCCCCAGTGCCCATGAATCTTTTTACTATTTTTGCTATTTAATTTGTCTTCTCTTTCTTGTTCACATTAAAGTGGTAGAATTATACTTTAGTCGTTATTTTGTCTCTGATCTGTTGAAATAGCAATGGTCACATATTGACAATAAATCTGCTTGGAGGTCCGACTACAAAAAGCCAGATAATCCAGGAAACCATTTAATATGTGTCACCTCACCTGCAGTGTGTAGTGTGGTGTTGTGTGTGTAACAGACATACCTGCAGTGTGTAGTTGGGTGTTGTGTAGTGTCTCCATCTCTCTCTGGAAGAGGTTGCACATGACCTCTGCGGCCGCACGGAGGCGCTCCAACACAAACACTCTGACATCGAGCTTCACACGACAAACATCAACACTTTGTTGCTTTTCCAAAACACACAACATCTCCTCTCCCACCGACGTCATGTGTTCATTTATCTTCAGCCGTACAGACTCCATTTGAAGCATTTTAACTCCTTTTAATATGAGAAGGTTTTCACCACGCGCTGTGTCCCAACCACCATGAAACACCAACACTGAGTGAGACACCGCCGCCGAGCGAGCTACAGCGAGCCCGTCCGAGTTATGTCCTGATAGAGACAGAATAGTACATCTTCGTCCCGTCGACTTTCAGCACCTCCGCGCGGTCCAAGTGAACACAGCGGAGCTCCTTGCCCCCCGGCAACCACCGTTATGCTTAGGCTTAGGTTCGTTGGTAAACGGCAGGTCGCGTCCCGAAACCACCATGAAACACCAACAGTTCCTTTGTTGTGGAAACGCCACGCCAGAAACATTCTACTTCCGGAAGATCCGGCTTCCGAATCAACGTGTTTGGCGCATGCGCAATAATGGATCTTCTTCTTCTTCTTCTTTTTATTTCCGGCAGGCTGTGCAATCTAGTGCAATGCTGCCCTCCACAGGTTGGAAGTTTCTCATTCATAACATATTGATTCCTCATTGCAAACTTAAAATAATGTCTACCCGTGTTCAGTGACTGTGTTCCCAATCCCCATTCCACACATTATCCATTCCTGCTACTGTCCGCTCTGTGTTTGTACTCCTGTACCTGGCTTAAAGTCCTGCTCGCAATTTGGTGTTAGGGGAGTTTCTCACCTGAACTAAGTCAGTGGGTCCCTAGACATGAAAAATCACTGAGGTGCTCGTTCGCCATAGTGGCACGAATGGCACAATGGCCATATCAAATATGGCTGCCATCGGCTATGATTAAAATCCAACTTTTCTGTTTCTGGGTATATATGCACATGCAATACCTCTATTTGGACTAATTGGGGTGTGGGGAATTCATTTCTGTTTTGACCATTTTGGGTGATCTGGACCTCGAAAAGGTCATGGTCAAGGTCATTTTGCTATTCCAAAGACTGTGGCCATAACTTGGCCATTGTTAGGAGTAAAATCAGGTGTAATAGGTCTAAATCAACTAATTCTGACATGTATAATTAATTTCTGACATTGTTTTGACCATTAAGGATCATCTTGCCTTTGAAATATCAATGTCAATGCCATTTTTCAAAAACGATTTTGTTCATTACTTGCACTTTTAAAGTATTTTTTCATAAGTTTGTTTTGTTTATTACAAAATACATACTAGTGAGAAATGCAACAAGTAAACATCCCCTTTAACTTTAAAGTGGGGTTTTAAATGGGTGTTTAAATGAGAAAATAAGACCATTTACGAATAAAAGTGACAAATAAAATCACACAACAAAATCACACACAAAATGAAATAACAATTTCCCTCAAAGTGCACCATATTGTGATTGTGTGCATGCAAGTTGGTATGATGTGTTTTTACAGGATGGATTTGTCATTGTTCCATGGCAAAATATGATGCACAGAACTCCACCAGCAAGGCAGTCATATCGTCGAGTGTCACGCTTCAGATATGGCAGGAGTGTACTTAAGTCAAAGTGCTCCTCCCATCCATCAGAGCTTGACATTGCCTTTTTGAGGCACTTGTCCTTTGGACAAGTATATTTCCCATTAACTTGTCCGGACACAAAAGTCACTTGTCCGGATAAAAATGTTATACATTGAAATAGAATTAATAGCAAAAGGACTGCTAATGACCCCCCTTACTCCCTCCACTCCATAGTATGGGCAGTCCATAGTCTGCATACAGCACAAAGCTGCTAGGAGCGCCACAGAAAAAGTGAAACCAAGAGCCACTTGTCCTCATTTTTAATGCACGGACAACAGGACATGCCCTGTTCCATGTTCCATTGGTTCTATTCTTTCCTCAGGTTCCTTGGCTGTTGCAAGCAGGTGGCAAGAAATGCACTAGAAAGGTGCCTTGTTGGTCTCAGCAGTTGTACTTCTCTGCTACCAATGCTTTGTCTTGTTCTGTCAAGGTCTTTGCCTCTACACATTTTGTTAAATATTGTACTCGGTCAGAAGCCATAACTGCATGTTTAATCCTCACCTGGCCCATGTAGTAATCTCCTGTCTCCAAGGCATAGGCCTACAGTATGTGCCTTGATCACTGTCTTAGCTATTGGTACTCAAAGATGAGAGACTGCTTGATGCAGTGGAAGCATGTGCTGATTCTCACCAGTGCCATACTGCTGCCAAATCTCCTTCATCCCCAGCTTGGAAATATGGGGTGTAGTATAGCAGTTATGCGAAGGAGACAACAACTCTCTGGGGTCCGCTCATAGTTCCGACATCCCATTATTCCGACCATTAGGTTAGTGAAGGTTAGGGATAGGCTTAGTTATAGTGGAGTCAGTACATGCAGTCATGCACCATGTGTCAGCCTTCTCAATCCTATTCAAAATGTCTGGGCCGCCTATGTCATCATCACCAGAGACAACAGAGCTGACAATGGTAAATGGACTGCATTTACAGTATTGCTGTTCTCCAAAGCGCTTTACTACGTATTTCACATTCACCCATTAACACACACATTCACACATACATTCACACCATGAAACCATGCAAGGTGCTCATCAGGAGCAGTTAGGGGTTCAGTGTCTTGCTCAAGGAACCTTCCATACATAACCAGGAGGAGCCGGGAATTGACCCTGGAACTTTCAGATTCCAAGGCAGCCGTTCTACCTACTGAGCCACTGTCGCCCAACAATGTCGGTAGCATTGACACAGGCTTGATTGGACACCATATTCCGAACACACAGCTGGTGTTCTCCTCAGACACCCATAATTTGTAAAGTTGCTGAGGGATGGGTGCGTCTGTCGACTCTGTTAGCTCTGATGATAAGGGGCTGGTGGTGAAGAGATCCCAAAGATTGAACTAGATTGAGGATGATGACACCAAGCTGGTGGTACATGTGGAGTCAACTGGCCATTATTACTAAATCTATCCATAACCCTAACCTAATGGACGGAATAATGGGACGCCAGGATTATGAGTGGACCCCAGAGAGTCATAGTCTCCTTCGCATTAATGCTATACTACACCGCATACTTCCAAGCACTGGGGATGAAGTAGATCTGGTAGCAGCAGGGTTCGAGTTATGCGGGGGCCAGTGGGAGCTTAGCTCCCATAGTTAAAGTCTGGGACCCCATAGTCAACAACCCCCTTTGGGGTCTCTTTTTTTCTACGTGTGTTTTTTTTTTCTCGTTTTTTTTTTTTTTTTATGTTCCATTGGAAGAATTTATATTATTTATGTTAACTAGATATACTAAATAAACATGTTAGACAGTAAGACTGAACAATGACATCACACCGTTTAATCCTACTATTAATGTTATTATTATAAATCAGGCGCATTTAATGTGGGGTGTGAGTCTTCCTTTACCGTCCGGGTTATAACACACTCGCTGCAATGGTTCCTACCTTTCCCCCAGGGCCGAGGAGGCCCTGGATGCAGACCTACCCAGCTGCGTGGTCTCGCCATGGCCTGGGCATAGGCTAAGCTAGGAACCACTGCATCGAGTCTTTGCACTTCTAGCCACGGCCCGGACGGCAAAGGAAGGCGGACACGCTGGACAGCAACAAAACAACCAAACAAAACAACGCTGTCTTAGCAAGACCATACCCGAGGGAAGTAGGGGTGCTGGGGGTGCGGCCGCACCCCCTCCCCCACCGCACCCCCCACCGCACCCCCTAAAGGGGGGTTGGGGGGAAAATATTGCCGATCGGCAAGTAGAGGCTCTGACATCAGTGGCGTGAAGTAGGAGCTATTGGCTACTTCTATTTCCAGTACAATTTCAAAATAAACATGTGTTGAATGATCGATTGTATAGACAAAAAAAAAAAAGAAAGGCTCTTGTTTTGAAATGTGCTTCTGGGCACTGTTCAGAGAGGAAATGGCTTTCAAAGGACTTCCCTTTTAACTTGTCAGAACGTCTGTCTCTCCGTGCGTAACTGATGCGTCATGGACTCGGTGGATTATAACAATACGGCCATAAAGGAATATACAGAACACCAAGACAACACAACCTAGGCTATGAAGGCATTAAACATCGCCCTCTGCTAGCCCTGGCGTCCTCACTGGTGAGTCGTGGCTATAGACTTGTAATGATGAATGAATGCTATGTTATGCTGCTGTGCTGCCTGGCTAGGCTAACGTTTGGGCTAGCTAGTGGCTAATGGCTATGGTGTACCAGAACCATCACCAATGAAGCCTGGGTTTCCGAGGCTAGCTGTTTCCTAACACTGGGGTCTGGACCGATGTGGCGGACACGTTGTATGGGTCACAACGCACTGAACACAGTGCGAAGCAACTCGTTGTGAGCTTGTACATCTGCTATTTTCACTACTTGTTTGGTACAAGGTAGTAATGTCTCTTGGTTCACGGGCTAAAAAGTTTGGGAACCATCATACTTGCTGTTGTAGACAGGTTCACGGGCTAAAATGTTTGCTTGCTGTTGTAGACAGTGGTGTAAAGTAACTAAGTAGATTAACTGAAAAGCTCTGGGAACTGAATGATTTTATGAAACTGGCACTTGTTGTCTGACTGTTGGTACCAAGAAATCCAGACTATATCTTGCTGGATGGTGCATGTGGAGATGTAAGAAAAGCTGTTCCCGATTGTGTTACATTTAGCTAAAAAATAGACTGCGGAAACCCGAATAAAACACTATCAAAACCGATCAAAACCGCCAAAATTTTGTCAACATAGCCAATGTGAAGCCCCAAAGACACCCGAATTAATATTTTGAAAAGAAAATTATGATTTAATATAGGAAAATACCCGTTTTAGCCGACTTTATACCCGAAAAATACCTGATTTAATATGATTTAATATAGGAAAATACTCGTTTTAGCCGACTTTATACCCGAAAAATAGGGCCCCCATAACTATGGGGGCCACCCCCATAACTATGGGGGCCCTATTTTTCGGCGGCGCCTTCGGCGCTGCTAGAGGGACCCCATAGCTCTCGGAGTATAACTCGAACTCTGGGTAGCAGTATGGCTCTAGGGGCGCAGCGGCACACGCTTCCACAGCGTCAAGCAGTCTCTCATCTTGGAGCACCACTAGCCACGTCAGTTATCAAGGCACATATGCCTTGGAGACTGGAGATGACTGCATGTGCATGGGCCAGGTGGGGACTAAACATGCAGTTATGGCTTGGCTACAATATCTAACAAACTTTTGAGAGGCAAAGACCTTGACAGAACAAGACACAGCATTGGTAGCAGAGAAGTACAACTGCTGAGACCAACACGGCACCTTTCTAGTGCAAGCACACAATCACAATACTGGTGCACTTTGAGAGAAATTGTTATTTAATTTTGTGTGTGCTTTTGTTGTGTGATTTTTGTTGTGTGATTTTATTTGTCACTTTTATTCATAAATGGTCTTATTTTCTCATTTAAACACCCATTTAAAACCCCACTTTAAAGTTAAAGGGGATGTTTACTTGTTGTATTTCTCACTAGTATGTATTTTGTAATAAACAAAACAAACTTATGAAAAAATACTTTAAAAGTGCAAGTAATGAACAAAATTGTTTTTGAAAAATGGCATTGACAATGATATTTCAAAGGCAAGATGATCCTTAATGGTCAAAACAATGTCAGAAATGAATTGTACATGTCAGAATTAGTTGATTTAGACCTATTACACCTGATTTTACTCCTAACAATGGCCAAGTTATGGCCACGGTCTTCGGAATAGCAAAATGACCTTGACCATGACCTTTTTGAGGTCCAGATCACCCAAAATGGTCAAAACAATATCAGAAATGAATTCCCCACACCCCAATTAGTCCAAATAGAGGTATTACATGTGCATATATACCCAGAAACAGAAAAGTTGGATTTTCATCATAGCCGATGGCAGCCATATTTGATATGGCCATTGTGCCATTCGTGCCACTATGGCGAACGAGCACCTCAGTGATTTTTCATGTCTAGGGACCCACTGACTTAGTTCAGGTGAGAAACTCCCCTAACACCAAATTGCGAGCAGGACTTTAAGCCAGGTACAGGAGTATTGTGACTGTGTCGGTGCACAGCCCTCTCTCAGCTTGTCGTTCAATTCTTCTCCTGAGATCTCTCCCACATTCAAAAACCTCCTAGCTGCATCCAGCACCATTTTGATGCGTTCCGATTTACCCTGGATTTCCGCTGCACAGTTTATGACCATTGCAATAAATGCGAGAAAGCCCTTCTTATCAAAACAGATGCTTTGATTCGGACCCTCTCTATTCCTCCTTTCCTGTGCCTCCTCTTGCTCTGCCCCATTTTCCTTCTCCTCCAGTTTCTTCACAGCTTCTGCATATGACACCGCTCCCTGCTTCCTTAGCTGACCTTCATTTCCTTAATTTAGTCCATGAGCCAGACCAGAAGTGAGTGACATCTAAGATGAATAAATCTCTTTGGTACCAGTTTGTTTGTAGGGTCCATATAAGTACTTTGAAACATGATAGCCTTTTCAAATGAGTAGCTTTAATATTTGTTTGGGACAATCATTGTTTTCCCATTAACTAGTAGGAATTTGTGCAGTTTAATGAATCTGGTATATGTAACAATTAAGTTTGATTCACACTTATGATTACACACACAAAGGCTATGGCATATAAAAGTATGTTACAAAATTATATAAACATGTAGGCCTATAATAACAATGAATTTGCATCAGCAAGTTATTCCCCAAAACAGGAAATTACTATAACTTTGCCTCTACTTAACTTAAAAAGGTGATCTAAGAGTCTAATATGTTTATGATGTCTAGAAATTAATCTGTTACCATGGTGCAATCATAACACCTTTTTAATTTGCATAATTTGCATAATAATTATGAACTAAATTAGTTCAAAATAAGGGTCATTTCATGTTTAGTCAATAATAATCTTAGACTTTCCTAGAATGTCCTGAAATTCTTATCTTGCCATAACTAAATTATTCTACCTTTTGTCATTAAGCATATTTGCATAAATTATTAAATAATTGGGCTGAAACCCAGAAATAGCTATACATATATGTGTTTTGCTTTTAGTTTATTGAGAAGGATCTTACAGTCTATGTCAGTTTAGATGTCCATAAAATAATATCTTGTCATAAGTCCTGTCACCTTGATGACTTTAAACCTGGGACAAGCCAAGCCTTGAAGGCAGAAACCCTATTATGCACAAGACATGGTCTGCATACTTTCAAGTTTCATCACGCGCACAACTGAAGCTGAGGATGCCCAGGTAGTGGACACCATGCCAACAGATGACCTGTCACATTCTTGGGGTTACAAGAAAGATGTCCCTGAGGGCTTAGCAGTCCCTACTAAGATCTGGGCAGTCCTACCTCCACCACACCCGTACAAGCTAAGGATATCACAATATCCCGATCTGGTCAGCAATAACTCAATCCTGGAATCTGAGAAGCCTTTGCCAAAAGGATTCATGCTTTGCGTTTGATCGCAGCTCTAACTCATGAATGGCAAACACTCATAACAGTCTTGAAGCAGTCACAACAGATCAACTGCATGTTCATGGGCGCTGTCTGGAAGACATACCCTTGAACCTGCCCCTGGCCTGTAGGATCACTCAAAGCAACTAGAGATGACATGGGATGACTACAATGGTAAGTGGGCGCTGAGGCTGGGTGAAAGGACAAGACCATACTGTAGATGGAAGATAGCTGGCTTGATGAAGCCTGGAATGAGGCACATTATACGCTATATGGTCACACCACAATAAGGCATATCCTTGAAGCAAATCAGAAAAGAGGGCCCTAGAAGCACACAGGAAAACAGTCCAAGCAATCTTGGACCTCTATGTGGAAGAATTCTTCCACAGAGTATCATCCCAACCGGAACGGTCCATGTGCAGAGTCCCCACTAAGCAATTTGGGGTTTAAATCGCGTTCAAATCGCGTCTTCGCCGTAACCGAACGTTTAGCTAGATCTGGTCTGTGACGAGTTTAAATTTTAAAGTTTTTTCACCGGCTATGGATAGACGAGCCGTTGTATCAACGTCATTTAACGGCTACATTTCGCCGTTAGCGGCCGCCGAAAGTAGTGAAAATGATGGCAGTCAGCAGGATTTAAAATCATTTTTCCTCAGCTCTGAGAGCCGTATCCTACCTGAACCACCACAGCTGATCGTATTTGTGATGATCTCTTGCACTGTTATTATTTGACACTGGGAGTCGGCGGGGTTCGAACTCGGGATCCTCTGTACTTGAAACCTGCGCGCTACCGCTCGACCACGGCAGCTTGTGATCCATAGGGGTTCCAGCAGCTATTAGTAGTTGAGATATCGCCTCCCGCTGTTCGTTTGAGGTCGGTGTATTTGTTTGACAACACAAACTAACTTTATATTGATGTATAGCTATAAAACGATTTTATTTAATCATTATCGTATATGTGGGGGTGGGGAGACATGCAGTCTTGTGTGTTTGTTGGTGTCAGAATGAATTATGTAACTCGGAGAAATAATAGTATGCTGTCAGTCAGCGTACCACGGCATTATGCAATTATTTAATACACTTTTAGAATTTTTCAAAGGTATTGACCAGCACGTCTTTTAGACGGCTATAAGATGTGCAATGGCCAGAAACTGCTCAGTGGATGCAATCAACTATTAAGGTAAAACCGGGAGATACTGTTAGCATCCGATAATGAACAACTTGATAAAAATGTATTTTAAAAAAAGATGGTCTAACACACGTTTGTCCTAAAACGGTAATATATCGTTATTATGGAAGCGTTCAGATGACGGCTACAACTCAACTAGACTATATAGTGAAATTGGCTCTTAAAATTACTTTAGTCCAATATTTGAAAACCAGGTGTGGATATTAAAGCTGTTTTTTTAATCAACAAGTATGGAATAATGGATTAAATGTAATCAGCTACAATCGGTCTATAGACAGACTGACGATAGACGGTTCAAATGAGGGCTAAACATAACCATTGGGCTAAATGACGGCTAGTGTTTACTGGGTCAGCACAGCTGGTTGACAGAAGATGTCAACCACCATCACGAGGTGGTTGACTAGCACAACAAAGTCCTGGAGGAAGAAAAAAGACAGTATATATGTCACCGGATGTTAGAGAAACAGGACGGCCGAGAAACGGAGCACTCGCAGTGCCGCACGGGGCGGAACAAGCGGTCGCCCACAACAACGTCCTCCAGGCGGAGCCCATCGATTGTCCACGACATTGCAAGCGGCGCGAAGGCCAGCGGACCTTGGTCCTGCTCTTCGCCCCCGAGCGCCGCAGGCGCGAGTGGCCGCGAAGAGCGGGCCAGGGCCGCGCGGCCGGCGGAGCGCCGCGCGAGTTACGAAGCCGTGGTGAATGCAATCGTTATATTTATGCCCAGGCCGTAAGGCCTGGGCAAGCCCAAGATAAACGCTCATAGTAAGCTAATGGCTAAGCTAATGGCTAAGCTAATGGCTAAACACCGCCCAG
The DNA here is from genome assembly GCF_963921795.1 of Nannobrachium achirus. Taxonomy (NCBI): domain Eukaryota; kingdom Metazoa; phylum Chordata; class Actinopteri; order Myctophiformes; family Myctophidae; genus Nannobrachium; species Nannobrachium achirus. The sequence continues at coordinate 73,663,688 of NC_137810.1, read as the reverse complement.
CTAGGCTAGTAAATAAAGAAAGGGAGTCGCAAACGAGTGACGTCAGCGCCTGCACTAGTGAATGGCTGTCTATGGGCTGTCGTCGCCATCTGGTGGTGATTAGTGTGTGGTGAACGAAACAAGCGCTCTTACAATGAACGTCCTGAGTTACCCAAACATGCTGTAACATATACATTCCCTCTACACCTTGGGGAACTTCACCTTTCTTCTCTCATGCAAGTACTTCTTTGCTCATGACAAGCATACATATGGCAGGCTGATTCTCCTCTAAATTACAGACCACAAAGATATACCAATAATTCAGCAATGGACATTTCACTTTTGCCACTGGGTAAATACTGTAATGCACTTGAGCACAATGACATGTCACAGGAGGCCTTGTGGACATTATTCAGAGGAGAGAGCAAGGTCATGACCATACTCAAAAAGCTGTCCAACCAGAAGAGGACTGCATGGTGATGACTTTGGTTATGTTGATCAGCAACCAGAATGCTACTGTAGTGATGTGCATCACTACACTACCACTGAATGTTTTCCCCTGCCAACAGACCAAAGATTATAGTGAAATCTATGTAGTGTTTTGACCGCCATGATCTCCCATCTTCCATGAAGTAGCTAGGCCACATGGAAGAGATGCCAGGATGGCAAGCACTCTACTACTTTCATTTGGAAGGGAAAATAAGTTCCTGTCAAGTACCAGCACCAAAAATGAACGGAATGTTTATCAACAAACCCTCAAACACTTTCAGGGGAAACCCCAGGTTTTCATGGTAACGGCATGTCAGGATATCCACTGAAATTGTATCTCAACAGCTCACAAGAAGAGACTAAGGTGGATATTACTGCACAGCCTGGATGCTGTCAGAAGTGGTACAAAACTCCAGCTTGAGTCCACTGACACTGAAATGTTTGTTGTTTTAATGAAATTATGCCATCAGCTATGCAATGTGGTGTTGGAAACAAGAAATGTATTGTATAATCCTCCTGGAAACAGTAGTGCTGGTAGTTGGTGCAGTGAAACATGCAGCAATCAGTGGCAGGTGGAGGCCCGATGTAGAAGTTGAAGGGACACCGATAGTATAATATACTAAAAGTATAATAGTAAAATATGGAGTTTATGATAATGTTCATTGATTTACCACTTCCTTCGCTGAGTCTCCGTTCTATACGTGGTCCACTCCTTTCTCACTCTACACCAAATGTTTCCTGTTCACATCGTGTCACAACGTGAGGTGTTGTGAGCTTAGTAGAGATGCCATTTGTTGAATGTGTACCCCCGCATAGACATGCTAGGCTTCATGTGGTTAAATAAGTGAATGAAAGAGGTTGAACAATGCTTTTTTCCCCTCTGTATTACATGTTTTATTCAAAAAAGAGTTAGACATTTTTTGATTCTGTGGATCTGTGGTTGGTGTCATTGAAGGCTGATAACTGTGACCAAGCTACCACTTGGGAAGGGCTATCATGTTGAAATATTATCTAGGGATATAGACCTTTTCAAAATACCAAACTAGAATTGTTCACCTTGAATGTCCCCCGTTAGCTAAAATTCAGGATTGGGCTCATGGACTAATTCTTTTAGGACACTTTGTCGATCCCACATGATGATCTCCTTCACAGTGCAAACACTTAAGGTTACTTTGCTTTTCCTCACACTTGCTTTTTTCACAGTCTTTCTTTCCACAGCTGCCACATCTCCTTTCTGCTCTGCAAACCGCTGCAACATGCCCGTATTCTTGGCAGCAATAGCACCTGAGTGGTGCTGCTTCGAACGGCCTGACTCGGTAGCATACATAGTCTTGGTACACTCTTTCTGGCAATTCCTCTTCAAAGGTCAACCATAAGGACTTACTTTCCTCACACTTCCCATCTCTGTACTGCATCATCCTCCTGACCTGACAAACACCTTCAATCTGCTGAAAAACGCCATCGTAAACTGAGTGTGGCACGCCACTGATCACTCCTTTCTTGCTCGTATTAGTTCCAAGTCGAAAACATTTCACGTCCGTGTAGTCATCCCACACATGCATTCTCAATGCTTCTTTCATTTGCTGCTTTGTTTTGCATTCTATGATGACCAATCCACTTCGAGTTATCCTTACTGATCTTATTTCCCCAATTTTCTTTACAAGGCACTCTCCCACTTTGTGCAGGTCACTAAACACACTGTTTGTGCTCGTAACTGCTACCATGCCGATCGTATACTTCTCTTTCTTTTCCTTGTTTTCATTTCCGGAGCTAGATGTTTTCCTTTTCTTGTTCTTGCCATCAAGTCCTCTCATATCTTCTTCAATTTGTAATTCGCGCTCTGTCTCCGACTCCATCGCGACCGTCACCGCCTGTGCCTCTGCCATGATTCACCCTGTAACAGCTATTATTGTAACAGTTATTCATCGAGCTTCCGTTGCAACTTCCGCCACCCAAAGTGTCATGGCGACGATGGCGTATGGCCCCATGGTAACTGACCACGCCCATGCGTCCCTTCCTGCCTAACCTTCCTTGGTTCTGGGGGCTTGGTGGAAACGCCACGCCAGAAACATTCTACTTCCGGAAGATCCGGCTTCCGGATCAACGTGTTTAGCGCATGCGCAATAACGGATCCAGGCGCACTGTTGCTTTAATGCCTTTCGCCCCCTGGTGGAGGAGATGTGTAACTGTCACTGAATGACAGAGCCAGACGCACAGATATAACAGCAGTGACAACACAGAAATGTGTGTGGGGAGGACAGGCTATCTTCTACATTGCGGAGTACATGGGGTAAAACAAAACTAAATTTTTGTATTTAAATATATCTTAACCTATTTTAACCCACGTATCTCCCAGACTTCCTCCCCAGTCAGTCAGAGTTCAGAGTGTGATGTGGGATTATGTGCAGGATGTAAATTGAATACGGGAGCAACACACTACATTAATCGATGGAATACTTCATTAAAGGGATGAGAAACCCAGCCTATAATTTGTTTTATGGGATTTCAGAACATGAAAAGAAATCTGAAATGTAGGCGTGGTTATCTGCCTTTGTGGGGGTAGGGGGCGGAGTAATGCGTCTTCTACCAGACCAGAGAGAGACAGAGCGGTGCGCTCAGCACTGGGGACTTGTTGCTTTTCATTTCGGAAACATTTTTTAAAACCAGCCATTGGAGGTGTAAAAAGTATAAAGATTCAGCAACTCTATGTTCTTTAAACAATTTAAATGTGCAGGTATTTTACAAGCAAGCTGTCTGAGCTTTAATCCATGGACATACTTTCACCAGCTCTGGACCATGAAGAATGGCCGCAATGCCGTTACGTTTCAATATCACGCATGCTAGGCTAGCGCTATAGCCATTTGCTGTGTAGTGTGTGTGTGTGTGTGTGTGTGTGTGTGTGTGTGTGTGTGTGTGTGTGTGTGTGTGTGTGTAAAATAGCAGATCTACAAGCTCACAACGCGTCGCGGAAGCGACGCGCTTGTATATTAGCTATGTAGCTATGTAGCCTAGCTAACAGCCGTAGCAATAATAGCTTCTCATGTAAACACGTTGGTTTCGGCTCTACGGCTATTAGCTAGGCTACATACATAGCCGATATACAAGCTCACAACGCGTCGCGTAGATCTGCTATTTTCCGTGTGTGGACGTTGTGTGTGTGCGTGCACTGTCACGACACGCACGCAAACAAACTCACACACACACACACACACACACAGGCTACACTACTCCGAAAATAACACAGGCACCACACAGTGTAACTGTCTGTTGAGAGAGCCTGCTCTTCTCTGGCTGAAAGTTGAAACAAGCATACAGTGAAACCACGCCCCCCCTTGATACGACTCTGTAAAACAAACGTTAATATTAATTAGATATGCATACGTCACGTTACACCACAGAACAATTATAGCTAATATTTAATGAGTGGCGCGAAATATTTCTTTTTGCCCTAGAAACTGGAAGTACACAGAAATGGCTACAGAGACAGCAGAAAGCTCTGAATCCCCAAGCCTATGGGCAAATTGAACCATATCACTGCTCCCTATCACAAGTGACTCATTGATATAATATATATTTATAGAAAAAGTGATTTTGTGTTTCATGGACCTTTAACAGTAAAAACAGGTAGGCTACAGAGTTACAGATTCAAGCCCTTTGCACACAGGCACGTTTAACCGCACGGATAAAACGGACAATATAATTTTTTGAAAAGAAAACAATGATTCTCTACGACCTCATGCACACCGGCTCCGAATTAGCCGTGCGACGAGTGGCTGCCGCCGTGTGTTTTTTTCTCGATCGAATCCAGTTCGATTCGTGCGTCTTGTCGCATGCGGTAAAAAACTCATCACTCCTTTTATGACTCCTTTTTGGATCCGCAGCGCCGATTCCGCACAGCCTTGCACACCAAATCCAATGCGTTTTATTCATGCCGCAAACGAAAAAAAAACGCAACTGTCCTGTGTGCAAAGGGCTTTATACAAAAGAATGCTAAAAGGATGACCCAAAAAAAGCCCAAGGCTTATTTCCATTGAGGTCCTTTGTATTCAATCCATCAAGACATTTAATGACAAAGAATAACATGCAATAATATTCACAATATCATTATTGCGACCGTAGGTCGCAGTTACTTTCACTCCTATACTATCCAAACCTCCACCGGCTGTCAGTCCGTCCGTCCGTCCGTCAGTCAGTCTGTCCCTCCGTCACGTCACTCGTCACACGTCACACTTTTGCCCTGCTCATATCTCCGCAACCGTTGCCCCGATCCATGCCAGATTTTGCACACACACTCCTTGCCTGCCAAACTTCAACCTCCAAGGACCCCCGGGACCCCCAGGTGTAAAAAATGACCAAATGTGCAAAAATGACCAAATGACCACCCCAACGGGGCTGCTCATGGGGAATTCCCGGGGACCACCGACTCCTGGTGCTCCAGAACGGATGCAAAAGTGGTGGCGCCCCCAGTGGAGGACCCCCTGCCACTGCAGCGCACATAAAATGCCGTAACTCGGGCTAGGAGCGACCGGGAGAGACGGGGCCGGTACCTATTCGTCCGCCTCGGCGGCGCGGATACCCCACCCCTCATTTCTCACATGGCCCTCTTCTAGCGCCACCATGAGGCCGATTCTTGCACAACACATTTTTGGACACTGCTCTTAAAATTTTTGCCCTAAAATCACTCAAATCGGTACACCGTCGCCCTCATTTATCAACGTGGTGCAGATCAAAATTTGGGTGTACACCGAAATTTAGGCAAGTCTCTGCATTTATCATTTCAACTTGACTTTGACTTTGGTCTAGGGTAGGATCAAATCTCACCTCAAGTCCTGAGGTGGTGTAGGAATCATCCTACACCACTTTGTTCCCAGTGTTGGGTATTGTTACATTTTGAAGTAACTCGTTATGTTACTTTAGTTACTGACTTGAAAAACTAATCCGTTAAGTTACTCCGCTACCCAATGACAATTGTAACTTAACGAGTTACCGTTACCGTTACTGACCATTAAAACCCACCAGCGTGGACGTTTGGTAAACATAAAAACACAAGAATGCAGCCTCCTTTTAGCTCATGCGTCCTCTTCAATCGACCAACGCTCCCCAGCATTAAACTGTACAGTACCTCGGTGCCATGGCATTGATATGGAGGCTCTATCCGGAGTTAAATGGCCGGTCCGGGTCGAATCCACCGTTGTCCGCCGTTCACTCCAGATACGATCCAATGATGTACAGTAAATCCATTTGAATACCCTACCGACGCGGACTTTTACACACAGTCAACTAAAGGCACGGACGCTACTATATCTCCCCGTTATGAGGAACGATCAACACGTAGGCAATAGTAGCCATAAATTATAACTTCCAGTTGTTTCGTGGGACATGGACTAGCACCGTAGAAGTCAACAACAGAGTGAATTGATTTCCTGGTTGAGCTGCAGAGGAAGGAACGTGATTGGCTGACATACAAGGGAGGCAGACAGGCAGGCAGAGCCGCAGACAGGCAGACAGACAGCTACACACACGTGTATTTGTTGACAGAATAAGACAGGAGGAGGAAATGTGACTCAGGGCTTCTTTTTTAATCGGTGGCAACAAAATGAACAGTGAAAATGGGACACTTTTTTAAAAAAAATAACGAGATTTTTCGAAAATATAACTAAGTAACTAACCGTTATATTGTAAAATGTAACTCGTTAAGTTCCTCCGCTACCGCCAAACTAACGTTGTTACGTAACGTCGTTAGTTATAACGACGTTACACCCAACACTGTTTGTTCCATTGTAGACGTGCGGAGCAGCATTGTCTAATTATCTGACAGGCAATGGACACATGTATCCACTCGAAAATGTATATCCAACACAATAATAAATAATCCTGTGAAAATATAACATTTTATAAAAGCATAGCCTATAGCCGGCTACATCATGAACATTCACGCCGATTTTATTTCCAAGTTACAATGACAAGCATTAAGCAATTTAAATCTAGCTATATGGAAGAAATCTACGGTTAATTGCTTTAACAGAATAAATCTTAAGATTGGAGATCTGGCTCAGAACAAGCACAGATACAAACGCATGCGAGAGCATTTTCGGGACCAGCGCGGCGCCGCTGTGAGTAGTGAGTCCTTTTGTAATATGGATAAAACCCAGCCCAGCGCACGCACGCTGCGGATGATTTATTTGGGGGGGTCCACGGCCGGGGAGAAGACCAGCGCGCAGGAACGGTAGACCCACCTACATGATTGCTAGTTCAAGCACGTGCATAGCGCTCGTCGCCGAAATTGGGTTAAATTAATATCCAAAACGTAACCGTGGGGGCTCTCAATTTATACAGTAGCTACTGTACACTATGCTGGAGTTAATGATGAAACGCGACGTGGCGAGCCATGAGATCATGGCCATGGGGAATTATGATTCCTTGTAACCAAATGAACGCGCTCTGTCTGCGCACGCACGGCACGGGTAGGCTATGGTTTAAATTAATATCCAAAAGTATTCATGGCAGTGACTTGTGTCATTCATGTCGGCTGCAGTGCTATAGCGTCCTTGTCAAAGATTGTACCGTTGGTTAATCCCACGTTTCCACTGTCAAAGACTGCTGTGTAAACCAAAATGCTGCTGTTCCAAGTAGTTTCGTGTGTAGGTGTGTGCGTGTAGCCTGATTTCCGAGTTCACTCAGAGAGTGGGCGGGTCTATTGGCTGGAGCCAGGCTAGTGTGCGTGCGTGCGTGCGTGCATGTGTGCGTGGTCTGCGTGGGACGCGACATGGCTTTTCTTTGGTTGTTAGGTCGTATTCGGGTTGTTCTGGTCGTAAAATCGGGGCGTTTCTAGAATAATTAAGGGCGTGTTATTTAAATTTCAGCCTGCGCATTTATCAATGCTGGGATCAAATGTAGGCCAGGTGTGTCTGTTTAGGAAGCATTGATAAAAAAATGCCGTGCACATAGGGTGACCAGACGTCCCGTTTTACCCGGGACAGTCCCGTTTTCAAGCTGCGTGTCCCAGTGTCCCGACAAATATCTCTAAAACACTAATATGTCCCGCTTTTCAACATTCACTGCAAAATTGTCCCGGTTTTCGCCAGAATTAAAATAATAGTAGCTGTTTTCAGTGGTTGCATAGACATTTATCATGTTCTTTTCATGAAAACATGCTCACTAACCAATCAGAAAAGAAAACAGGAACAAATTCATTGCGTGTCTGAATGGTCTGAATTCAACGCTGAGGCTGTTTGTCAATCACTCACTCACTGCCTGTATGCAACCCTGCGGTGCGTGTGTGCGCGTGCACAAACGTTAGAGAATGGGCACGTGCGTGCGCGGTAACGTGCTTTTAGGGTCCCAGTTTTAGGCAACAGTGTTTTGCGTCCCGGTTTGAGTGGCTGGAAATATGGTCACCCTAAGTGCACACGTTGCCCTACGCAAAATTTGGTGAAAAAAATAGACCATTTTTTACACTCCATTGATAAATAAGGGCCAGTATGTCTACACTCATGTCAGCAACTTGGATCTGTCCCATATAGCGCCACCTTCAGGCCGATTTTTTAAAACACATTTTTGGACACTGCTCCTACAATTTTTGCCCTAAAATCACGCAAATCGCTACACAGTATGTCTACACTCAGCTCATCAACATGGATCTGTCCCATATAGCGCCACCTTCAGGCCCAATTTTTTAAACACATTTTTGGACACTGCTCCTACAGATTTTGCCCTAAAATCACGCAAATCGGTACACAGTATGTCTACACTCATCTCATCAACATGGACCTGTCCCATTTAGTGCCACCTTCAGGCCGATTTTTTTAAAACACATTTTTTGACACTGCACCTACAGATTTTGCCCTAAAATCACGCAAATCGCACAGTATCTCTACAGTCATGTAATCAAAACGCATCTGTCCCATCTAGCGCCACCATCAGGACGATTTTGGTACAACCAATTTTTGGCCTATTTGTAGAGATAATTAAGCGACCAACGGTCGCTTATCTCCCGATTAGGGAGTCTTACTGGTATACGAGTAGCCTAGTAATAAACTAAACAGTACAGTAAGCAGATAACAGGGGCCAGTTATAGTTATCAGTGACGTCACGTCACTGGACTCCGCCCCCCTGGCCCCCTCCTCCATGCTGCCGGGCAGAAAGCACGTAGAAAATGTAACAACAACAACAATGGCGTCGCCCATGGAAGAGAATACGCGAGCTGATAATAATGCTCGCTGTAAAACACAACACTAACTGATAGGGTTAGTGATAGTAGTAGGCCTACTACTAAATATATACTAAGGACATACTACTAAATATCATCAGCCGAAGATCTGGCCGCAAGAAAATATATCGCTCAGCGATTTCTTCCCGAGCGTTTCTAGATTATCTAGTAGCAATTGATATTTGGCTCTGTCGCAAACTGATCATACAGTATGAAAGAGGCTGCGCACCCTCAAAGATCCGTGTTAAATGAGAGCAGACAGCATGTGAGCAGAGACAGAACTTATGTCTGTCTGTCTGTCTGTCTGTCTGTCTGTCTGTCTGTCTGTCTGTATGGATAGATCGATGGATGGATATATCATGAACTGAAGCGTAGGGAACGTTAGGCGAACGAGGCGCCCGCCTACTAACTGAGAGCTGATCTCGCCTAAATTAAAACATAAATAAATCTCTATTTCCATTGTGTAAAGACCTGACTGGACAGTACAGTGTGGAGAGGACATAGGCCTAGGAATGTCGCTCAACCGGTGACCAGTTCCATTCATTGACTATAGTAAGCGGCCGGGCCATTGAGAAAGTGTTACCCTTTTAGAGATGTAAATGTGGGCTGCCGTGGCCATTTAACTCAAGTCGCAACAACAGAGACAATAACACACTGAACAAAGTCCACTCTGCTTTCCTCCTACCTGTAGGATATCCTCTGTTCCAAATTAATAAAGTCCTTAATGTAGTAAGTAAACAGCTTCCAAACACAATATGTGATCATTGTGTTTTTAAATCCAGCACTGCTGGATTAAGAATTGACGTCTTGTTGTCTCTCCAGCTGTATCATATTAAAACTCGTTAAGCAAGCCTCGTCCGTTTAACACATAAAAAATAAAATGTATTTCATAGTTCACCCTCAAAATGACTTTTCTTCTATTGATTATACTCACACCATGGAGACTTGAGTTCAACAATATTTTGTTGTTTTTATTACAGACGTGAATAGAGTAAACTATGAATAAACCATGGATTGACATCTAGACCTACTGCACATACAGTATGAAACAGAGCTGCTACCTTTAAATGCATTTTGAGAAGAAATAATGCTGTCATTTGTTCCAAAAGCTTTATACCCTATATATAAAATGTCACAATGCGACATAGCTTTACACAATGCTGTACCCCCTCCCAATGTATAGGCTATAAGTATATGTTCCCCATTTTCAACCGTTTTTATTTTATTTGTGACACTTGCTTTGGCAAGGATCATCCTGGTGAAATATGTGACAGTGTGTGATCAATCTCATAGTGTGAAAACCACAACAATATTATTATGACAGACAATTTCAAGAAAGAAAGTCACTTGTTTAGTGTGAAATAATCTAACAACCTGATGACTCGCCGACCACGCAACATCGTACAGTGTGTTAACACTGTAGGCTACTACACAACTAACACAACACTAAACACTCGCAAAATAATGCTCCAGAGTTATCTCCTCGTCTATTAGAACACCGATCGTACAACAACTGTCCGGCATGTGGCAAAGTCGCTTTGCAATCCTTTTGCTAAATAGCAAAGCACCTCCCTTACACCGAGAAGATGTTCGTGCAATTCGAACCGCACTGATCCTAAAAAGCTAGTATTCGTAGCTTCAGTATCATTGGTGTCCCATGGCTTTAATTGTTAGGTGAGGGTCGTTGATCTCATCTATTAGATAAAGGATTCGCAGGGAGGGAAGGGCGATGAGAATTAGAATTACCCCTGGGAGAACTGTTCAGACAACTTCAATCTCTTGTGAGTCGAGGATATATTTGTTTGTAAGTTGGGTAGAGACCATTGCGATGATAATGTAGAACACGAGGGTACTAATGAGGATAACAACCATTAGTGCATGGTCGTGGAAGTGGAGGAGCTCTTCTATAACGGGTGAGGCTGCGTCTTGGAATCCTAGTTGGGAGGGGTGGGCCATAATCCCCGCTTCTGCACGGGGAGATCAATTTCATTGACTTTAAAGGGGAGACAGCTAAGCCCTCGTGATGCCTTTCATACAGGTCTCCATTTAAAAGACAAGTGATTGCGCTACCTTCGCACGGTCAAAATACCGCGGCCGTGGAGGGCTGTGAAACGCTTCTGTCGGGTTGCAGACTGGAGGTCTGTGCTAGATCACGTGGTTTTCTGCCCTACACAAGTAAACCAGGGGGCGTTCCCACAGCGTCGTGACGACAGCTGACAAGTAAGATTCAAATAGCTTTATTGGCATGACACTTACAATATTGCGAAAGCATCAAGTACAGTAAACTGAAAAATACTAACAGCAGAAGACAATATCTAACATGCAAATAAAACAGTATTTTAAACAATTTGCTAATATCATAATGATCCAAATGTAGTTTTGAACTCTGTGTGTGTGTGTGTGTGTGTGTGTGTGTGTGTGTGTGTGTGTGTGTGTGTGTGTGTGTGTGTCTCTCAAGATAATAGTCACATTGAGTGTTGTTTGTTTAAGTGTCCCTCAGTTTGTGACATGCAGTCACATATCGTGCAGCTCAGTGTGCTGCAGGTCTCTCTCCAAATAGAATGTCTTGTTTGTCATTGTCATCTAGGACTCAATTTCTCATCTATCTTATATTATTATATTTGTCACATTTTAATAGAAAGTGCATCTCAGTCTCCACCTCAGCTGTGACCTCACACTTTTTGTTCTGGAGGCAGATAGGACTTCTTGTGTCGTCCTTTCTTTGTTTGACTGTTTTGACAAGGAATTCCACATTTGTGTGGCATAGCAGTAGAACAAATTTAAACCTAATCTGCCATGGGTTGAACCAGATTGGTGGAGCTCTCTCTGGTGCTGTGCTTGTATATCTTTAACAATATTGAAGTAGTTTGACACGTTCAGGAAAGTTGCTCTACCTAGTTGCTAATCTACAAGAACACAACACGTTGCGAGCTTGTAGATCAGCTATTTCCCTTACGACATTTATTAGATTAGTTTGTTTTATTTTTTTTAAATGCAGGAAAAGAAAATGGGCACGCCCGCGGCACACAAATGGGTCCCAACCCACTGTTTGGGAAACAGTCCTTTACCCTGAGTCATCCCAGTGATCCCAGCCTAGCATAATGAGCAGGGGTTCAGAGAGTTCTAGGTGTGACAACAAGCCTGACCAGTTTGTTTTGGGACGTCTTATTTTTCTTTTTATCCCTGACACAAAACATTTTCAGATGTGTATCTTCGTGGCCAAATATATTTCAATCGAAAGAAGCGGCTTGGACTCCTCGTGCATTAAAGGAAGTACAAGCTCAGTCTGTTGTTCTTCCCAGGTTGGCAGAGGGAGAGTAGCTCCCAGTATTACAGCTTATAGGCATTGGCATTGAGTGGAAAAATGTTGGTTCTTATTCTGTGGGTCGGGACAGTGAAGTGACAATTTAAGGACTTTTATGACCTTTGTAATACAAAAGAAGGAAAACAGAGGGGGAAAAAAGGCTGTTACTGTATGAAAAGTAGTCAACAAACTATGAACTATGTGTGATGTGTGACATGATTCAAAGCAGCCATAGTAAATTATTTTAATATCGAAGAAAAGGTTATTTGGATTATTCTGTATGCAGACTATGCACTGTAGTTATTATGGGTAGGCTAGTACTGTTCACAGTAGTTATATTGGGTAGGCCTGTATTGTTTGCAGTAGTTATTATTTGTAGGCCTAAGTACACAACTTCCACAGTTAGAGGTGAACCACACATTTGATTGAACATTTCTGTTATGATATATAACAAATAAAATACCTCTAGCAGTGAAACACCTTTGATATACTTTATTAGCAGTTCACTGAGGGAAAAAAAGCACAGGAAAGTGCAGTTCAATACAAGGTGAAAAGAGGATTTTAACCCAACAAAGCACTGCTTGCTTCCATTGGGGTCCTTTGTACTCAATTCATTAAAACATTAGATGACAATACAATACCAAACACCATATACCAGTCAGATATCAGACAGAAACCAAACATATGTACAGCAAACAAATCAGAAATGATATAAAAAAAAGAAAATGTACAAACGGTCAGAAATCAGATACAAGATAATGACAGTCATCAGAGTAATGGTTTATGGTTTAGCTGTTTTTCCAGAGCTTAGAAGAGAAACAAATGAAGTGAGTGAGTGTGTGCCTTCCCTTCCTCCCTTTAATGTCCTGAAATGTCTGGAGTCGGGAGGCTCCCGCTCTTAATTCTCAACAAATCTCTCTGATTCAGATTTTCCTATAATTGGCAGACATGAGTTTCAATTGTGTCAATTGTGTTTACCATTGAGATGTTAGTCTGTATAAATACAATGAATATAACACCTAAGTGCAGCTGAAGAGTTAATGTTTCACACTGTGCGGCAGCACTAATTAATAGTTTGTGATTGTCATGACATTCTCTAGAATCAGTAACATGTGGGTGATAGCCCAATTACACATGGTTTTATTCAAATGCAATGAAAGGCTACAGCTTATAAAGCAAGCATTGGAATTGCAACCATATATGACAGGGGTGTTCAAAGAGTGGCCCGGGGGCCAAATGCAGCCTGATGACAAATGTTATACGGCACGTGACTTCATTCCTAAATTGTACTATAAACGGCCCTCCAGCAGCATCAAACAAGAATATTTTATAGTATAATTTGTCAGGTTTCCTTGTTCCCTGTTGTCTCATTCTGAAGGGGTAGAAAAGCTATTTTATTGTATTATTTACCTTGCATGTCTGGTAACATTTGGTATTGTGAGTTATTTGTGTTTTGTTCAGAGCACACACCTGACAAAAGACCATTGATATTACATATTGATGATGATAAATACAATATTGTAATTGTGATGCATTTTGTGACTTTGCTATGGTCTGACTGAAAGGGCATTTTGTCAGGAGATATAGTCGGCCCTTGGATGTTTTAATATTTTCTAATGTGGCCCTCTTTGAATAAAGTTTGGACATATGATTATGGCCATGCATGCACTTGGACATTTGTCCTTTCAATATGATGTTTCTTACTCTTTTGGTCTCACCGCTTAACGCATGTCTTGCACTGATCTTTAAGGGAATGGCAGCTGATACTCTGATTGGTTTGATTAAAGTAACACCCAAACACACCCATGTCTAGTTCAGGGCCGCAAAGCTTTGATGCAGTGTGCAGAATACCGTACGCATAATAGCAAAATGGCATTGGGCACACCTAAACAAGTAAGCCTGTATGTAGCCTGGGTGCCAGCCTGCTACACTACGTTTTGGATCTATTTTATCACTTCGCCTCTCAGTCTGGCCATGATTCAGTTGACTTGTATTTCCGGACATCAGTCAGCCAATACACACTGATGGATTTGCCCCACTACCACCACAGACCATTAAGAAGCCACGTTTGGATTCCGCTCGCATTCCATGTCACACCTCCCCTTGGAGAGAGGAAGCTGTCCAGACTGAGAAGTGAAGTGACAAAACGAATCCATGAAGCGTACCACAAACTGCACAAGTAAAGGAGTTTTATCCTGTATGAGTCCTCAAGTGTAATTTTAGATTATTACTTTGACTAAAAGCTTTACCACAAACTGTACAAGTAAAAGGTTTTTCCCCTGTATGAGTCCTCATGTGTACTTTTAACTCATCACTTCGACCACAGCCTTTACCACAAACTGTACAAGTAAAAGGTTTTTTCCCCTGTATGAGTCCTCATGTGTGCTTTTAATTCATCACTTTGACTACAGGCTTTACCACAAACTGTGCAAGTAAAGGGTTTTTCCTCTGTATGAGTCCTCATGTGTGCTTTTAATTCATCACTTTGACTACAGGCTTTACCACAAACTGTACAAGAAAAGGGTTTTTCTCCTGTATGCGTCCTCATGTGTGCTTTCAAATGTCCACTTTGACCACAGCCTTTACCACAAACTGTACACGTAAAAGGTTTTTCCCCTGTATGAGTCATCATGTGTGCTTTCAAATGTCCACTTTGACTACAGCCTTTACCACAAACTGTACAAGTAAAAGGCTTTCCCCCTGTATGGATCATTGTGTGCCTCTTCAGACTTACCTTGTGATTAAACATGTTGCCACACTCTGTACAACTAAAACCTTTCTTCCCTGTGTGGCTCTGCGTGGAGTGAGTTTGTTTTGATGATGGCAGGTCCTGGGACAGCTTGTGGCTTACAGACAATGTTTGTACTTCCACGTTTTTTGAATCCAGTGTGTTTATAACCAACTGACGTTCCCTGGTCTCCTCCCGCTCATCACGGTCTTCTGTGACGTCAGATTGAGAACAGTGTGGAGAGAGGAGCTGGTCACCACTAGTTGGTTGTGATGTTCCACAGTCCTCTACATCAGTTTGTGTTTGCATGTGTTCAATTGAGCTGCTGGCTACAGGTGCTGTCTCTCTGTTTTCATCATCACCTTCACTTTTCACTGCTAGTAATGTCAACGTTGATCCATCAGCCTCCTCTTGTAGTAGCTCCTCCTTTTCCTCTTTAATCTGTGGAGGTTGTGGTTCCTCCAGACTGGGACTCCTCTCCTGATGTTCAGGGAAAAGCTCCTCTTTACACACAGAGAGGAAAACCAAGTCTAGGGGAGAATAAAAAGATACAATGAGAGAAAAAGTAATTTGCAAACATTCTAATTTACCAATTTTTTTTGGTTGATAAGAGGATAACCTTACAATAAAAGAGAGAGAGAGAGAGAGAGAGAGAGAGAGAGAGAGAGAGAGAGAGAGAGAGAGAGAGAGAGAGCATGAAAACGTACTGTTGTCCAGGTGGTTTTCAGGTTCCTGTTTAACAGAAACACTCCAACTCATCTTCACCTTCAGGCTGGACTCTGCACACTGGTCTGCAATGAAGGAAACAAATAAGAATAATAAAGACTTTGGTATGACATGAGTAAGGACTTACCAAGGCTCTACTATTATATTGTATTACTGCCGATGGTTTTCACACCCATCCTTTCATATTTATATGAAGAAAAGTGGGTTGGCCATCTCTCGCAATTCGTAGAGAGCAACATTTTATTTTATTTATTTATAAAAACCTTAGCTTATGTGTTAAGCTTCCATTGTATGGTAAATGTGTATAGCGCCTTTATCTAAGGCGCTTTACATAAGTTGTGCATTGCATTCACCAATTCAAACACAGATGGGGGAGGAAACCATGCCACCAACTTGCTCATTGGGAGAAGATAGGGGTTCAGCGTCGAGAGGCAGTTCCATGTGCGTCACAGGACAAGGACACATTGCCAATTTGCCAAAAATAAAGTGGTACACATGATAGTGAATCGTAGCTACATTCGGGCAAGCGCCGCACTCCCTGCGTTTTCATTGGCTGAATGCAAGACAGAGGAGACCGACATTAGTTTTCCAACAAAAGCGACAGAGGCGCACCGTCTACGCGTTCCACGCGAGACAACGCAGAGCGAGCAAGTGTCGAGCGTTGCGAAGGTCGCATGAGCCGACTCAGCGCCTTTAGAAGTTGTAAACGAGAAGGCCAGAATAGTAAATAATGTTTGGGGGTGAACTGTCACTCAGAGTGCCTCTGGCCAATCACAGTGTGTCTTTTCCGGGACTTGCCTGACGGCCACTATCATTCACTATCACGATAGCGGTACTAGTGCCCCTCACCAGCCTATTAGGCTCCATGCACAGCAGCCATATTAGAAAGAAATCAGGCCTCTTCTTTACTTTCTTCACATGTGTTGCTAATGATAATAATGAAGGCTCAGTTCCATTCTGGTCAAACAGAGTCAAGGTGCTGATATTGTGCATGTTGTCTAACTGGAAACACTCTGCTACACCAGTGGGCCTCAAGGTGTGGTCCAGGAACCCTGGTTCCTTGAGGGGGTTCCAAATGGCCCCTTACGGGGGTCAAACTCTGGGAGTGTACAAACGGAACCAAATTAACCCGTAAAGGCCCATTTGGTTCCATTTGTACACTGTCATAATAATAATAATTGTCATAAGAATTAAGGGTAACCGGAACGCTCGACCCAAAACACACTCTGACCCATTTATTCCGCAGAAGGAATAGGTTTCCGAGGTTTATGAATAAGGTTACATTTAAGCATAGTTTTACAGAAGTTACATTTAAGAATAAGGATTGGTTTAGACCTAGTTTTACTAATGTTAAGTTTAGGAATAAGTTTAGGCATAGACATAGAGGTTGCTTTAAGGAATACCTGGTGGCACCCGTTCCGATATCGCCGGCATTTGACACGAGCAAGCATGTTTTGGGCTTGAATTCTTGTTTTCAATAAAACACTACAAACCTATCCTGTACAACTTTACCACAATTAAACCACAATAAATAAAAAAAAGGACATACTTATCATGTAGAACATTACTACACGTTAAAACCACTTTAAATAAAACAGTACATACCTATCCTGTACAACTTTACAACAGGTTGCATCGTTGCATCAAACAGTCCACGTCCCTTGTCCGTCTCTCGCTGTTCCTCTGACAACGTTGAATATGTTTGGGAGGCCATCTCTCTAGACTCTGTAGACCTCTCCCTGTGGTGCTCTGTGGAAATCACCAGTAGAAAGAACTTTTGGTTATCATTCAGCAACCCTACATTATACCATGATGTAATCAAATCAAACATAGTCGTCTACCATTTTTGTTCAGTTGAAAGGATCAGTCACTACTTGTTCTAAGAGATCAAATAATTGTCCTCATCCTGATGTAAAAAACCGAACCTCGGTTTGAAGTGGAGCAGTGAATCTGAGCAGCTATACCCTGTGTGTGTGTGTGTGTGTGTGTGTGTGTGTGTGTGTGTGTGTGTGTGTGTGTGTGTGTGTGTGTGTGTGTGTGTGTGTGTGTGTGTGTGTCTAGTCTGCACAATAGTGCCCTAGAAGCGCTATGTGTTCTAGATCTGTTTTTGATTCTGTGTTTTAGATCTGTTTTTGATTCTACGTGTTCTAGATCTATGTTTTTGTCTATGTGTTCTAGATCTATGTTTTTGATTCTATGTGTTCTAGATCTATGTTTTTGATTCTGGGTTCTAGATCTATGTTTCTGATTCTGGGTTCTAGATCTATGTTTTGATTCTATGTGTTCTAGATCTATGTTTTTGATTCTGTGTTCTAGATCTGTTTTTGATTCTATATGTTATAGATCTATGTTTTTGATTCTATGTGTTCTAGATCTATGTTTTTGATTCTGTGTTCTAGATCTATGTTTTTGATTCTATGTGTTCTAGATCTGTGTTTTTGATTCTAGGTGTTCTAGATCTATGTTTTTTGATTCTATGTGTTATATATCTATGTTTTTGATTCTAGGTGTTCTAGATCTATGTTTTTGATTCTATGTGTTCTAGATCTATGTTTTTGATTCTAGGTGTTCTAGATCTATGTTTTTGATTCTATGTGTTCTAGATCTATGTTTTTGATTCTATGTGTTCTAGATCTATGTTTTTGATTCTATGTGTTCTAGATCTATGTTTTTGATTCTATGTGTTCTATATCTGTTTTTGATTCTATGTTCTAGATCTATGTTTTTACATTCTGTGTGTTCTAGATCTGTGTGTGTGTGTGTGTGTGTGTGTGTGTGTGTGTGTGTGTGTGTGTGTGTGTGTGTGTGTGTGTGTGTGTGTGTGTGTGTGTGTGTGTTTGTGCCTGCACAACAGCACCCCTCCTTTAACTTGTGTGGCCACTCAAGGTATTGCCAGGCTACGGACATAGCCAGCCAGCCAGCCACATAGCCACATAGCCAGCCACAGACATACTGTCTATTGGGAGCGCTTTCACTGCTCCAAAAACATACACAACAATCTACAAGCTCAACATGTGGGACATAACTGGGTTATAATTTTCTGAATACCACTACGACTATTATCTAATTTTTTCCGTCCTATAATAGGTTGCTGCCATAGACATAGAAAGGTAGACGCCTCCTTCGACTCTGGTGCATATGCATCGAGGAACCAAGGGAAGGGGGTGGGAATCTGTGTGCATTGCTTCCACGCCATGGAATAAGCACGTTACACACATACAGTGTGTAGAGTGGTGTTTTGATTGATTGATTGAAGGCTTTATTAGAAGTTTGCATAGGAAAAATGTACAGTTTCATGACGGTACAGTTCACTGGTACAAGGTCTACTAAAAGGAGATCCATGAAAAGACTGAGCTTATTTCAACAGGAAACCATTTAAGTATCTCATATAACATTGAATGACAGACAAATAGAACACAGTACTATGCAGTAGATATGTAAAAAAAAAAGGAAGAAAATAAGAAAACAGTAAGTCTAAACAAACAGAAAGTATATACAAGGAAGGGGCAGGGGAGGGTAGGGTTGGGCTAGGTTTTTACCAGTTGCGAACGGCTGCTGCCTGTAAGTGTTTTTTCAGGGCAATTTTAAAGGATGCTAGTGATCCACACTCCTTTATGGCCTTCGGTAAGGCATTCCACATTTTTGTAGTATAGCAGAAGAACGAGTTAGACCCTTTCTTTGAGTTGACTCTGGGTTGAACGTGATCTGTGGCACTGCCTCTGGTGTTGTAATTATGGACATCCTTAACGTTTATAAAGTATTTTGACAGGTACTTGGGTATCATAGTGGTGTAGTGTATCTTGTACACCAGGCCCATTGCAAGTTGCTGTACTCTGTCATCTACTCTGAGCCACCCCACTCTTAACTGGTGAGTAGCGGTGAGGTGAGTCTGATAGGGAAGGTTAAGCAGGACCCTAATTAGTTTATTTTGGGCTGTTTGGAGTTTAGTTTTTAGGGATTGTGGGGCGTCACGATACCATACGTGGACTCCGTAGTCAAAGAGGGGCTGGATTATTGCTCCAGCTATGGTCTTCAGTGTGTTGAAGTTGACCATAGGGGCGATCCTCTGTAGGAAACGAGTTCGTTGGTTGTTTTTTTTTACTACTTTAGAAGTCATCTTTTCGCTGGAAAGATTAGCTTCAAGGATACATCCTAAGTAAGAGATTTAGTTTTTTCGTGTTATGACCTTGTCACCCACTTTGATTGTGAAGTTATCTACCTTTTTGAGGTTATGATTTGATCCAAAGAGGATGGACTCGGTTTTTCCCAGGTGAATTGATAATTTGTTGTCGTTAAGCCATGTGCAGATCTTACTCAGTTCAGAGTTAATTGTCTTTTCAACCTGCAAGTGGTCCTTGCCCGAGACTAGGAGAGTCGAGTCATGTTCACGTATATTAGGAACAACAGAGGTCCCAGTATGCTACCTTGAGGAACACCACAGCTTACTGGGAGGGGGGGGGACAAGGTACCGTTAATCTCCACCACCTGTTCCCTCCCCACCAGGTAAGATTGCATCCAGCTCACTGCTGCGCTGTCAAGACCGATGGCTTTTAGTTTCTCAATCAGAATAGCATGATCCACGGTGTCAAATGCCTTCTGGAGGTCCATCATGACCATGCCGCTATATTTGCCCTCATCCGCTTCGCGTTTGATTTGGTCAGTTAAATAGAGAAGGCATGTGTCAGTGGAATGGGATTTTCTGAATCCAGATTGGAACTCGTAAATCAGATTATTCTCATCGAGATATCTTGCAATCTGTTCGTAGACTATTTTCTCCATGACTTTGGATATGGAGCTAAGAATGGAAACGGGGCGATAGTTTCCAGGGTCTAGTTTGCTACCTTTTTTGTGCAGGGGGGTTACTTTTGCTAGTTTGAAGTCCTGGGGGACATGACCCTGTTCAATGGAAAGGTTAATTATGTGGGTAATGATTGGAGCAATGGTGGCGGCTGAATCTCTGAGAAATCTAGCTGGGATTTTATCAAGGCCAGTGGCCTTGTGTTGAGGTAGGGCGCTCAATTTTTTAAACACTTCATCAGTTGTCACTGTGGAAAGTTTAAAGCTGTCTTTTCTGACGCCCAGTTTTTTGTAGAATTTTTTAACAAATTTTCCACCATACCGCCCAGATGGGGCGACCAGTCTTTCGACCAGTGAACGGGCTGTGGTGGTAAAGGTTTTGTTAAGATGGGTAGCCACTTCACCTTTGTCAGAAATGAGAGCGGCGTCCGTTTTGATCTTTATAATTATGTTGTGGCATATGGTTTTTGATTTTAAGCCTAATTGGTTGTTAAGCAACTTCCATAGGTCTCGTGGTTTGTTTTTGTATTCATCGATTTTGTCGTCGATGTAGTTTTTTTTGGCGGATCTAACTAGGGCAGTTGTCTGGTTTCTAAGTCTCTTGCACTGAGCAGTAAGATGCTCAACGTGGATTTTGAGGTCAGGGTTGAATTTTTTACTGAGCTTTTTGCAGCACTTTCGTTTTTCATCGTATTTTTTGTCTCTGAGTTTAGCTGATTCGGCAAAATTGTGTGTGTAATACATACGATACCTCCAGTGTGTAGTGTGGTGTTGTGTGTGTAGCAGACATATCTGTAGTGTGTTGTGTGTGTGTGTGTGTGTGTGTGTGTGTGTGTGTGTGTGTGTGTGTGTGTGTGTGTGTGTGTGTAACAGACTAGCCCCATATAGAACCTCACTCGTCGCTGCATACTGTTGTGCTCCGAGATGAAGTCCTAGAAACATGGCCGCTGGAATCGTGCGACAGCCTCCACATCACAGTTAGAAAACACACAAAACGAAATTTTGTCCAAAAAGTAACGGCAGTTCCGAGCTCCCAGACTGTGAAAACCTCACCTCGGTACATAAAACATGAACCGCGGCATGAAACAACCCCTTAACATCGCTAGTTTTGTCAGCCGGTAATGTTTACAAGCCTGGAAGTTGCAGCCGGAATGGTAGCCCTAGAATGTCTCCAATATTCGGTCGATTGACTCTCCGAGTAATCCCTCAGATGTGGAGCCATAGAACGCTCCCATGGCGTGGCGGTTAGCAACTAATCTGCGCGGCACTAAAGTGCTGCGCGCTACTTGTGTACTCACCCAATAATTAATTCCTCAGCCTGGGAGAAAGATATTGTCCTGTAGTGTCATATCCATTTGAAAGTTCTGGCTGAAAACGTGTACTTTGTAAAATATCTCCACTTATCTCGAGCCAACACGGACGACTTACACGACCGGGCGAGGGGCCCGGAATGATTGCTGGACTGAATATATGGGAACATCCGCTGATCGTCACAGACGTCATCACAACTTGACAGGTGCGCTGACATTTGATCATGCCGCACCAATTGAGACGTGCCACTGGTGGTTTTGCGTAAGCCGAGTTGATAAAACAAGCACCCCATTCACAGGCAACCTCTCTCGCATCCCAAACGCACTTTGGTGTCTGTTGAGAACTGAGAAAGGTTTGGAAACTAAAAAGCTAACGAAAAAGAGATTGAAAAATCAAGTCTATGTAGATTTGTATATCTACAACTTATATATATATTATACTTATTTTTTGTCATTATTATTATATTATTATATTGTTTTTTTTTTTACTTTTAGCTACCTCAGTTTTAGAGGTGTACACCTGTATTATACAGGTGTACAATCCTTATTTGTGAAAATGAGTGCATCTGAATGTTGCATTTGCAACACAACATTTGTAAAGAAAAAAAAGGGGTTCAAAAGGACAAATTTAGAATCCATTGCCAGTCCAAGGACTGTAGGGATAGTTTTTCCAGATCTGGATCCAGTGAGCCACACATTTATATGTTATACTTGTGAAAGCCAATTAAGGAGGAACACTGTTCCAAAGGGCCCAGGGAGAAAAAGAACATATCCTTCAAACCCAGACAGTGGGTCTTCTGGCACCTCTTCTACTGCCCGGCCCCTAAAGCAACAGAGAGTGTCTTTTAAAACAGGAAAACAAACTACCGTTGGCCAAGCCATTGCCTATTTAAAACATTGCCAATACTTCAAAGCAATGAAGGCTCTCTTTACCACCATGGCCAGAAAGTCCATGCTGCAGGTGGTTTGCAAGGCACTTAGCCAAGAGGTAATTAATCCTATTTACTTTTACCAATTGATCTGTTTTGGGTCACATTATCTATCTCGTTCATATTTATTCACAAAGAGCTCTACTAAAATGTCTGAAGCAAATACATTTCTATCTGTGATATTATCTTATTTTCAGAGAAAAGCAATGGTCCAGGACAAAAATAGTCCCCTGTGACAAAAACCCTCTGTGGAGAATCTGGAAACGTTCTCCTGGGAGGACACAATGGGGTGGCTTTCCGTAAAGGCCCCTGTTACAAACACGTGCCTACAATGCATGTTTCCTTCCCCGGAAAGCATCAGGTCCCACAGATCTGTTGGACGCCTTAGATGTAGACGGTATGATACAACATATACATGTAGCAACAGAATAATTTAATTCACAATATAATTACTACCATAAAATATAGTTACAATATGTGGAACCCTTGTGCTATTTCCAACCCTTCCAATGATGGAAGGTTTGGTTGATAAGTAGGAAATGCACCCAGGGTGAATCAAAATATGAAGCATCCCTTAATTCAAGACATTTCTATTGTTTCAGTATTCAAACAGAGGAGGAAGCTGAGGCCTTTGTGAACAAGAGGAAAGGCATGGCACTTGCCATCATGCAAAACACAGCATGCATGTCAAAGGTTCACTTTCGTTTATTTGCTGACAAGATGTTTGTACGTTTTCATTGATGCATAAAAGCAAATAAACACTTTTGTTCCAAAGGTTGTCTTTGTTCAGGGCTGCATAGCATTATCGATGTGGAAACAGGGGTGCCCAGGGAAAGTATTTCAAACCCTCAACTCCCTGGGTGTCTGCCAGTCCAAACCAGCATCTAGGCGGCTCATCGATGATCTGCGAAAGGGTCTTGACAACCGATTAAAAGTCTGGAAGGACAAAATAGAGGTGAGAGTCAATGTGCCATGTTAGCGTTGCAAAGCCACTGCATTTATTAGAGCATATATATATATATATATATATATATATACACACACACACACACACACACACACACACACACACACACACACACACACACACACACACACACACAGAGTATATGTGTTCAGAATTGAAACTATATTTCCACTTTCAGACACAAGATCCAGCTGAGAAAGTGCTGTCATTTTCCCTGACTTGGGACAATGTTCAGGTGAATGTTACAGTTATGCTTCCAATTCATTGTTCAGACATATAGCTTAACTAAGTGCTGCATCATAAGACAATATAATTATCCACCAAGAAATTACAATAATAATATGATGATTCATTGCAGATATATGTGCAAGAAAAGCACCACAGAAGGGACAGCCCAGGCAATAAAGTCCTCCTATGGGCGCTTTCATTTGCCCACCTGAACAAGGTGTCTTTCAGCCAGTTAACTGGATCTGGAATGAAGGCAATGGAAGTGTCCCCCTACCACATCTTGCCATCAAAGGAGGTAGGTCCCTGGAATAAGTAATACATTTTATCTTGGCAGATATGTTAAATATAAATCTTAATCATTCTATTGTTAACAATTCACGTGAATTTGGGTCTGCTAATAATCTGTTGCTTGTAGGATTACAGTGCCATCAAACAGAGGATGACCATCTTGGTCATGCGGCAGACAACCTGTCAGGCTTGCAGCCTGTCCAAAAGATGGTCATTCGCCACATTGACCATTTATATCGACATGAGATGTCCCAAAAAAGTGAACTAGTAAGCAACGTCACTCATATTATTTCACTATATAATTGGAAGATAAAAGACTTGAAATTATATGATGAAATGTTCCATTAATTCCACCTCTAGGTGAACCTGGGTGTCATAGAGACAAATCCCAGTTCTCTTCCTGGGGTTATCGAAATTATGGATGCCTTGCACAAGCATGTACCCATCATAGATGACAAGCCATTCCCTGTGCTCTGCTGTGGGGATGGCTTGAGCATCGAACGCATGACAGAAGCCCACCACACAAGGGTCACCCATAACACCCCAGTAGAAAGGCTTGAGGGGCTTGTTGAAGCTCCTCAAGACTTTCACAAAGAAATGCTCCTTCTGCAGGTAGATCAAATGTTATTTCCAAGTATTACCATCCATGTCATCACATCTAGTTTGTATCACATGTAGAATATGCTTCTGTCATTTCTGACCAAATCAAACGCGAAGCGGATCAGGGCAAGTATAGTGGCATGGTCATGATGGACCTCCAGAAGGCATTTGACACCGTGGATCATGCTATTCTGATTGAGAAACTAAAAGCCATCGGTCTTGACAGCGCAGCAGTGAGCTGGATGCAATCTTACCTGGTGGGGAGGGAACAGGTGGTGGAGATTAACGGTACCCTGTCCCCCCCCCCTCCCAGTAAGCTGTGGAGTTCCCCAAGGTAGCATACTGGGACCTCTGTTGTTCCTAATATACGTGAACGACATGGCATCTGCTTGCGACTGCAACCTGTTCCTGTTCGCGGATGACTCGGCTCTCCTAGTCTCGGGCAAGGACCACTTGCAGGTTGAAAAGACACTTAACTCTGAACTGAGTAAGATCTGCACATGGCTTAACGACAACAAATTATCAATTCACCTGGGCAAAACCGAGTCCATCCTCTTTGGATCAAATCACAACCTCAAAAAGGTAGAGAACTTCACAATCAAAGTGGGTGACAAGGTCATAACACGAAAAAACGAAATCTCCTACTTAGGATGTATCCTTGAAGCTAATCTTTCCAGCGAAAAGATGACTTCAAAAGTAATACAAAAAATCAACCAACGAACTCGTTTCCTACAGAGGATCGCCCCAATGGTCAACTTCAACACACTGAAGACCATAGCTGGTGCAATAATCCAGCCCCTCTTTGACTATGGAGTCCACGTATGGTATCGTGACGCCCCACAAGCCCTAAAAACTAAACTCCAAACAGCCCAAAATAAACTAATTAGGGTCCTGCTTAACCTTCCCAATCAGACTCACCTCACCGCTACTCACCAGTTAAGAGTGGGGTGGCTCAGAGTAGATGACAGAGTACAGCAACTTGCAATGGGCCTGGTGTACAAGATACACTACACCACTATGATACCCAAGTACCTGTCAAAATACTTTATAAACGTTAAGGATGTCCATAATTACAACACCAGAGGCAGTGCCACAGATCACGTTCAACCCAGAGTCAACTCAAAGAAAGGGTCGAACTCGTTCTTCTGCTACACCACAAAAATGTGGAATGCCTTACCGAAGGCCATAAAGGAGTGTGGATCACTAGCATCCTTTAAAATTGCCCTAAAAAACCACTTACAGGCAGCAGCCGTTCACAACTGGTAAAAACCTAGCCCAACCCTACCCTCCCTGCCCCTTCCTTGTATATACTGTACATACTGATTGTTTAGACTTACTGTTACCTGCCCCTTCCTTGTATATATTGTATATACTGTACTTACTGATTGTATAGACCTACTGTTTTCTTTTTTTCTTTACATATCTACTGCATAGTACTGTGTTCTATTTGTCTGTCATTCAATGTTATATGAGATACTTTAATGGTTTCCTGTTGAAATAAGCTTAGTCTTTTCATGGATCTCCTTTTAGTAGACCTTGTACCAGTGAACTGTACCGTCATGAATCTGTACATTTTCCTATGCAAACTTCTAATAA
This sequence comes from Nannobrachium achirus, assembly GCF_963921795.1. Classification (NCBI taxonomy): domain Eukaryota; kingdom Metazoa; phylum Chordata; class Actinopteri; order Myctophiformes; family Myctophidae; genus Nannobrachium; species Nannobrachium achirus. Next base: position 73,637,538 of record NC_137810.1, on the reverse strand, counting down.
AGCCTTCAATCAATCAATCAATCAATTTTCTTCTACAGGATGATTTTGACCTTCTGTACTCTGACAAAAGCATGGGAGCACGGGGCACACTTGCTCAGCTCAAGATTGCTTTTGACCACAGGTCATTAAAAAAGGAGGTGAAGAAAAACTTCCAACATGCTGCAGACATGATGGTGGTAAGATCTCCTATTATTACATAAATATGCTTGTATGTACTGTATTGTCAGCTGGTAGGTTTTAATAATTCATCTCTTTAATTTTCAGTTCAGTTGCTCTGCCTACATTACAGCGTATGCAGGCAGTTTTGGGCATTGAACGGGCAGATGCCAATGTCCCAGAATTTGACCTGGCTGCTGACCAACTGCAATGGCTCCATGACCTCGCAGAAAAGGTGGTGGAGTTCTGTTGGTTGGCACCTAAACAGGAGGAGATTGAGCTGGTGGCAGCAATTGCCCAAAAAGATAGTGGCAACCAACAGACCTATCCTTTCTGTCATTGCCAGGAAGGTAAAGAACATTTAATCACCAAAAGTGCAATTGTGGTCAAATCGTGGCTTGCCAAACTGGAAAGTCTCATTTGGAGGCTCTTTTACGTTGTTGGTGCACTTTGTTGTACATAGACATAGGCCACATATGGTGAAGATAAATGTGAATAATACACATTACAAGTTGTGTGTGATTGAACAAGCCTGTTCCGTTTCCTCAACAGAGAAAGGCGGAGAAATGCTACTGTGCTGCAACTACAACTGTCCTCACATATGGACCCACTTGGCCTGTACTGATCTCCTGTCTGCGCCAGAAGGGGATTGGTTCTGTAGCTCCACATGTGAGGACAGTGTAGACTACATATACTGCACATGCCATAAAAAAAAATGAGGCACCATGGTACAGTGCCATCTCCGAGACGAATGCCTCCACAATGAGTGGTACCACATCCGTTGTTTGTGGCCTGAGGAGCGGAAGAAAACTGACGGTATTATAGTGTATTAACTGTGTCTATTGCTTGACCTCTATAGAGGTTCATCCTCAATGAAACCACTTACTGACATTATGATCTTAATACAAAATATTATGTCTTACTTGGAGTAATCTTTTGCATTTCCACTAAAAGGTGAATGGTACTGCTCACCAGAGTGCGCACATCAAGGTCAGGACAAAGTTCTGACCTATACCAAGGCACTGATGTGGAGGGGCCTTTGCCACATGGCCAGGCAGGATTGTGTCCCAGAGGGTGATGGACCAGCTTTGATGCAACTCTGGAAGCATGACCTTCTGTCATTCTGGCAAAAAAAACATCACAAGTACTTCATACTTGGCCACAGAATGCTAACTGGTATAATGATCATTGGTAACAGTGTGATTGCAGTATAATGCAATTAACATCTATAGTGGTTAATGTCTTTACAATTTGTTATGCCTTGGTTTATGTTGTCCATTAGGAATTGAGGGTTATTTGCCCGATCGGCTTGCCATGGAGATGGTGTGGGGCAGAGTGGCCAACCTAAGTGGTGGGCCTGGGAAGAATATCCCCTTAGACCTGGTTAATGAATTTATGAACAATGAATTCAAAGGTATCTATTAACATAGTGCTCTTTGCCAGTTAACAGATTATAAAGTACACAGCCAACTTACAATGATGTTGTTGCTTTTTTCTCTCAGAAACTCTCAAGTGGACCCGGGGCCGCTATACTGCTGAGCAGGTGGCAAGGTGTGCAGAAATGTCTGGGCCATTTGGGAAAGCCTTCGAGCAATTGTTCCTGTCCTCGGGCATAGGCCAGTTCGCTTCCTCCCACAGTAACAACTCTCCATGCATGAAATCAGACATTGTTACCTTTTTTGAGGAATATAGAGAGGATGCCCTATTTTCTTTTATACCGGGACGACACCACAAGGGCTACGATACATTCACATACCCACAGTCCATCAAAAAGCCAGAGAAACTGGGGAAATCTATAAAACGCCTGGCATTTGAAATTGATCTGTGGGACCCGAAGAATTACGTGTAACGTGAGTATGATACTTACTGTATCCATAAGTAATGTGAATAACTAACCAACCAACCACAAACAAACAAAAAATAAAATAGACCGTTAACAGTTTAATTTCTTGATGGAAAATATTCTTAACCAGATTTAAAAATAAAACAGAAAACATGCCTTGTAGAGCTTTGGAATTGGGTTTAATTAACCATTTTCTCTGTCACTGTTTCGTGTCACACACACTGCAGCAGCCTGGCATCATGCACACATCATGTGTAACTGACTCGTTTGTGCCCTTGACAAAAAGATGGTCAAGGACCCTCTTACGGAGACAGCGTTTCTGTCTGTACTGATCCACCAGGGACAGCATACAAGGCTTTATGTGGCCCTTAATCACTGACCCTGGGTAGATGTACATGTGTGCTTTTCCTGGCAAACCATCTCGTGCACACCTTCCTACCTCCTGCCAGTATGACAGGAGGTCATTAGATGGCCCCCAGTGGACAACATGCCTCACATCCCCTATATCAACCCCTAACCCAAATGCTACAGTGGCCAGCACACATCTTAAGGGGCTCTTTTGTGTGGCAAATGTGGCAAGGATTTCTTCCCTTTTTCTAGGGGATGTGTGGCTATGAAACATATCCACTAGGAGATGTGTTTCTTTTTTTTCATCAATATGACACATAGCACTGCCAAGGCTCTCCTTAAACATGCCAAAGGCTTGTGTCAATTTTGACATGGATCTGTAAGACATAAGGAAATATACTTTGTAGTCATATATCATCTTCAGAACCAGCCTAAAATGATACAAATATGTGGTTATTCACTGAGATACGCTTTGTTTCACAACCTGAAGTAGATGATGGATTTTTCTGCATCTGTGCCTTTATCTTTCAGATCCTGCACCAGCCATCCAACCTCTGCAGCTATGTTTGTACCAGTGGTACCCTGGACAGTTATATGGATGTTTGGCCTGGAAAAGAAGTGTCATAATATTGTAGGCTATAATGAAAATTACATTGTATATATTGTGTGTTGCAGGTCAGTGGCCTTGTAAGAATGTGTCCGCCCTGAGATTGGCAGGTTGGGGTTAAATCCCTGGCCGAGTCATACCAAAGACTATAAAAATGGTACCCTGGTACTCCCTGCTAGGCACTAAGCACTACGGGGTGGATTGGGGGTAAGTCCCAGTGTCATACTAGCGTCATGTCCAGGGGATGTATATTTGTACAAGCTGGATCACGCTACATAAATAGGAGATAGGCTCCTGACCACATGGCTCAGAAACCGTTGCTTCCCAAGGCTACTTACTTAGTGTGTTGTAAATTATACTTTATGTAGTGATCCTATTACCTATGGGAAACACAATTAACTAGATATACCTGTTACAGCTGACTGATACAGTTAGCACTGATTCCTTCTCAACATGCATCCGATGGATGATGTCATCAGCCATCTCCTGTGTGGCAGTGGCAGTAAGCATCAACACAGGGCAGTTGAGGATACTTGTGACCTCTGGCACTCTCAAATATGCCTCTCTAAATGTGTCTCCCCTAAAAATATCAAATAACAAAAAAAGATTCCACAGTAAGGATGTTAGTACATTATTTTGTTATTCATCTGTCAAATAGCCTAAACAATGTGGGCTACCGTATGTGAAAATTAGCCACTCAATGTGGAATATCTTTATTGAAATTAAAATGATTTTGTGACATTTGTTTTGTTTTTGTTTACTTATTTCATTACTTGATCACAAATGCAAAAGATTACGGTATATTAAGCATATTGCACTATACCATAAAGTGATGCAGTGAGCCTCATCTACAGTGACAAGACATATTTGTTTTCTTTTGCTCTTCAACCAGTCCCACCAAGGGTCCACAAACATGCTCTCAGGGGAGATGAAAAGCATCTTTATGTTTCCAGCAAGAATCTCTGTGACAAAATTAAGAATTTCCATTAGTACATCAATCAATCCGTATTAGAACAGAGGCATAAAGGTTTTATAGTTTACTCACGAAGTTTGATGTCTTGTGGGATGTCACTATGGATGGCTGCAGCTGGAACCCCAAGCTCTGTCCAATGTGTCACCTGATCTGACATCAGTGCCTTAAGAGGGCTTATAATGAGCATGTAGTGCTCACTACCTGGATGTAGCTTTTAGGTGTTGCATAGTTTAGATGTTGATACCAGTTAAAATGACTCACTCATAATTGTATGTTATAGGCTAAACCTACCTTGTCCATTAATTGACCAACAAGCCCAAAACAGGCACTTTTCCCAAATCCAGTGGGTAAAATGGCCAAAACATCCTGACCCTTTAACAAAGATTTAATTATAAGCTTTTGTTCGTTTTTTAATTGAAAAGGAAAATTAATACTCAAAATCAAATTTTCAAATTCTTCATCTGTGAGTGCCATGATGTGAAATTATATTTGGATGTGAAAAATATAGTTCGATAACTTCTAAATGTTGTATTTTAATAAATACACACGACAGACACACGGTCTGATGAGCGTTTATTGTGAGAGGGGTTGCCTGTGAATGGGGTGCTTGTTTTATCAACTCGGCTTACGCAAAACCACCAGTGGCACGTCTCAATTGGTGCCCATGATCAAATGTCAGCGCACCTGTCAAGTTGTGATGACGTCTGTGACGATCAGCGGATGTTCCCATATATTCAGTCCAGCAATCATTCCGGGCCCCTCGCCCGGTCGTGTAAGTCGTCCGTGTTGGCTCGAGATAAGTGGAGATATTTTACAAAGTACACGTTTTCAGCCAGAACTTTCAAATGGATATGACACTACAGGACAATATCTTTCTCCCAGGCTGAGGAATTAATTATTGGGTGAGTACACAAGAAGCGCGCAGCACTTTAGTGCCGCGCAGATTAGTTGCTAACCGCCGCGCCATGGGAGCGTTCTATGGCTCCACATCTGAGGGATTACTCGGAGAGTCAATCGACCGAATATTGGAGACATTCTAGGGCTAATTGTTTTGGTGAGTTGAAAACGGAATAATTGCACTAAATCATTGTTTTTGCACTTGTAATGAAAACGTTTTGCATTATTTAAGGAATACAAGGGTATTGTGCATGTTTCTGGTGTTAAATGTGAAGATTTATCCATGGTAAAAAACGGATTTATGTAATCAGAGTAACTGAGCTGGGCAGCCAGCTGACAGCAATCAGCCATCAATTTGGGCCTAGTTGTCTACTGCAGCTAGTGTTAATTGGCCCACAGTCACACAGTGCCTGAAACACTTTGATGTTTTGATTTGAGTTACTTTTAGTGATGTTATTTTCTTTATGGCCTGTTGTACAGGTCAGGTTTTTTCCCTTGCTGGGAAACACCCCATGATATTTCCTGGAGATACAGGATGGCGAGCGAGGAGGCCCACAGACATTAGATAGCTGATCTACAAGCAGTGCAAAGGTTCCACTTTGCACAACCAACCAACAGAGTCACTCACTGCCAGACTGGTAGGACTATCGGAGTACAATTTCGAACGGATTACTTTATTTCATTTTTTGGACTGAGATAATTGAGACACCAGTTTTATTTTATTTTTTGGACTGAACTTACAGTATTAAGGCACAACTTAAGCACTGAGTCAAAGTGCCTTCGGATTTAGACACACTGAGCTGAAAAAGGACAGTATTAAAGTGTCATATTTTTCTTTTTGGATCTAACTGAAAAAGACTGAGCCATAAGATATATTTGATTTTTGAATAAGAGGACATTTGATTTTGAATTGAACATTGAGCATTGAAGTACATTTATTTTTGTATTTTATTATTTTCATTACATTCCAAGTAATTGAAATTCATTGTTCTATTTTGATTTTTGATACTTACCTCTACCTGTGATCATCCATTCTTGGTTTGGGTTTTTACCTGTGGAAGGAAAGAAAAGGAAAAAGAGTTAACTCAGGATATTTGAACATAGAAACAAAATAGATACAGACTAGTTTACTCAAATTAGTTTATACTCTAAAATAGTTGCAAGGAAGACATCTATAGGTACAGGGGGAACCTCACTGAGAAGGCACTGAAGATGAACCTACGGTTCATCGAGTGGCATTACTGGCTGGGGAGGGAACACAGGGAGGGCATTCTTGGACGATTGTTCAAGGATGTCAGAGCATGTTACCAAGTGTAATGGCCCTTTCCCACTGCGCCCGATAACGATAGCGATGGCGTTCACGTCAATTATGACGGCTATATCGTTGTGTTGTGGACGCTGCCATCCACTTCAATTGAAAACTATCGTTATCGGGCGCAGTGGGAAAGCGCCTTAAACCTTAGAACAGTAAAGCGTGACGTAATTTACCCATCCTAGCTGGTTCGTCATTTTCTTCCCCCATTCTGAATTCCCCTAGACCCTTTTCATATATTTCATATAAGAACTGTGTTAAAATTATCTCAGCGGTTCGACTCATATGTATATGAACACATTTGTTGCCTTAAAAAAAAAAATCTCTTGAGGGTCCAAGTTGCCAAGGTCTCCATAGACTCCATGTAATTCATAGTGCACGGATCATGCACGCCCATGCCTAGATCATGCACCATGTGTGTGCACAATGCTCCCAGCTTTCAAACAAAAGAATCCGATTGGAAATCCGTTCAGGCATTCATGAGATAGCAGCCATTATGTTTTACACTGTTGTGAGCTTGGAGGTCTGCTACCTGAGTTGTATGGGGGTTGTATGGGGGTTAAACATGCAAAATCGCGATCATGCCTAATATATTTCTAGAGGTCCAAAAATGTTTTTTTCTTTTTTGGTCGGGGAACTCGGGGTTGGCAACCAATGTGTGAAGAATCAACTGTCATTTTGTGTACTTTTAGTACTATTGCAGTGTCAAACATGTGATTTTTTTTTGTTTGTTTATTGAAAAGCATTACAGCATTTTATAAAGAAATCTCTTTGCCAGCTCACCTGTTTTTTTGCGTGTTATGTCAAGGTTGGTGGTGGTTGAGGAAGTGTTAATGTAATTAATTTATATTTGTGTTGTATCATGCCTTGGTTATGGTGGGGTTGCTTGCTGGTGCTTGGGGTGGGAACTGGATTTCAGATGCAGTGTGCTGTCCAGGGGAGAAGCAGACTCACGGACACCAGAGAAGCATGCACTGAACGCAAATGAACGACACTGGTCATTTTTGAGGCCTGGCTATTTTATCCACCCATGGCCATGATGCCATTTGGTCCCAAAAAAAAGTACTTATTTTTCAGTAGTTGCACTTACACTGGCTAAATGCAAGGCACATAATTATTCTGGTTACAGGGTAAACACTTAGTAATTACCAGGTAAGGTCATGGAATTGATCACGCTTTACTTTACAGTACAAACCAACAGTAACTACTGGGTAATTTCCCTGTAAATACTTTTTGTAGTTATTGGGTTAATACTGAGTAATTACCAGGTAAGGTCATGGAATTGATCACGCTTTACTTTACAGTACAAACCAACAGTAACTACTGGGTAATTTCCATGTAAATACCTTTTGTAGTTATTGGGTTAATACTGAGTAATTACCAGGTAAGGTCATGGAATTGATCACGCTTAACTTTACAGTACAAACCAACAGTAACTACTGGGTAATTTCCCTGTAAATACTTTTTGGAGTTATTGGGTAAATACCAGGTAAGGACCAGGTAAATAACATGATAGTTAACATGAAATTAAACGGTAATTACCTAGTAATTTCTAAGAAAATACATAGGAATTACCTAGACATTAATAGGTATATTACATGGTAGTTACCATGTAATTATATAGTAATTGCATAAGCAACTACTCATAAATTCCTGGTAGTATCAAAGAAAATACCTGGTAAATACCAGGCAATATACCTTGTAATTACTTTGTGTATTACCAGGTAGTTACACTATAATTACATGCTAAATACATAATAAAATACTTATAATTACCTAATAATTACCTTGTAGTATACAAGAAAATACCAGGTAACTACCGGGTAATAAACCTAGTAATTGCTAAGTGTATTACCAGGTAGTTACACTATAATTACATGCTAAATACATAATAACATACTTATAATTACCTAATAATTACCTTGTAGTATACAAGAAAATACCAGGTAACTACCGGGTAATAAACCTAGTAATTGCTAAGTGTATTACCAGGTAGTTACAGTATAATTACATGCTAAATACATAATAAAATACTTATAATTACCTAATAATTACCTTGTAGTATCTAAGAAAATACCAGGGAACTACCGGGTAATAAACTAAGTAATTGCTAAGTGTATTACCAGGTAGTTACTAGGGAATTACCAGGTACATGCTTTAAATTACCTAGTAATTACCTGGTAGTTCTCAGGAATGTATCTGGGAATTACCAGGTAACACCAGGTAATTACTATGTAAAATACATGTAATTACCTCTAATTACCTAGTTATTACTATGTAAATACGGGGTGGTTACCAAGAAATTACCTTGTAATTACGTGGTAACTACCATGTAATTACTGTACCGGAAAGTAAAGGGTTACCAGACATTCTGTAGCACAATATTGTCATATTTATCCAAGTCAATTATATGAACAAAACATAACCCTATAATGTTGTTACACCATGCAGATCCTGGCCCAGGTGCATGATGTGGCAGCTATGCCTCCATTTGATGCCGTTAGGTCGCGCCTTGAGAGGAAGCGGGCCAGCCTCAGGCCCCCCATCCCCCGTACCCTTCGAAGAGGTGGTTGTGGAGGGAGAATGGGCCGTGAGCTGGGGGGGGGATGACTTCCTCTCAAAGCACAATATTAGGCACGGCTTCCTTGTCTTCGGGACCAAAGAAAACTTCAGGAAGCTGGCCCTGTGCCGTCAGGTTAGCAGGCCACCCCATTCTATGTCACACAAACGTAGCAAAAATAGCAACCTCAACATCTGGAATATTTGTTTGCTATTTTTTTATTGGAATTAAAATTAAGTTAAAATTTGGAGTTCAGACTTTAGGGACCTCCCCAATTTTCCGACCCACCAATCACAAACTCCCAAATTGCCGACGGCTGGATTTGTAATACCAAGGCCTCCCATTTTTCCGACTTTATTAAAACCATACTCCCCACAATACCGTAATCAGGTTTGCTCATAATCACGAACTCCCAAATTGCCGACGGCTGGATCAGAAATACCAAGGCCTCCCATTTTCCCGACTTTATTAAAACCATACTCCCCACAATACCACAAATCAGGTTTGCTCATAATCCCAAACTCCCAAATTGCCGACGGCTATTAACCATAGACCGAAAGACCATATTGACAGACCTCCCATTTCTCCGACTTTATTAAACCATACTCCCCACAATACTGTATATGAATTAAATATTTTAATTTTGTTCTACATATCTACATGGATGGGACTTTTAAAACGTGCCCCAGGCCGTTCTACCAATTTGTAACGGTCCATGGCCTATATTTGGGGAGGGCTATGCCTTTCTGCATGGTCCTCATGAGCGGAAAAACTCAGGAGATGTACGGCAGTGTGCTAAGGCACATTAAGAGAAAGGTCCGCCGAGTCACTGGACAAGGGTAGGCTATGTGTAACTGTGTCTGTCACTGTGTCTGTCACTGTGTGTGTTTTTGCTGGCACATTCACTGTATACATATATGTTTGTGGGAAATAAGAGTAACCAATTTTGCTGTCTGTTTCTGTCTGTCTGTGTTTCTATCTATCCTTCATCCCTCCTGTCATAAATCTACCAGATGGATGCCAGAAAAGGTGGTGACGGACTTCGAGATGGCAGCAATGAATGCTTTAAGGGCTGAGCTACCAGGAGTCCGCACCACTGGATGTTACTTCCACTTTTGTCAGAGCCTCTGGCGCAAGATCCAGAATATAGGCCTTTCAGGTCAGTGTCTAACAGCACACAACAAGTAATTTGGTTGATAGATGCATGCTAAGATGCAGGTCTGGGAGACACTTTTGATATTTTGAATGCATGTTCCATTCCATTTCTAAAAATATGACCCCTTATGTGTGTTCATATATATGAAAGCCTTTTTAAAGTTGCACAATAACTTAAGAGGCTACATCCTATAGTCTGAATATACCATATCTGATAATATTCAGGGGTAATTTTCAGGGAGTTAATTCATATTTCTCTACACAACTTTTGCAGCTCCATACCGGCACAACCAGGTGCTGAAAGGGTGGCTCAGGAAGGTCATGTCCATTGGCTTCCTGCCACTTCCAGTTGTGCGGCAACATTTCCTGCTCATGTCTACATCCCGAGAGGCCAGGGAGCTGAGGCGTGTGCACCCTGAACTGGATGACTTCATCCAGTACATGGATGACACGTATGTGGGACCTAATGCCACCTTCCCCCCAAACATCTGGAACGTGTATGGCCGTTCGTCGGACAATCGAACGAACAACCGTGTTGAAGGTAACAACTTATATTTCTAATCTTTAATGTAACGTGAAAAGAATATAGATTCTCATTCTCTTTAAAATTTGAGAGACCATCCTGGTCTCGCAAGACAGCACGTTATTGGTTGCAGATCAATTTAATAATGGGAAAACTAGTGTTCAATCATGTTTTGAGGATTTAATAAGAATAAAGAAAAGCTTTTTCCACCAGCCTTTCGTCCTTTTTCTGTCATGATGCCATATGTTTCAATATAGAAACGTATGGCCTTATGACAGAAGGACACTCATAAACCAAAAGTGAGATGTGGAAAAAATGTCAATGGGCCACATGCCTTGTGTGCTGCTGTTTTAACTGTTTCCATCACAGATGGAACGCGAGCATGGACCGACAACACCCCTCCATATGGGTATTCATCCGCCGTCTGAAAGATGAGCAACGCCTGGTGGAGTCAGTGTGCGGGATGGCCGACCGCGGTGATCCCGCACCGCATCAAAGGAGAAAGTGGAGGGAGCTGGAGGAAAGGCTGCAGCGGCTGCGGGCCCAGTACGAGAGGGGTGACAGGACCGTAGAGCTCTACTGGGATGCTGTCCAGCACCTCATAGTGAACTTTGAGGTTTGATAGGCCTCGAGTGTTAATTTGAGGGGAGTAAGATTCACCGTTTTGGCTGCAGCATTTTTCTTTAATTTATAGCCTATAATTTTTCTTTTGTGGTGCTTCATAGGTGACTTTTTTTAATGTTATGCCAGTTATTCAGCCCGCATGCAGCCCGGGATCCAGCACATTTAATTGCAAATTAAGCACTGACCTTTTTTTTTTTTACAAATAAAAATCCTTTATTGACATTGGAATGACTTTGTGATTTTTCTCAATATTTTTGTTCAATGAGGTTTGGGTTTATAGATGGAAATGTGCCTGTTTTCTATTGTGTTTGCTTACTTTTTATACTACTCTGTGTTTGTATCTTGCTGGGTGGCCCCTGACCACATCTTAAGTTGAGTAGCCCTGCTCCTAATAGTGAGATGATATTGGGATGACTTTTTTGTTATAATGTTCTTTCCCCTTAAGTTCTGTTTGGATTCACTTCAGCTTTTATGTTGGTGCCATGTCGCTTTCCGACCTCCCAATTTTCCGACCCATCATAATCCCCAACTCCCAAATTGCCGACCGCTCAACATACCGAATATTACCCATGAAATACCATAGGACAGACCTCCCATTTTTCCGACTTTATTAAACCCATACTCCCGACATGTAAATGTTGCGAACGTGCCACTTTAAACCCATAATTCCTAATATCCCGACTACCGAGCATGAAGCGCCTCGCGCACTGCACAGACGCTATAGGCCTATAGGCCTATTAAGTTACACTTTTCAGGTATTCTTTGCTTGACCTTTTCAAATTTCCAATAGCCTAGCCTAGGCCTACTTTTAATTCTACTCCACATCTTGGAACCAAATATTGTAGACATTACATTTTACAAGTTACTCGCTAGATTTTCATTAGGCCTATAATTACAAAACAGTATTTTAACTTCACTCACTCCAACAATAAACAAGTGTTTTGGAGGTTGCATGTTTTATGGTCCCCATGGAATGCGTGTACACCTCATTATTATTATTGCCATTATATTACTGGTGAATATGAACAGTTACTCCAAACCAATGTCCACGCAAGAAATGAGAAAAGAAGTAGCAATCTTTATTTGCACAATAATCTCACATTTATATTTAGGCATTCAAAGACTCTTTACATGGGGAGTGAGAAAACATAACATGAAAAACAAACAAACAAAAAACAAAAAGAGTCAAAATAAATAAACAATTAATTATTTTTATAATATAAGTGGCTGAAATGACTTGATTGTGGTCTGGCACGTGTACAATTTTAATTTGGGGATCATCTTCCTCTATCTCGATTAGATTGGATGATTGGATGCATGAAAACTTTGCAGGTCTTCCTCCTTTTATTTTTTTGGTAGCGGTATCCATCGCGAACCAAAATCCTCCCTCCTCGTTTGCCTGGCTGCAGCCTTGCCAATGTTGCCATAGGTGGAAAACTTGGAACTGTCCAGTGCTGAAAAACGGCAATCTGCATTCCAGTGTAAGCCTGTTCAGATCCTTTCTAGTCAGCGCCCTTCCCGTTAATTGACTGCATTCACTCAGTAATACTGCGTGAATTTGGAACAGGTTATTTTCAATCATACGGAGTGACATACTGAGTCAGTATGACATACTGAGTCTGAATGTCACTCAGTATGATTGAAAATAACCTGTTCCAAATTAGAACCATACTATATTCAGCTGATAAAATAATCTGAATGCAGGTGGTGATCATAACTTCTGGCATCTCCCGTGCGTAAAGTTATAGTGTTTTCCCACGCTGCGTAATGGCAACTCTACAGCCAGGCAAACGAGGAGGCCTGCTGTGTTTCTATTGATTTTTTTGTTTGTTTAATTGTTTATTGATTTATTTTATACTTTGAATGTAAAGCAGTGAAGGAAGCTACAAACAAATGTCATTAGAGTGCAAATGAAGATTGCGACTTATTTTCTACATTGCTTGTACATTGTGTTGTACACACACACACACACACACACACACACACACACACACACACACACACACAAATTATCAATAATATTATTCTAAGGATTGGAGTGGGAGTAGAGCTGACAGGTCTTGACTTCGCATTTATGATAATGGCCCGTATTGAAAAAAATATGGGCAAGGGGCAATATTGACGTGTGTCGGTGCCGTGCGCGAGGTGCTTCATGCGCTTCATGCTCGGATATCAATTATGTGTTTAAAGTGGCACGGTCGCAACTTATTTCACTAGCCTACTAAATAATAGCAAATTCATATTTCAATAAATAAGGAGTAAATATTCATAATGAAATCATTATAGTCAATTCATGGTCATAGGCTATAAACCAATAAAAATAACATAAATGCTCTGCTGGTGTAGATGGCTCAAATAAAGAAAAAAGTCCCACTTCATTGCTCATATGAATGGGCGGTCATTAGTCCCCTGCTGGGAGATAAGACAACATAATAGGTAATTGAGATCAAAGGCACAATTAGGTTTGTAAACGGACCACACAATGAATGGATGCTCCTTAGGGATGCGCTATTTTCACATGACATTTGTTGCGGGTGACAAAGTGTGTAGTGTAGGCCTACGTGTGCGCGCACGCATTGACATTGACAGATATAGATTAGGCTATAGATTATAAAAAGTACTACTACCACTAGCCTACTAATAGGGTAATAAGGGTAATAATAATAATAATATAGGCTACATACAATATACCAGCACTTTTGTAGATACTCAAAGACCGACCGACAGACAGACACAGACATGCAGACACAGACAGACAGACAGACAGACAGACAGACAGACAGACAGACAGACAGACAGACAGACAACGACAGACAACAGCTGTCAAAACAGCGTGCATTTTGTGGAAATGGGCACAAAATCACCATGCGCCTCCTCGCCGCCACCTCCTTTAATACCTTGTCTTTATGACAAAATATAGTCTATATTTCCAAGCATTCCACATTACAACAGTCAACAGAGCCATATGAATATTGAGCATTTAAAATCGATATCATCAACCATTAACACAACTAGCCCACATGAGGAAGGACGTCAATGCAACAGAATGTGTGGAGATTAGCCAGATGGGGAGCCGTGTCGGAATGCCGGGACTCTCGCCACTCCGACACATTGAAACGGCTATTGTCGGAATAGCAGGACGTTTATGGTACTAAAAACGTACCGTAGTTCCGACAATTGGAAATCAATGTCGGAATAGTGATATGTCGAAATGGCAAACCGTTAACGTGTTTCACACAGGCAGCTTCCCCTCAACCACATGGTTTATATTCAAGAAAAGCAGGGAGCAAGCAGCAGCCTGCTCTCTGCATGTTGCACATCTGGTCTGCAACGGAAACACTGTGTGTGTGTGTGTGTGTGTGTGTGTGTGTGTGTGTGTGTGTGTGTGTGTGTGTGTGTGTGTGTGTGTGTGTGTGTGTGTGTGTGTGTACAGGATAACAGGATACAGAAGGCGGGCTCTAGACCGCATGACACTGTTAACAACCTCCACCGGCTGTCAGTCAGTCAGTCAGTCAGTCAGTCAGTCAGTCAGCACCCTGGCCAAAAGAGGCAATGTAAAAGGCATGAATCTGCAGACACCAGAAGTGCCGCGGTTAACGGAAGTTACGTCATGCGTTGCAGTCTTCCGGTGAAATTCTCCCAGCGGAAGTAGCACCGCTTCATGCCGTTTCAGCCTATGGTCGTAACCAGGCTTTTCTCTTCGCAGATGAGTAAGCCTGACTACGCGGGTCAGTCTGTCAGTCACACGTCACACGTCACACTTTTGCCCTTCTCATATCTCCGCCACCGTTGCCCCAATCCATGCCAAAATTTGGCAATCAGTACACACTTGGTCTACACTCATCGACTCATGTCTTCCACAAGGATCTGTCCCATTTAGCGCCACCATCAGGACGATTTTTTCAAACACATTTGTGGACACTGCTCCTACAGATTTTGCCCTAAAATCACACAAATCGGTACACAGTATGTCTACACTCATCTCATCAACATGGATATGTCCCATATACAACGATGCATGTATGGGTGTGCATTCATGTTAGTCAGAGGCCTTAGGGTTTTATTTATCGTGCTAATCAGTCTAAAAGCGCCACATTTTGCACATATGTAGCCCAGGGCATGCTCTAATGCACGGGTCTCAAACTGGCGGCCCGCGGGCCAAATCCGGCCCGCGAGACGATATTTTGTGGCCCCCACCTTAATATGAAAGTTTAATGTTGGTGCGGCCCGCGAGTTTTATATGAATGGCACTTTTACATTGTTGTGTGCGGAGCTGACGAACGGCATGACATCGACCGGGCTTGATGCAAGCAGAGAAACATTTCTCAATGAGTGAAAGTTACAGCAGCGTTGCCATGGAGACTTTTCTTCCGTGCCTGCATGGCTAGGCAAATGCGGACATTCGTCCCAGCGTGCTGTGTTCACAAAACTTAAAAAAAAAGTGTTTTAAGTTGCTGCCCAGGTGACATTATACAACGTATAGGGCCAGCTAGGCTATGTCTCTCTCTGAATAAATCAAAGTGATGCGTACGCAGCGAGATAAAGAAAAGTAAGGAATTCATTCATGTGATCTGCAGTCTCAATCAGATCAGATCTAGGGTAACCAGACTGAACGCATCGCGCGTCGGTCGTCCACTCCCAATCCATGTGATTTTGTTAAACAGACTGTTTTGTGTCGTGCACTCTTGCGCTGCTCTGTTTTCTTTTTCCTCCTCCTCGACTGCAAAGCTCGCTTTAGAAATCAAATGGCAGCGAGCACTGGTAGAGAGCACTTCACCATGAAGTCTGCCACTGTGGAGCAGAGCTAACGCTAACCGTGAAACGAAACGTTGCCACTGTTGTGATGCACGACATGTGCAGAAAAGATGATTTGATAGATAGCCAAAGATATTATGCCAAGGTACTATATTATTGTTGTCCTGGGGAAAGGAGGTGATTTATCCACCCAGGAGACACTGTGCCGTGAGTCCTGTCGCCAAACTGCATCGCGTCAAGAAGAGGGAACGCTGCTGAGTTAAGGTGGTTGCACACTGCTGCGTTTTTCGGGCCGAATATCGGAGTGAATTTCGGAAAAAAATCAAGCTCACTTTATGTCAGTCACGTTTGCACACTGCCGCCCGTTTCGCGCACCACCCGGTACATTGCTCTCTCTATCTCTCTCTCTCTCCTTGCCCTGAAAAACGCATTTCGCAACGAAAAACGCAGCAGTGTGCAACCACCTTTATACGGAACGTTCGCCCAAAACACACTCGCCCCCGGTTTTTTATGAGTAGGACTACTTGCTGGATGTGATCGTGGGGGCGGGGGCGATCATGTTTTGGACGAGTTTGCATCCTCATCTCAACTGCGCAGCAAAAAATAATTAAACAAGAATTGACACAGTCAATATATATGCTGGTGAAATTGTGGGTTAAAAAGTCAGTCAGTCAGTCAGTCAGTCAGTCAGTCAGTCAGTCAGTCAGTCAATTAAGCATAAGCAGTCAAGCACACTCCTCTCTGCCTGACTGTTTCGGTCAGATGACAGTCTCTGCATGCCTGGCCAATTAACCGTTAGTGACATCCCTACTGCAGACCACATTAATGATGTTTAAATCTGAATACAGCAGATATAGAAGACTGAAGAAACTGAAAACTGAAAAGCATTACTGATGTATTTACTTATTAATTCTTAATTTGTTTAGGCCTATGTATTTGATGATTGATTGATTGATTGATTGATTGATTGATTGAGAGTTTTATTATTAGTTTTGTACAGAAAACAGTTAACAGTACAGTATGGGGGGTGTACCTGAGGAAAGTTATACACAACTTGTTCACACCAGGGTCCTTGTTCAATTATTTTGTGTTTGTTTATTTGTTGATTGATTGATTGAGAGTTTTATTAGTAGTTTTGTACAGAAAACAGTTAATAATACAGTACAGTTAACAGTACAGTACATGTTCCATAAGTTAAACACAACTTGTTTACACCAGGGTCCTTGTTCATCTTATTTTGTGTTAGAAAATATAAAATACATTTGAGAAGATTGGATTTTTTAAATTTATTTGATGGGGAGATAGATACAGTAGTTGTTAGACTGGTATGAAACTGAGACAAATTAGTGCACATGTTTGTTTTATTAGTGCGCTGCGCGAGTGTGCATGTGCGCTGAGGCTGCGGCCCAGCCTCAGCCAGATTCTGCCTCCAGCGGCCCCAAGGCAAATTGAGCTCGAGACCCCTGCTCTAATGATTTAGCTAGGGCGCCCGAGTCGGTGACCTTCGGGGTCGCCACAGCTCCAGAAAAACAATGGTTTTGTGATGAAAAGTGATGAGTCATCACTTTTCAGAGTTTTGTGGATGTTTTCTGGAGCCCGAAGGTCACAGACTCTGGCGCCCTAGCTAAATCATTAGAGCATGCCCTGGGCTACATCTGTGCAAAATTTGGCGCTTTTAGACTGATTAGCATAAGAAATGAAACCCTAAGGCCTCCGACTAACATGAATGCACACCCATACATGCATCGTCTTCTGAGGCCATTTATAGCCCAAGGAATGTTTTTTGTGCAAAACAGATGCTTGCAATGGATTCGGCATCATGAAAACCCCCTAGTTTGACCCCTCTTATGCTACTAAAAGCAGATTCTTTTTTTTTACCTTTTTTCCTGTAATGTAATGTTAATGGGACACCAACTCTAGAGGCTGATAACACCAATTTAGCTGTGTCTATGAAAGGGTTATCATACCAAAATATAATCTACAGATATAGAGCTTTTCAAAAATGCATGGTAACCTTTGCCACCTTTTTGATACCGACAACCCGTCTGGCCCATGGACTAATATAGCGCCACCATCGAGCCAATTTTTTCAATCACATTTTTGGACACTGCTCCTACACATGTTGCCCTAAAATCACGCTGCGACCTGACGGTCGCTTATCTCCCGATTAGGGTTAAATAATAACATAATGATGTAATAATGTTCTGCTCTGTCTAAATAAGTATTTTGCTGGTGACATCAATCCTAAGATTCATAACCAGATTAACCACAGAGAACAAGTACAGACAGGCAGACTAGACAACAGGGAGTGGTAGCTTTAGTAGAAACCAGAAGCATAAAGTAGCCTATAAACTGTTCCTGTGAGAACCAAGTGGTTCTAGTAGTGAATATTAAAACAACAACACCTACTTTACGTTAGCTTTTGGTCCTTATTGTGTTTTGTTTTGTCTTCCTCACATGTTGTCCTCACTGTCAAGTTCACAGTTGTTGTCGTGTCTCAAAATGGCTCCCTGAGATACGCTGTGCACTTTCATTTCCTTATACTGTGACTTTGACCCGCCTCTACAGCTCTAGGGCTACAGTCAGTTATATCAGTGGTTCTCAACCTGCGGGTCGGGACCCCCAAATTATTTGGGGGGGTCCCCAGACGTTTAGCTAAATGTTAACATTGTTTTCTCTCTCAACAGTTAACAGACCAACATACATTATAACTTATAATGTATGTTCGTCTTATAATTTATGAGTGTATCTCACATTTATAAAGTGACAATTGGCAGACATTGTGAAAATAGCAGATCTACATGCTCACAGAGCATGTAGATCTGCTATTTTCACAATGGAACACTTAGTTAATGCTTAACTAACACTTTATTACTGATTAACTAATAGATCGGTTAATCATGAATTAATCATGAGAAATCATCAAGTAATGTTGGAATAGCTATTACTTAACTAACTTAATCTATCAGTAGTTAAGACTAAGTTAGTTAATAGTTAGTTAACATCAACCATATTATGGATGGTTTGTAGATCTGTTTTTCTGGTCCAATATGGGAGACCCCTGGAAGTTTTAGACCAACCAGTATCACCGGGTCAACGCACTAATCCTACCCGCCTATGAAGCACTCATCCTGGGCATAGAACAGATCTACAAACCACCCATAATATGGTTGATGTTAACTAACTATTAACTAATATAGTCTTAACTACTGATAGATTACGTTAGTTAAGACAAGTAATAGCTATTCCAACATTACTTGATGATTTCTCATGATTAATTCATGATTAACCGATCTATTAGTTAATCAGTAATAAAGTGTTAGTTAAGCATTAACTAAGTGTATTACTTTGTACCTTATAGTAAAGTGTTACCACTAAGGGTAATGCCAACTGCCAACTCCTATAATTCCAAGTGCTTGTGCAGGGGGGTCCCCAGTTCAAATATGATTATTTGGGGGGTTGCTGCCTGAAAAGTTTGAGAACCACTGAATTAGATGATATCATGTCATCTATTCTACACAGAGGAACCAACACATAATAGTCAGGGAACGAGGTGGGCAAATCCCACATGTCTCATACAGTCATACTCTCATTCCAACCCCCAAGTTATTATGCTATGAGTAGCCTATGCTATGACTGTAGTCAGTGTTTAAACACACAATAGAAGATCATTGGGCTGACTGACGTGAGGACAGGATTCACCCTGCATGAAAACAAGCTCAAATACAACGCCATGCATTTGTTGTCTTTTTACTGTAGGAACACTATAGCCCAGTGGTTCTCAACCTTTTCAGACCGTGACCCCCCAAATAATCATATTTTAACTGGGGACCCGCCCCCCCCCCCCCCCCCCCCCCACCCTGAACCGTTACATTTTGTATAACACGGTTTGATTGGGACAACAGCAGATCTACATGCTCACAACGCCTCGCAACGAAACATTGTGAGCATGTAGATCTGCTATTTTCACAATTTCTGCCTTTAAAATTTGACAATTTGGCCAATGTTTAATTTGTCATTTTAGAAGCATTAAAAAGTCCTTAAATTGTCACTTTAGAAGTGTGCAGATACCCTCTCCTTATGTTGGTTTGTTTACTGTTGAGAGAGAAAACAATGTTTCACATTAAGTTAATCATCTGGGGACCCCCCTAAAATAATTTGGGCCCCCCCTGGGGGTCCCGACCCACAGGTTGAGAACCACTGCACTAGCCTGTTCACACAATAGACAGACAGACTGGCAGACTGGCAGACAGAAAGACAGACAGGCATGTCAGACACACAGACAAGAGAGTCTTTTCACGCAGTTTATGACTCATTTCGCCTACCCCCAATTCTGCTGTCAGACTGTCCATGTTTGCATATTATCTCTTTGTCATTTAAATATTATAGTGACTGTGACAGTGGTGTTACCTGGCTGTCAAACGGTGACCATTAGTCCTACACATGGCTATGCACTCCATAGTAACCACATCAATAGTTTTAGGCGAATCTGCCTGACACCAATAAAATAAACAGAAGCAGATTTACAGTGGAAAGGGGAGGTGAGGATGGGCTTAGATAGATGTCGTTCATATCCAGTCTATATTCTTAATCGTATTTACGGTGTTATAGCCATATTTTGAGCGGTGCCACCGTTTGCCACGTACGGTCTCCTCTCCTCAGCATGTTACTAGGACAACGACCGACGCCGTCTCGAGATAAACTGTTCTCGAGATGAACTATAACCGGCATGTATCTTTCTCACTGACTGCTACTACTGCTGCTGCTGCTACTACTGCTGCTGCTGCTGCTGCTGCTGCTGCTGCTCCTGCTGCTGCTGTTGTTGTTAATGTTGTTTTTGTTACGTGTCATAACACCCCCTATATTTCCGCCCCTGCCCAGGTTTTGAAGATGCATTCAAAACGGTCGTGAAGTTCTATTAACAACTCGGCCATAATTATGATTAGGCTAGATATCGTTCCTAAACGTCTATCTCTGACATTCTCTGTCGCTATACTCTCCCAAAACTATAACTGACATTCCAAAGTGCAATTCTCCTCCTCCAACAACATGGCTGTAGCCTACCAACTAAAACATAAAGTGAAGTGCAGTCAGTGATTACACTAAACTAAAACATAAATATAAAGTACAGTCAGTGATTACCCTAAACAGGTAGCAGTCCCTCCGTAACGTCGCGGGTGTTCCATAATATTCCATAGGCATGTAAAGACGAGTTGTTGGGTTATCCAGTCTGTGCGTGTTTCCTTTCTGCTCCGACTCTGCGACAAGCACTTTAAACAGTATAAACACCTCCCTCTCCCTCTCTCTCTCTCTCTCTCTCTCTCTCTCTCTCTCTGTGTGTGTGTGTGTGTGTGTGTGTGTGTGTGTGTGTGTGTCTCCCCCCCCCCCCCCCCTCTCTCTCATGGCCATTGGCCAACTGCTGCTGAAGACACGTGATTTACAGTAAAGTAGAGAGAGGGAGGGAGGCAGGGAGATTTGGCACATCAAAGCATTATGATTATGAATACCACAAAATAATAAACTAATGACAGAGTACAGCATCTTGCAATGGGCCTGGTGTACAAGATACACTACACCTCCAAGATAACCTTGTATACTACTTCTTAAAGGTCAAGGATGTTCACGATCACAACACCAGAGGCAGCTCCACTAATCATGATCAACCTAAATTTACCACTAAACAAGGCTCTGCTATACCACCAACATGTGGAACGCCCTACTGCAGGCCTTAAAGGAGAGCAAATCCCTAGCCTCCTTCAAATTGTTCTGAAAAGTCACCTTCAGGCCTGACTAAGCCCCCATCTGTTGTTTTTATTGCCCCGTTTGCCTTGGCATGACAGGGGTGAAAACAGACCCATCCCAAGGGAGGATAACACGGGAATCGGCTGTTTTTTTTTTTTTTATTATTATTTTCTTTTCTGCTTTTGTAATTGATGTTATCCTAAGCAAAGTAGGCCTACTCTGTTCTATCCTTCTGTCTTTCAATGTTATATGAGATACATAAAGCGGTTCCTGTGGAAATAAGCCATAAAGCTTACTAGGATCTCCTTTTACGTAATTTACCTTGTACCAGTGATTTGTGCTGTCATGAAACTGTACTTATTTTCTATTGCAAACTGCTAATAAACCCTTCAATCAATCAATACCGTAGATAAAATAACACAGCATTTTTGTAGTGAAAGTCAACATTTTGGAATTGACATGACTTTGTGAATCCATTGTTAAAGGTTGTAGGTTGTCCCCTGACTGTTCAGATGCTGCTGATGTGCATGGCAGTAGTGGTCAAGGCGCGTACCACATACTAGGCTATGATGCCTGCTGGCGTCGCTGGTTTGATTCCCGATCCGGACGACCTTTGCCACATGTCATTCCCTATCTCTCTCCCCATTTCCTGTCAGTCTACTGTCCTATCAAATAACCCCCCCCCCCCCCCCAAAAAAAAGAAAAAGAAATACATGTGCAAAGAGTTGAGGAGGAGTGGCTTATTGTCTGAAACCCATTGCTCATGAGGGTGAGGAGTGGACATGTTTGTGTGTGTGTGTGTGTGTGTGTGTGTGTGTGTGTGTGTGTGTGTGTGTGTGTGTGTGTGTGTGTGTGTGATAATTAAACAAAGTAAAGTTGATCAATCTAAAATCAAACCTCCAGTTTTAACCAAACAGACAATAATGAGTTGTCTCCTATACAGCATGTTGACTAGAAGTTATTAGATATCTATACTATAATTCTATAATTTTGCGAATGTCTGTCTGTCTGTCTGTCTGTCTGTCTGTCTGTCTGTCTGTCTGTCTGTCTGTCACAGCATTTCTCCTCAGTGGCTGGAGTAATTGATCTGAAATCGCATCACAATTAGCATATGAACACACCTAACATAACTGTGAAGCCCGTTTGTCACTTTCACAAATCGTATGCTGTATATTAGCATTTTTATGGTGTATCTACTATCTATTCTGCATCTAGCTTGAGGCTCATCTATTCTGCACTGTAAAATATTTCGCTGTAAATTTACAGTAAATTACTGGCTACTAATTGCATTACTTTCACAGTAATTTTCACAGTAAATATTGCACTGTAAATTACTGTAATTTCACAGCTGTGAAATTATGGTAATTCACTGTGATTTAGCAGTATGGATTGCAGTTATTTACTGTAATATTACAGTAGTTGCCTGTATTTTTACACTATTACTGTGAATGTAATGCAGCTCAGTAGGCAGTAATTTACTGTATATTTACAGTAAATTGTATCTAATACAGTAAGATATTGTAAATTTGAATTTATAGGCCCATTCCCACTGGGCCAGATAACAGATAAAAAAAAGCTCTTTCTCCAGATATTTTTCCATTCAAAGTGGATGGTAGATACAGATAAAAAATATCTGCCACAGATATTCTTTATCTGTATCTATCATCCACTTTGAATGGAAAAATATCTGAAGAAAGAGATTTTTTTTTAATCTGTTATCTGGCTCAGTGGGAATGGGCCTCAACTATGATTTTACCAAACATACACAAACATGCTAAAAGAAAAAGAAAAGAAAGAAAAACAACTTCATTCATTTAAACTTTTTATTGTACAATTCCAATACAAAGTGCAACATTTCAAATGGACAAAGAAGAACCACACCAGTCTCTCTTAAAGCCTTTTACTCAGTAGAAGTGTTAAGTCTACAAACACTCCTGGAGTTTGGTCTGGTGTCTGGAGGCCAGTTTGAAAACTGGTTGTCATAGACTTTAGTTATTTAGGAGGCTGCAACACTGTTTTCCAGTGAAACTCCAGGAGTGATTTTGTGGACTAAAAAACTTCACCTGACTTTGTATCAGCATGGTGGTGAGTAGATACAATATTTTCCCTTTTGGGTGAACTGTTCCTTTAACTGCAAAATAACTCATCTACTCACCCTCATGCCAGTTGGAACAGAGGTGAAATGTGTCCATATAACACAAATGGAGGTTGCCTTCACAACTTAGGGATAAATGGTGACTGGTTCTCTCTGGCAACCCTCCTGTGTGTTATATGAACACACTTCAGCAGGCACGAAGTATGTGAAGTACACCTCAACATTGCACTCAGTCACATAAGTCCTGAAGGTATAAGGCAACACAGCAGTGGTAAGAACAAAGCAACCTAATGTTTACATAAATTACAGTATGCACCTTGCTAACATGCAGGCAGAGACGGAAGAGGCGAGCATTGCTGAATGAAGTGACAGGGCATCGGCAAAGAATATTGACAATTTTACATATCCAGATAAGAATAATGGCTGGTGGAGTTGGACAAACAAGAGTAGGGCATCTGAAACACGTATGAGTGTGTCTCATATTCGAGTCCTGAATACCATCGACCATTCAAAGTCCACAAGTTTTCTCAAATGCGTATGAGTGTGTCTCATATTGGAGTCCTGAATACCATCGACCATTCAAAGTCCACAAGTTTTCTCAAATGCGTATGAGTGTGTCTCATATTGGAGTCCTCAATACCATCGACCATTCAAAGTCCACAAGTTGTCTCAAAAGTGTGCTCACGTGTGGGTTGATACGCCACGCTTCTTCGATTTGGAGCCTCTCTCAGGGTTAATGCCCATGAAGCACCTGTAAACACATAAACATAATATTGCATCGTTTATACAAGGCACATGCAGCAGTTCCCCTTTCCCTTAAGTAAACCCTACACCAGGGGTTCCCAAACTTTTTTGTCTCAGGGTACCCCATAAATATCTTTTTAATCCGAAGCACCCCTACATTATAATTTTCACTCCCAGCACCTTATATTTATAGCATATCATCGTTGTCGGGTGGAAACCTTGTATGTCCAAAACCGTTAGTTTTGTATTTATCATCCATAAAATGTACTAAACTAGTGAAAAGTTATGTTGAGAGGAAAACGTTGAGATAATATCCATTTTGGTTAGAACTGACTGAAAATAACTGTACTTCAAGTTTAAAATGATACTAAATATTTGTCCAAATAAATAAATTCCAAAGATTATCAAATGATCTCGCGGCACCCCTGGACTGCCGTCGCGGCACCCCAGGGTGCCCCATCACCCACTTTGAAAACCCCTGCCCTACACCACAGAAAGAAAGTAGTACCGAGAGTAAGTAACATTCAAGTATCAATGTTGCAAGCAATCCAGTACAATGCTTCAGTACAATTTCAGTGTTACAATACCTCCAATCCAGAGTACACACACCATCCTCAGGATACAGCAGATTGAAGTTGTAGTAGATCGCGAAAACCACAGCTATCCAATAATGATCCCATCGTGTTGTCCCATCACCACTTGCTCTTCAATGGACAGCATCCAGGCCATAGACTTCATTAAATCACCTGAAAAGAGATACCCATTATGTGATAGTGTAGAGGTGAAATGCTAATTGAACAAGAGTAGAATTTCAATGATCAGCAACATCACAAACTGTGACACAACTCACTTTATTTTGATCTGACAGGCATTTAAGACAATTCTCAAATTAGGGTCAGATTCAGCAATGTATTTTGTCTGGGATTTTGAAGGGTTTTTGAAGGTAAGACAGAAATATAAGCCAGATTTTGTCACTTTACATACACTATTTTTACGACCAGGTTGATGAATCGTCCGGGGACCCCCAGGGGTCCTTGAGGGAGTTCTAGGGGGTCCCCAGCTAAATTATAATTAGGAACTAAATTGACCCTCATTGGGTATGTAACTCAGAACCAAATGGACCCTAACAGGTCCATTTTGGTCCCATTTGTACACTGAGAATTACATTAACATTGATTTTACGATATACTGTAGATTGGGGTCTCAGAAATAGATATGCCATTAAATGGGGGGTCTGTAGCCTAATCTTCTCTTATGGTGGTCCCTGGCATTGCTTTTCAAATGGGGTCTACTGGCTAATAAGTGTCAATTTGGGGGTCCTTGACACAAAAAGGTTTGAGAACCACTGCTGTAGATCAAGACACTGATCAGCTTATGTGAAAAGTATCTTATGATCACGTAGATTATAATATAAAATCCAGATATCAACAGTACCTTGGACAATCAAGCAGGGGGTGCTTGGTAATTTCTCTGTCCTCTGCACATCAGTGGCTGTGGCACACAGCTGTAAAAAACATAAGACAAGAAAACAACCACCTCAATGATTGACCATGCCCAAGAGATCTCAAGCTGACACCAAACTCTCTCCAGGACCTCTAGATAAAACCTTATCTAGAACCTCAATCAATTTGTCAATCACATTAGATCTACTTTCTATTATTCTATGCCAAATTCTATTAGCAATGTTAAATGCAGTATACATTTTCAGTAGCCTATAAGTATAATACCTTTGGATAAACTCCAGAGTGCAAGTGCCATCCTCAGGACACTGCAGATTGAAGTTGCAGTAGCCATCATGTGGTCCCATCTTATTCTTCAATGGACAGCATCCTTCCAGGCCCAAGCCAAGGCTTCATTATATCACCTGAACAGAGATACCCATCGTGTGATATTGTTAAGAGGTGAAATGCTAAAAGCATTCCACAATATACACACACACACACGCACACGCACACGCACGCACGCACGCACGCACGCACGCACGCACGCACACACGCACACACACACACACACACACACACACACACACAATTTATTTATGCCCACAGAGTGGCATATCACTCTGTGGCATGTACTGTTTTGGTACAGTTTAAAAAAATGAAATCTTTCCAAAATTATCAGTTTATTTTACTTTAATATTATTTGATGAAGATAGAAATAAAATCTCTATTCAGACACGTTCCAGTATTTTTCTGACTTACATTATTTTCTAGGTATGCTTACATTATGATATTAAGTGGGGGGAAAAATCACCCTATGTCACCCTAATGACCATAATGTCTCACATGTGGAGGAAAGGGGAGGGGCGAGGAGATTCCATCAAAGTCAAAACAAAGTTTTAATGTAGGCAATTAAATATAATATAAATTTAATCCATGCATAAAGATGTAAGGACATTATACTTATGATGGGATTTCTGACGGAAATTAAGCTCCTACTGCAGTGGACAGCACAAGCAGGTAGGCTAATAATCAATCATTAATAATAATAATAATAATACATTTTATTTATAACGCACTTTACATTTGAAGCAAATCTCAAAGTGCTACATTAAAATCGAAAAACTAAAACAACTAAGAATTAAAACGAGAACACAGTGAATAAAATCCGAACATTGATCACCTATACACAGCTAAGAAAAACACATAAAACATCCAAAGACTGTCTAGGGCCTAGGCAAACGCCTTGTTAAAAAGAAAAGTCTTTAGTCCCCCTTTAAAAATGTCAATAGACTGTGGTGCTCTCAGATGGTCGGGGAGGTCGTTCCACAGTCGAGGAGCAGCTGAGCTAAAAGCCCGATCCCCCATAGTGCGTAGCTTTGTGTTTTTGCCCTTAAGTGTGTTGGTGTTTGCAGAGCGGAGGGAGCGGGTGGAGCGGGTGGAATCCGGGGGTTCAATGAGTTCCTTTAAATAGGAAGGAGCGTTGCCATGGATGCACTGGTGGGTGAGGAGACAGACCTTGTATTCTATCCGGTAGGTGATGGGAAGCCAGTGAAGGGAATGCAGGATAGGTGTGATATGTTCATATTTCCGCACTCTCGTCAGGACCCTAGCAGCACTGTTCTGAATATACTGGAGCTTCTGGATGCTCTTGCTAGGGGTCCCGACGAGAAGTGCATTGCAGTAGTCAAGCCTTGAGGAGATAAAGGCGTGGATGAGTTTTTCTGCATCTGGTAGGGTGAGTGTGGGACGGAGTTTGGCTATATTTCTGAGGTGAAAAAATGACGTTTTGCAAAGGTGTTTTATATGGGGCTCGAAGGTCAGCTGGGGGTCCATTTTTACACCAAGATTGGTGACAACAGGGGAAAGTGGGAGGTTCTGATTGGAAAATGTGATGCTGGTTATTGGGGATGATTTGACCTGGTGTGGGGTGCCGATGAGGATGGCTTCTGTCTTGGCGCTGTTTAGTTGTAGGAAGTTGTCTGTCATCCACGCCTTTATCTCCTCAAGGCAGGTGGTCAAGGTGGATGATGGTGATGATGATGGTGACCGGGTGGCAGAGCGGAGTGGGACAGTC
Source organism: Nannobrachium achirus (assembly GCF_963921795.1). Classification (NCBI taxonomy): domain Eukaryota; kingdom Metazoa; phylum Chordata; class Actinopteri; order Myctophiformes; family Myctophidae; genus Nannobrachium; species Nannobrachium achirus. Next base: position 73,609,688 of record NC_137810.1, on the reverse strand, counting down.
CTGAGGTAAAGCTGGGTGTCATCAGCATAACAATGGTAGGAGATCCCATGCCTGCTGATGACCTGACCAAGGGGAAGCATGTAGAGTGTGAAGAGGGTGGGGCCGAGGACGGAGCCTTGGGGGACGCCACAGGTGACAGGCTGTGTCCGAGAATAGACACCCCCCAAGGAAACCCGTTCCGTTCTGTCTGTGAGATATGATGAAAACCAATTGAGTGCAGAGTCAGAAAGTCCTATTGTGGAGTGAAGACGGTTGAGGAGGATGGTGTGGTCGACTGTGTCGAACGCAGCAGATAAATCCAGGAGGATGAGGAGGGAGGGGGAACCGTCGTCGGCCGCCATCAGGAGGTCATTGGTGACCCTGACCAGAGCTGTTTCTGTACTATGGGCGGTGCGGAATCCAGATTGAAATTTTTCATAAAGGTTATTGTGTTTTAAGTGTTGGTGGAGTTGGGTGGCGACTACTTTTTCCAGTACCTTGGAGAGGAAAGGCAGGTTGGAAATAGGCCTGAAATTAGTAAGGACTTCCGGGTCGAGGCTGGGTTTTTTCAGGAGGGGTGTAATGATGGCTGTTTTTAGAGAGAGTGGAACATGGCCGGCTTGGAGGGAGTGGTTGATGGCTACGGTGATAAGAGGGCTTATGGAGGTTATGTAAGTTTTTACAAGAACTGTGGGGAAGGGGTCTAGGGCACATGTAGATGGTTTCATCTTGTTGATGAGGTCCTCAACCTCTCGTTGTGTGGTGTTAGCCAAACAGCAGAGAGGCTGGGAGATCACTGGCTGTGGGGTGACAGTCAGGGCAGGTGGAGTGGAGGAGTGAGAGAGAGCAGTACGGATGTTGTTGACCTTTAACCTGAAGGAGTCCAGGATGCTGTTGCAGTGGCTCTCTGTGATTTCACTGTGAGTGGATGATTGGGGTTTCAGGAGGTTATTGATGGTGGAGAAAAGTTGCTTGGAGTTGCCGGAGTCTTTATTGATAATGTTGGAATAGAATTCTGACCGTGCATCTCTAAGGGCTTTTGAGTAGGCCTTTCGGTGCTCTCTATAAGCCTGTCTGTGGACTGTGAGCCCGGACGCAATGGAGCGGCGCTCGAGCACACGGCCTGCTGCCTTCAGCTTCCGCAGCTCGCTGGTGAACCAGGGGGAGGAGCGTGAGAAGGAGACTGATTTTGTTTTGACAGGTGCATGGAGGTCCAGGAGATGGCTTAGGGTGTTGTTATAGAGGTCAACTGATTCAGTGGCTGTGGAGGGGGTAGCAGAGGAAAGCTGATGAAGGTCCCGGGCTATGGCATCATGGTTAATGTTTTTTATGTTTCTGAAATGAATTTGGCGTTTGGGCTTATTGTGGGGGGAGGGGAAAGGCAGCTCCATAGAAATAACCCTATGGTCGGAGACCCCCATCTCATACACCTGTACGTTGCTGATCAGGCCAGCGTCACCAATGACGAGATCAAGAGTATGTCCCTTATTATGTGTTGGGGCATGAACGTGCTGTGTGAGGTGGAGGTAGTCCAGAAGTTGTAGTAGTTCAGCTGCAGGGGGGGAGGAGGGGTTATCCACGTGGATATTCAGGTCACCTAAAATTAACGTGTTAGTGGTGGTAATACAGAGTGTTGTGAGGAGGTCATGTAGCTCTGAAATAAAAAGTGGGTTTGGTTTTGGTGGCCGGTAAATGAGTACTGTTGTCATAATGGAGGGGGGTTTACATTTAAAACCAAGGCATTCAAATGAAGACTGTGCTAGCAGAGGGAGGGGGGACAGGTCTAGGTCATTCCTGTATAGGATGGCTAAACCACCACCTTTACCACCAGTGCTGCGTGATTTCTCCAGGTATTTGTAACCCGGAGGGCATGCTTTGTTGAGGGATGTAAAACCCTGGTGCCAGGTTTCAACAAGGCACATAATATCTATTTTCTTTTCCAGAATGTGAGTATGGATGAGAGAGGATTTATTTTCGAGGGTTTGTAGATTAAAAAGTTCACTTTTCACTGTTGATGGAGTAGTGGATTTCTGCAGGGGCCGGAGTAGGCTGGAATCCACTCCACGTTTTGTGAGCCACCTTGCTTCATTTCCAGCGCTGTGATATGCTCTTGCTGGGACAGCGCTCTGATGACGCGCCACACATGCGACGTAGCGTGCAGGCGACCAGATGGAGTGGATGGAATGGCAGGACTGAGAGTAAACAAACTTTCTACGGGAGCTTCTGTGTGTATAGTGGGAACGGCGTAAAAGTCCAAGTTGTTTAATGACTGAAATGGATCTCGGAGTGATGGTGTTGTTGAGCCGTAGCAGTTGCGAGATGGAATACTGAAGCATTCTGCCGGTAGAAGACGGATATTTGGAGATGAGGTGATCTTGTTAGCCGTTAGCCGGGCTAGCTGCAGGCACCAGTGGCCTGTTGACTGACGGCAGGCTGGCTGAGGTAGCGGACCTAGGCAAACAGTGTGCCCCGCCGCACCGGGACAGCAGACAGGCTGTCCGGGGGGTACCTCAGCGGTGGATGAGTGGAGGACTGGAGCCGTGGCTCATCTGGCGTGGAGGGAAGCCGTTGACTGGCGGCAGGCTGGCTCATTAATCATTAATCTGATGGTCATGCACCCGTCAAATATAAACCATCTACAGCAGTGGTTCTCAAACTTTTTCACGTCAACAAACCCCAAAAAACACTTATCAGCCAGTGGACGTCCATTTGAAAAGATATACACCAGGGACCCCCAAGAGAAGATTTTTAAGGCTCTGTAGTGATTCCATTTTAATTTCAAGGACCCCCAGGACATATTTAATGGCATTTCTATCTCTGAGATGATGATATATGTTAATTTAACTCTCAGAATGTACAAATGGAACAAAATGGACCTGTTATCATTTAGCCAGGGACCCCCTGGAACTCCCTCAAGGACTGCTGAGGGGTCCCGGACCCCACTTTGAAAACCAATGATCTAACTACAGGCTCCTGTGTCGTGACGCTTGGCTTGTGGATCGGTTGCTTTTACAGCAACTTTGAGCCACACCGGAGCATAAAACCTCCCCCGGTGCAAATATTATCATTGATATAGTTGAGAACCAAATGGACCCGGCGTAAGGATACGTAACAACTGACACAAGGATTGTCTGTGGTTCTCTAAGTAGTGTCCGGTCATTATCGCGTCCGAGTGATGGAGTTCCAGATGGACCACAGCTAAATGATAGATATAGGAACCAAATGGACCCGTATGGGTCTGTAACTCGTGCGTCGCGGGTGGCGGCGGCGGGGATGTATTCCACGCGCGTCGGCCGTATTGAACCGGGCAGGGCGGGCGACCGTTCCCTACCGCGGTCCGCTAGTAGTAAGCAGCCGACATGATATAAATAAGCCCCGCTGACGTGCAGCCTCTCGGCGGCAGAAACCACTCAAGCACACCGGTGAACCGGCTTGGCGTTTACACCGAGCGACGCGCGCCACTGTGAGCTTGTATATCTGCTATTTAGTTAAAGCCGTTTGTGAGGGGAAACACACATTTAACTCAACAGTTTAAATGTGTGTTTCCCTCACACACCGCTTTAACTAAATAGCAGATATACAAGCTCATAGTGGTGCGCGTCGCTCGGTGTAAACGCCAAGCCGGTTCACCGGTGTGTTTGTGTGTTTTCTGCCCCTCGACAGGCTCACGTCAGCGGGGAAGCAGTGCTGCTGCAGCCTGCACTGCAGCACACATACATTACTGGAGCAAGACTGAACCCTAACCCAAGCACAACTAGTTGTCATTAAGGTGGAGGGGGTAAAAAAGAGCGTGACTTACCTTATCAGAGCAATGTTATGAACTTCACATGACTTCTGAAAGTTCCTTTGAATTGAAATTGACTTCATAATTCCATCTTCACCATCAGTTCCCTGCTGCTTTCCCTCTCACAGCTCACAATGGATAAAAATTTGAAATGAAATCCCACAATGCAGCGCGGATCAAGTAATTTGTTGTGGTATCACAGTAACATTCTGAACACAATATTTTATTGTGAGATATATTGTAAAGTGTTGTGTAATCCTGATAACAATTTAGAGTACAGTCATTTGTTGTGTTATCACAGATGATGGTGTGATTACACAGTAATATTCAGAATACAGTATTATTTTGTGAAATAATAATGTAAAGTATTGTGAGATCCTGGTAATATTTAACAGTGTGCATCTAGCATGAGGCAACATGTTTAACCAGCTCTTTGTGTGTGTGTGTGTGTGTGTGTGTGTGTGTGTGTGTGTGTGTGTGTGTGTGTGTGTGTGTGTGTGTGTGTGCAGGCAGGCGGGTGTGTGCGTGGGCGGGTGGGCGGGGGGGGGGGGGGGGGGGGGGGGGGTAGCCATTAAACGAAACGGGTATTTCTTACATTGATGCTCCTACATATTATCATGCAAGCACCAGTTACAGTTACTTTCCATCCCTCATATACTGTATGCACAGTGCACATCCCATAACCCACACACTGCACATCATTTTGGAGCTCATATCTTTGAACGGGTAAGGGCTAGTTAGTAGTAATTATAGGCTCTAAGTACGTACTTATACTTACTTTACTTATAAATTATTAAGTACTTATACTTACTTTACTTACTAGTAAGACACCTAAGTCTATATAACTTCTAGACTAAAAATGTCAGTGCAGTGTGGCTGGTTCTACAGACAGGGACCTCCATACATGGGCATAAAAGGCATTGTATGTAGCCGATGTGGCATCCATATATGGGTATGCCCAATATCAAGTAGGGGAACCACACTAACATAATCCCTATTATGCCCATATATGGAGATCCCTGTCTGTAGAACCAGCCACACTGGTTAGACTGACATGTATAGTCTATTAGGTTAGACTGACAAGTCTGACATATACATATTGGCATTCACAGAGTATCAATATTAAAAATGCTATATTTGATATTGACTTGGATTGTCATTGTTGACTAAATCCATAAGGAAACGTTTTTATTTAACTAACAAGTGACTGTGGAACTGAATTATTACACAATATTAATTTCTGATCCAAACTCAAATAATTAGTAGTGAAAATAGCCGACCTACAAGCTCTGTCTGCTCCTTTACATTACAGACAGACAAATATTACATTACATTTTCATTGTTGTCATAATTATTACAGTTTCTTAAATGTTTCTTTCAAGAGAAGCTCATGGAGGGAACTTTAAGGAAGAGAGGAGAGCAGTCTTTTCCTGCCTCTCCTCTGTCTGCAGCTGAAACAACGGTGTCGGGTGTCACTAACATGTGAGGCACTGCAGAGCAAAACACAACGTATGGCATAACTTTCTTACTCTGTGTGCAGTTATTGTGCATGCCATGGTCACGCACTCAATTATTATTATATACAATTATTATATTGTTTTAACATTTTAACATTTTGACAGTTCTAGTTTTTACAACTATGCCTAAACCTAACCTTAAAGGAGTATTTCACCCCTAACATGACTTTTTTTTTTTTTTGGTTGTTGCACACACTTCTCACGTAAAATCTCAAAGCATCAACCTATAACATACAGATGTCAATTACACATCACCTTGTCGAAACACTACACAATGTTCAGTTGTTGCACACACTTCTCACGTAAAATCTCAAAGTATCAACACACAACACACAACTATTCAAAACTCTACACATTCAAGTCTGATGTCAATTACACAAGCACCTTGTTGTATAAACACTATTGCACAACTGAACATTGAGACAGGAACCAGAGACAGTGATGGGCACAAAATACAAAAAAATATTTGAAATACAAAGATCTTGGTGACACTATCCTGGTCAATATTAGACCAAGTACTGACCAAGTATTTAGATTTTTTTCAAAATACTTTTTTATATTTTTTGCCCATCTCTGACCGGAGGCATGATGCCTAAATCTACTGTAGGCTAAATCATGTACCCAAATAAAACTTTTTGTATGCATATTTGTGTGCTGTTTTATGTTTGACTATATAAAAAAAGTAGGCCAACACTGAGTAATTTTACAAAAGGAGAAATAGCTCATTCTCCAGAGTCAATGTCATTCATATGGTGTGTTCCAATTCAATGGTGTGTTTTCAATTTTGCACTCCAGTGTGCTGTAAATGCTTGGTAGTGTGCAGCAAATGCTTAGTTGTGTGAACTGAATGAATGGTACAGGTGTATGTGTCATTTGAAAATATGGCGTGTGTACCAAAAGAAAACACAAGTCCATTTTGTGAACACAGTTACACTAAGACACCATGCTTGTCCTGTCCTCTCCTCTCCTCTCCTCTCCTCTCCTCTCCTCTCCTCTCCTCTCCTCTCCTCTCCTCTTCTCTGTGATATATTGGTAGAGAGCCCACCTGCAAAGCAGAAGTTTCAGGGTTCCATTCCAGGCCCTGCTACTGTGTCACCATGAACCTCCAACTGTGATAGAGGTCACATAGGAGGAGCTAAATGTTTCCCCAGGATCAACTATATCTAATCATAATTAATGGGTGGGGGTGTCTACAAAGTTTTAAAGACAAATTCTTATAAAGAATAATGGAGTGTTGGTCTGAATTAATCAGTGGTTCTCAACCAATCCACATAGGTAGAAGAATAAAAGTCTGCACACCGATTTATGCTCCCAATGATAAAAGTTTACTTGTGGTAACGTTTCGAGCCTAACGGCTCTTCATCAGACCTTCACAATAGCAGTGTAGACATGCATTTATGTGTCATCCCACACCTGTGGGCCATAGACCAATCAGTCCCCAAGCAGTGTCCCATGTTCAATGTCACCAATACATATTACATGTCTTGTATTTGTACCTCATACATCGTATACATTATATACATACATATACATAACCAATTCTGTTCCCAAGAATTACAAATATACAAATACAAAAGGACTCAGGCCCTTAGGCCATCATAATGCTACCTAAAAGAGGCGCCTCTTGTCTATTGTAGAGATTAGTAAACATGGGACAAAAACACCTTAATATACTAGTAAGACACCTCAGGGTGACATGCGACCTCGCCCTAAAGGGCGAGGTCGCGCCAATTCTTGACTATCTGGCCAACCACAGTGTTTCTCTGACGATTCTAGTTGTTATCATTCTGGGGGGAGTTTGTTCATGTTTTTGTGAGGGTATCAACCCTAGGAGACACGGGGAGAACATGCAAACTCCACACAGAAAGGCCCTATCGCCAACCCCACCGAGGGTGTGAGCGATGGGGCCTAAACATGGAAATGTGGAGAACACTATATATGGAGATAGTCCAGTCCATCATGTGATAATGGGACTACCGTCATAGACAGTAGCCATTGTTAGGCCGGAGTCAATGGCTGTGTCTATGACAGTAGTTCCATATGACATATTGGACTAGACTATCTCCATATATAGTGTTATCCACATCTCCATGTTAGGACTCATATAATGGGCATAAAAAGTATGTCATGTGACATCACTTCCTGTACAGACAGTCAGCCATTGACAATGGCTACTGTCTATGACGGTAGTCCCATATGACATATTGGACTAGACTATCTCCATATATAGTGTTATCCACATCTCCATGTTTAGACAGCCAATGACTCCGGCCTAACAATGGCTACTTTCTATGACCGTAGTCCCATATGACATGATGGACTGGACTATCTCCATATATAGTGTTATCCACATTTCGTGTAGCCGCCCTGTACAGGAAGTGATGTCACAACTCGCTGACATCACACTGACATCACAGAGGATACGGAAAGACGGTCACGAGGATACGGAAGGAAGGAAGGAAGGAAGGACACTCAAGCGACACGATTCTTCAGAGTATATGCGACCTTCGGTCGCAATTACAATATACACAGGAGAGACTGTTATACTAGAGGAAATAAACAAACAGGGCAGTACTTCAATTGAAAAAAGAAAACACCAGATGTATATGAACATCAGAAATAGACAACAAACACAAACACTGTGTCTGTCAGTACCCAGATCCATATAGGCCCAAATCCAGCAGAGACCCCCTATAGGAAGGGTCTAATATCGTAGTCCTCATTAAGGCCCTTAGGAGCTAGAGTCTGCAATGTGTGAATCCAAAAAAGTTCCCGTTTTAACAGCATGTTATTAATGTTTCCCCCTCTGCGTGGTAGTTGTATTGATTCGATACCTGTGTATCTAAGCATAGAGACAGTGTGTCCTGCTTTAGAGAAGTGTACAGCCACAGGGCTAGTGATAACATTGTTTCTAATTGTACTGCGATGTTCTGCAATGCGGGTTTTTCAATGGTTGTGAGGTTTTCCCAATATACGCCAGCCCACAAGGGCACTTCAACATATATATCACATTGGCTGTTGAGCATGAAATTATGCCTTTGATTTCTTTCTTTGATTCTTCTTTCTTCCCTGTATGGGGATGGTTAAACAAGTTAGATTTGCGTGTTAAGTTACACTGTTGACATCGGCCACAGGGGTAATTTCCAGCTGGGTTGTCACTAAGAAAGTGTGAGAGTGCTGGGGGGGGGGGGGGGGGGGGGGGGGGGCAAATCAGCCCTCACCAGCATGTTACGCAGATTGGGGGCCCTCTTGTGTACCACCCGGGGGGGTTGGGGTAAACATTTTTTTAGCACGGGATCTGTGTCGATAATATACCGATGTTTCTTTATGGCCTTTTCTATATTGTTGGATACAGGTGAGTAGTCAAGAGCACAGAACACTCTGGGTTCGGTCTGCTTAGGCCGCTTACTGGTAAGGCACTCAGCCTGTGTAGTGCCAGAGAACCGTGATGCTGCATTCTTTATCCAGGCTTCTTTATAACCTCTCTTCCGGAAGCGTTCCTCCAAGTCCTTGGCCTGGGTATTGTGGTCTTCGTTGGCACTGCAGATCCGTCTGATGCGGTTGAACTGGGAGATGGGGAGATTCCTTTTGAGAGGGAGAGGATGATATGAGTCACCATGTAAAAGAGAGTTCCTGTCTGTGGGTTTTCTGTATAAATTCGTTTTCAGGCCATTGTTTTCCTTGATTATTAGAATGTCCAAAAAATTCATTTCCTTGACACTTGCATCCATAGTAAATTGTAGATGTCTATTTTGAGCGTTCATAAATTCATGGAATTCCTTTAGCAGGGGCTCTGTTCCTGACCAGATAAGGAAAATATCATCCAGGTATCTCCTCCAATTGGAGATGTATCTTAAATATGGATTTACCTGGTGATTAAAGATGATGTCCTGCTCATAGAGTCCCACATATAGGGAGGCAAAGCTAGGGGACATCCTGGATCCCATGGCCACGCCTGACGTCTGTAAATAGAAGGAATCGCCAAATAAGAAATAGTTGGATATTAGGACATCTTTAATGAGACCCACTAAGCAGTCTGTGCTTGGGTTGCAGTCAGCTCTCAGATCTAAAAAAGTAGCCTGTAGGCCCCCTTCAAAGGGTACATTCGTATACAGGGACTCAATGTCCATTGTTACCAAAATGTCTGTTTCCTCCACCTGTTGGATTGATTTTATCATATTAATAAAATCCATGGAGTCTCTGGTATACGAGGGCAAAGTGGTTACTAGAGGTTGGAGGAAAAAGTCCACAAAGGCTGACATATTTTCAGTCAGGGAGCCTATATGGCCGAAATGATGGGTCTGCCTGGAGGGATCTGTGATTTTTTTATGTACCTTGGGAAGGGTATAGAAAACCGGCGTAATGGGAAAATCCACCTTCATAAATTCATGTTCAGCTTTGGTGATGATCCCTTGTTCTAATAAGTTATTCAGACCATCGTGGTTAGATTTCTTGGTGTCTGCAATAGGGTTATTCTCCAATTTCTTATAGAATTTTTTATTTGCCAGTTGTCTCAATATTTCCCCCTCATAGTCATCCCTCTTAAGAATCATGGCACCCCCCTTATCGGCACTCTGGATAACTAATGTTTTATCCTTTTTTAAGTTATTTAGTTCCTCCAGTTCCTCTTTTGTCATGTTGTCAGCCAATTTGTATTCTTTTCTCTTACTGCAGATGGCAGCGACATCCCTTTCTACCAACTGGCAGTAGCTGTCTAGAGAAGAGTTTCTGAATTTATGAGGTATAAATTTAGATTTACCTCTCAACCAATCCACAACATCATCATATTAGAACTGGGAGTGGGGCGAAATCAGGAGAGAAAGACAAACACAAGTGTGTGCTGTAACGTAACACCATCCCCACCCTGTGTGTGTGTGTGTGTGTGTGTGTGTGTGTGTGTGTGTGTGTGTGTGTGTGTGTGTGTATCCAAGGCGCTTTACAAAGATTGTGCATTACATTCACCCATTCACACACTGACACACATTCATTACATTCACCCATTCTCTCACACACACACACACACACACACACACACACACACACACACACACACACACACACACACACACACACACACACACACACACACACACACACACACACACACACACACACACACACCTAAACGTCCTCAAGTGCTCTTGGCATGGTGCCAGACTGCACCCATCTCTCTGTGAGTCAAACCAGTCCAACAGCAACAGACCAGAGACAAACACACAGAAAGACAGGACCAAACACACAGAGACAAACACACAGAAAGACAGGACCAAACACACAGAGACAAACACACAGAAAGACAGGACCAAACACAACACAGCTTTTCCTCCTCTCTAAGGCCTCCCATACATGACATGGATTCTAGTATAAAAACATTTTACTGCAAAAGTGCTGAAATTGATATAAAGTTATAAGCTAAACCCAAACTAAAAATAAGCCTTGGAGGCTGATCACTGATCACTGATCACTGATCACTGGCACACTGGTAGAAGAGTGAGAAAATCCTAGTCCACTCACATCTACAGTTTATACAAATGACATCCTGTAAGATGAGGGATGTCCTTTAAGCCTTGGTTCTCTAACCTTTACATGCCAAGGACCCCTAAATGTATGTTTGGCCGAGGACCCCCATCTGAAAATGATTTTGAACAGGGACCCCCAGAAGAGAGCATTTGTGTTAAACAATTTTCACAATTATTCTAAATATTCTAAATATTTTCGATATTTTTGCCAGACCCAGAGGGTCGGCCTACAAAAGGCTTTGTCGGTCGGTCGGTCGGTCTGTCGGTCTGTCCCTCTTTTCCTCAGTGTGCACACAGGTGACGGCACTCAAGGCAATCAGCCGAACAAGGGAAGGGAGGGGCAGATGCGTGTGTGTGTATGAGTGTGTGTGTGTGTGTGAGTGTGTGTGCACACAGGTGACGGCACTCAAGGCAATCAGCCGAGCAAGGGAAGGGAGGGGCAGATGCGTGTGTGTGTATGAGTGTGTGTGTGTGTGTGTGTGTGTGAGTGTGTGTGTGTGTGCGTGCGTGTGGGTGCGTGTGTGTGTGTGTGTGAGTGTGTGTGTGTGTGCGTGCGTGTGGGTGAGTGTGTGTGTGTGTGTGTGTGAGTGTGTGTGTGTGTGTGTGTGTGTGCGTGTGTGGGTGTGCGTGTGTGTGTGCGTGTGTGAAGGGAGGGGCAGATGCGTGTGTGTGTATGAGTGTGTGTGTGTGTGTGTGAGTGTGTGTGTGTGTGTGTGTGTGTGTGTGAGTGTGTGTGTGTGTGTGTGTGCGTGCGTGTGGGTGCGTGTGTGTGTATGAGTGTGTGTGTGTGTGTGTGAGTGTGTGTGTGTGTGTGTGTGTGTGTGTGTGTGTGTGTGTGCGTGTGTGGGTGTGCGTGTGTGTGTGCGTGTGGGTGTGCGTGTGTGTGTGCGTGTGCGTGTGCGTGTGCGTGTGCGTGTGTGAAGGGAGGGGCAGATGCGTGTGTGTGTATGAATGTGTGTGTGTGTTCTGATTTTCATTGCGGGTCTGGCAGAACCAGGTGACCTGGTCTAGTTTTCAAATATCTTCAAACACCTACAAGCTGTGGTGAGCTTGTAGATCTGCTATTTTTGGATAGCCAACATAACAATGGATAAAGTGGTTCAATTGATTGTGATGCTATGTTAACTACTTTTCCTGGGGACCCTCCCAAGGACCCCTGGGGGTCCCCAGACCTCACTTTGAGAACCAATGGCTTAGAACATTAGAGCCACAATAATTGTAACCTATTGTATAATTCACAAATAGCAGATGTACAAGCTCACAGCACATCACAAGCTTGTACATGACTTGTGCTATTTTTAAGTAATTTCAAGAACAAAAAACATGCACAAACAGGTAAACTAAATATAATGTTTTTTTTGTTTTTTTTTTGCTACATGATGCTGCACTGAGATGCCACCCTGTGGTCACATTGGGTAACTACACTTCAGTGACCACAACAATGCAGTCAATGATGAAAGTCATGCAAACACCAACACACTGACTGAACTGAGACGGTTGGTTCTGGAGAATGAATAAATGGAAACACATGGACCTGTAAGGGTCCATTTAGAACCCACTGGAACCCTGGGGGTCCCTGGACCCCAGTTTGAGAAACACCGTACTGAGCTCATTTCCTATGTTCCCCAGGTTCTATGTTCCCTATTTACCCCCGCAAAAAAAGGTTCTATGTTCCCCAGGTTCACTTACCCCCACCTACTGAATGAAAAATACACGTACCCCTGGGTACTTTGAAAACCACTGGCCTTGCGTATAGTTCATAGAGAAAAGAATGAAAACAAACGTGCCTCGATCTTGTAAGTTCAAGAGAATAATTTATTAGATCAAGGTTTGGGTCATGAGACCTTCCCCTTTCTTATGTTGTGTTACAGTTTTTTTCGATTGCTAAAACACATTTTTCAAAAATTTGGCACAATTTTCACAACCTTTACTTCTGTCCCCAATCGCTTGACTCAATTTGTTACTACTTTAGATTTCCTTATCATATTAGACTCTGACTTTCCTTCTTTACATTCTGATGTAAATTTCACATCACCTTGTTGTCAAAACACAAGACACACTTTTCAGGTTTGCACACAGTTCTCACATAAAATCTCAAAGCATCAATCCACAACACACAAATATTCAAATCTCTAAACTTTCGGGTCAGGCGAGCAATTCAGAGCCAGGTCCCACTGCTTCAGGCCATGGAGGAGGCTTGTGGAGATGTGGGCTTTGAGGCCTGTCAGGGCTTCATGCGGCACTCTAGGCCAGGGGTTTTCAAAGTGGGTGATGGGGCACCCTGGGGTGCCACCACGGCAGTCCAGGGGTGCCGCGAGATCATTTGATAATATTTGGAATTTATTTGGACACTTGAAAAAATATTGTTTAGTATAATTTTAAACTTGAAGTACAAAGTTATTTTCAGTCAGTTCTAACCAAAATGGCTATTATCTCAACGTTTTCCTTGCAACATACTGTAATCACTAAAATATTGTCACTCTCGGGCAGAAAACTTGTATCTCCAAGTTTCAAATGTGTACGTCTTTTGGTAAAGCAAAGCCCTGCTACATCATACAAGACTGTCGCACAAAACTATTGAAAACAGCCGATCTACAAGCACATCGCGAGGCGTTGTGTGTTTGGAGTGTTTGGGGGTAAACGTTTGGACCTACAGTCAATAAAATGTTTTGTCTGCATATTTGTGTGCTGTTTTATGTTTGTCTATGAGATTAGTGGGCATACACTGGGTCATTTTACAAAAAGGGAATTGGTTCATTTACCAGAGTAATTGACATTCATTCAGTGTGTTCCATTTCGACAATTGTGTTTTCAATTTTGCTCTTCAGTGTTCTGTTCATGCTTGGTAGTGTTCAGCCAAAAGCTAGTTGTGTTTATTCAATGAATGCATGTGTGTGTCATGTGAAAATATGGCTGTGTTTACCAAATGAAAACACGAGTTCCATTTTGTGAACATGTTAAGAAATGTGATGGCAAAGAGTTGTTTTGCAAAGGGATGCCAGGGTTTAGCAATTTGTGTTTGATGTTTGGAGTTTTGTGTGTGCAGTTTTGAAACAAACGTACAGTGTTGAAAAATGTGTTTTAGCAATCGAATAAAACTGTAATAGGATATTATTTTGACCACTCTGAGTAGAATAGTTGTTATGTTATGTTCCTGTGGTCTGGTAGGACACCTACAGGTTGACAAAGGTACTGCAGTAAAACAGGCTGATGTTAAATCAGAACATTGGAACATTAATCTTCTTTTACATGTTTGGACGATATACAGTATTATAATACAGTATGACGTTGTATGACATCATGTATTGATCATTGTGTTTATGGCAGAAGAATAGCACAGAGTTTCCTGATGACAGTACAATATAATATCTTAGTATTCTGTAATATTGCATACTTTTGAATGACAGTCTATCATGGCAAGATTAAAAAAGCTGGTAAGATGAGTCTGGTGTCTTATTGGCGCTCAAACTGTTTCACGTCAAGGACATTTTTAATATATTTACACTGGAACCATTTAATAAAATATTAATAGTATTGTTGATAGAGCATCAAATAATGTCCTATTATTAACATCATAATGCATTTATTAATCACAAACTGAGCTAAAGATTTAATTAAAGTTTACATCTATTAAGACAGAGTACGATTAGGATGTTTACAAAGCATTTTATTTTATGAAAATAGAAAAAGTTCATATCAATCAGGCACAGTCAGATACATATAAAAAGCCATAAGTGTTTAAAATAGGTTGTTCTTACATAAATAATTAGTTCTTGGTCTTCAGCAGCCAAGAACTCTTTGGTCCAAACGAGAAACATCCACAACTACTGAACACTTCTAGGAGTGACTCCATCATTACATTTTAGTTGCTGATTCATTATCATACAAACAATGATATTGTTTAGTATTTGGCTTTGAACGTTGGAACAATAGAATAGAAATTACATTTCTGTCGTTGACCTTTTAGACTTTGTTACCAAACATTGCACTAGAAGAAAGATATGATGACTTAAATACACAAATTAATGACAATGACAATGTCCGTTAACAATAATCTTAATACATTAGCGGGGCAGATAAATGCATTTTTGCACTAAAATACTTCAGAAGTGGAAAGAAACCTAAAACTTTTCATAAGTACTCCTTAGGGGTTGTTCCTATGATAAAACACATTAGACACTGAAAAATCAAAATGGCTGCCATGTTTCCAAGATGGCTGCCTCTGAACAGTACGCCAGCCAGTAAATGTCCGATTTTCATAATATTAGAGTTGTTTTGTAGGTTTTAAAACATCCTGAGTTCATTTATTACACTTTTAAAGCAGCCATAATAAGCTTTCTGACTTTTGGTTGGGGTCTTTCCTCACCTGGGACCCCCCAAACAGACCCCTCAGTAATCGCATTGCTCCTGCTCCAGAGCAATGTTAAATTAGATCATAACTGAAGCATTAAAGTTGTTGTAACTGGGCTCTGAAAGCAAAAATGAGTAGTAGCAAATACCCAGGGGTCTTCCACAGGGGGTCCGGGACCCCTAGGGGGTACTCAGAGTTACTACAGGGGGCCTGCCGAATCTTGATGGGGAAGTTCTTTTCTTTTTTTTTAACTGTTATTAGTATTCTCAGTATTATTTATTACATTTTTGTGTCAGACAGACAGGTTCACAGGTGTTACTGCAGGGATTGCAAGAATTAAGGTATTGCAACTTCTCACTTTGGGCGCGCAGTCTAACATGTCCATTTATTGCGCTGCACTCACACTGACAACACAACACACACACACCTCTTTGTTATCGTCACCCCAAAACCCGCACCCTATCCTCTTAAAGAGCTCACGGTCAATTGTACCCAAAGAAATTCACTACTATACATGTCCTGTCCTCCCTAATAGTGTTGACAGTTTCCACTATAGCATTTGCAGGGAGGAGAGTGCAAGGCAGGTTATTGTTTGAGCAGCTGCACCGTCCCTTGTAACCTGCTTTGCAGCCACATTTGATGAGCTCAAGTACTGCCTTTGCAGCAGGGAGGGCAAGAAACCTGACTGGACATACCCTCCACTCTCTGAATTCCATCTATTTTTTCAATTGATGGAAGCTCACGGCAATTTGTCAGGTATGACAAAGTAAGCATCATAATAGGATACCTTCATCAAGGGACATGATTTTGAGGAAGTGCAAACACATGAAGAGGCTGATACCCCGATTCCTTATCAAGTCCTTGCCTCCGGTACAAAAAAAGGAAATTTATATATTCGAGTGAGTTTAAGTTATTGGATGTTACAAATGTCAAGGGTTCCTTTGCGTACATAGTTTTTCAGGTGCTGACTGGGGAAGAACATTTGTTGGAATCACCAAAAAGACATGGGTCAATGACTACTTGATGATGATGATGATGACCAAGCCATTAACCGCTTCAAGGACCTTGGCAAGGTCATTGGCCATTCCTCCTGAGCTTATAAATGGTGAGCTTCCATCAACATTGTAGTCGGAACATTTTGCATGCCATGTTTACAGTTCAAAGGGTCCAACAACCCTGGGATTACTCAGATGGGAACTATTTCTGTCGAAGAACTTGGAGGGTGAGATGCTACCTCCAACTCGTGCTGCACTGCTACCACATTACCTCCGCGCCAACTCTGTCACAATGCAGGGCAGGGCTCCAAAGGCAGTACTTGAGCTCATCAAATGTGTCTGCAAAGCAGGTTGTAAGGGACGGTGCAGCTGCTCAAATAACCTGCCTTTCACTCTATGCTATGGTGGAGACTGTGTCAACACTATTAGGTTGGACATTGAAGATGATGATGATGATGAAGACGAATATATCCTGCATGTCTGAAATTACTGTATTGTAGTGAATCTCTTTGGGCGTAATTGACCATGGGCTCTAATAGGGTGAGGGTTTTGGGGTGACAATAACAAAGAGGTGTGTGTGTGTGTGTGTGTGTGTGTGTGTGTGTGTGTGTGTGTGTGTGTGTGTGTGTGTGTGTGTGTGTGTGTGTGTGTGGTCAGTGTGAGTGCAGTGCAATAAATGGAAATGTTGTTCTGCGCCCAAAGTGAAAAGTTGCAATACCTTCATTATTGCAATCCCTGCAGTAACAGCTGTCAACCATAACTGTTTAACACAAAAAACATTATAAATAACACTGTGGATACTAATAAACCATCAAAGTACAATACATAAAACCAGGATACATAAAAACATTCGAAGTAAAAAAAAAAAAAAAAAAGAGATTTGGCAGGCCCCCTGTAGTAGCTCTGAGGATCCCCCCAGGGGTCCCGGACCCCCCGTGGAAGACCTCTGTTATTTGCTACTAGTCATTTTTTTATTTCAGAGCATATTTCAGATCTAATTTAACATTGTTCTGGAGCAAGAGCAGAGCGATTACTGAAATAGGCTCAGGGGTCTGTCTGGGGGGTCCCAGGTGAGGAAAGACCCCAACCAAAAGTCAGAAAGGTTATTCTGGCTGCTTTAAACGTGTAATAAATGAACTCAGGATGTTTTAAAACCTACAAAACAACTTTAATATTATGAAAATTCTATATTAACTGGCTGGCGTCCTGTAAAACATATCCGAAAAGGCGGCCATCTTTAAAACTGGCGGCCATTTTGAAAATTAAGTGTCTAATGTGATTTTTCTAAAGAATGACCCAAGAGGTACACTCTGTAAAATGTTGGTGCTTCTTTCCAGAACTGAAGTATTGTTCTCCTTAACTGCCCCGCTACATCATTTGTAGGGCAATATTACGTTTTTAATACTTTAAATATGCTTTTATAGTGCAAATAGTTTATAGTGCAAGTGAGCTTGTGACCTTGTGGACTTTTAGAAACCAATTTTGACCAAAACCAATTTTAAACAAAACCAATGTTGTTTTTCACCAGATTAATTCATACAGATGAAGGGAAAGGATTCTGAGGAATATGTAAAATAATTGTGATTATCTTATAGTGATCAGTGTCTTTAAGAGATAACCTCGCGTCACCTGGCTTTCTGGGGAAAGCCTGGTATTCGTTTACTAAAAAGGTCGGTTGATCCGGTCTAGACCGGATGATATCCTACGTTATTTTGTAGTAAAAACGGACTACATTTTGGCCGGAACTACCAAACCGGAATCAGTTTTAACCCAAAACTAAATTACTTGTGCATGCGCTAACTACTTGCGCTTGCGATGACAGGGTTAAAACTGATTCCAGTAGGCAGGCTTTGTAATACATTAATCTCAATTAATCACATTTTAATCACACAATGATATTTGACATGGAAACAGTGTTTTTTTTTATATATAACGATATATACCTTCGACTTTCGACTTTCTCTGGTGGGAGTTGACTTGTGTAATGAAGTCGACAGAGTCGACTTGTCGACTTTTTCGTTATGCCCTAGTGTGGACAAGACAAATCTTGGCTCTGAGAGGCTAAATCTCATAATGGTGGTCCGTGGCTCAAATGCAGAACAATGAATGGACCTTGTGTGAGGGGGAGATAGCGATGCCTTGCCTGATGTGATGTGTGTGCGGGGGGTGTTTAATAAAACGTGAGAATGACACAACTGTCCTTTTTTATGATCCCATTCATTTTATTACAGTTTTTAGAGGTGTTTCTGCAGGCTTTGTATAACGTAGTTGCTCAACGTATGTACATCAGTACAGGTGGCTTAAAATTCTCTGAAACAAGAGTTTCAAGGTAGTAGTCGGGGACCCACATGGCCAAAAGCTCAAAGAAAAGAGGGGTACCTATGATTTTCTGCCGTACTTTTTATTTCTGTTTTATCTATTAGTTTGGTCATTAAGGTCCACAGAATGAGAGGCCTGCTCTGCCGGAAAGTTCGCGAAAAAATTTTCCTGTTTATCAATTCATATACTGTATAAGATAACAGCTGTTTATGATAAAAAAAAATACTTGAATTTGTTGTGTTACATGTTTGTTTTGTTTTTTGAGGGGGTACAGGTTTTTTTTCTGCCAAAAAAAAAGGCTAAATGAATTCGGAGCATAAGGGTAATAAAATCACCACAGTTCCTTTAATTTAGGGTTGATTTTAATAATATTTTGTGTGGAATAACTATAAAGATTGCTGAAAAGGATGAAACATTGCCTGATGTCATAAGCCATGGCAAAGTTGATTACAATTGAAGTAAAGATAGAATTATTGGGAAAAATGCAATAAACGGGTACATTTTTGTACATAAAATGTCTATAAATCATTTGGAAAGGCTTTGGGAGATTATTTCTTGACTTGGTGTTGTTCACACATGTGTTCTGTGTATCTGGGAATGATTTATTGACATTCTACACAACTTAACCCTCTAAGGCCCACGGTTGTAATATTACAACGTTTGTATTTTATCCAAAAAAAGGTTTAAATCATTTTATTTTAGCTCCCCCTACCACCTAAACACCACCATTGGATTCTATTGTTTAGTATTACAATGCCATTGGCCACAATATTTGCATATAAATACCCCCCACAGGGGCTGACATTCACACCCGCCACACCCGCTGAAATTCCAGAGTTTTGACGAACAACATCTCACTTTTTCATGGAAGCTATACCTCACAAAAACATAAGTAAAATGCCTGTACTATTTTTTTGGTGATCATTAGAATGTCTAGAACATGTACATATGTTATTATTGTGAAAAATATCCCCCATATGTAAATTAGAGCATGATTTATGATTTTTGATTTATGGCTATAAAATCTTACAAAAACATTTTTTTGAAAAAAACATTACATTTTCCTCTTAATAGGACTCCTACAACACCATCTGATTTTTTTCAATTTTTTATTTCAAGTATTTCTTAATGCGGGCCTTAGAGGGTTAAAGAGCACTTTAAGAAAGGAAACCTAGTTCATATCACAGGGTCAAAAAATGAAGGCTTTATTACACAAAAATGCCTCTAACTTTTTTTCACAAACTTTCCGGCAGAGCAGGCCTCTCATTCTGTGGACCTTAATTGCCAAACTAATAGATAAAACAGAAATAAAAAGTACGGCATTTTTGGGGACTGGGTCCCCGACTAGTAGGGCATTAACGAAAAAGTCGACAAGTCGACTCAGTCAACTTCATTACACAAGTCGACTCCCACCAGAGAAAGTCGAAGTTGCCAAAAAAAAAAAAAAAAAAAAAAACGTTCTATTGTGAAAATAGCAGATCCACATGCATGTAGATCTGCTATTTTCACAATTTCTGGCTCGATATATTTGACAATTTTGACAATGTTTAATCTGTCATTTTAGAGGTATTAAAAAGTCCTTAAATTGTCACTTTAGAAATGTGAAGATACCCTCTATACACTTAAACGTTATGTTGGTTTGTTTACAGCTGAGTGAGAAACAATGTTTCACATTAAGTTAATCATCTGGGGACCCCCCCCAAAATAATTGGGGGGTCCTGTGTGATGTGATGTCGTCAGACTTCAACTCAACTTTTTACTGAGTCGAGTCGACTTGCAAAAATCACAGTTCATTAATGCCCTAGTTCAAGGTCCATAAATTAATTGTGAAAAAAATACAATAATTCATCCATTAATACATGTGCTCTTACTCTTAGGCCTGAATGGGTTAAAAACATGAACTCTTGAATACTTACATTTAAAATCAATTTTACTCTTACTCAAGTAACATTTGACTGAGCTACTTTTACTTGTTGTGTAGAGTGTCTGTACTCTTACTCCTTATTCCTATCCACCTCTTTCCGCAGGAATTTACTGGAGAATGTTTTGCACCACACTGCACCACACTTTAACAGCAGACATACAAGCTCACGTCGCGTCGCAGATGCAGCCGTTGTGAGCTTGTAGATCACACTCGGCTGCGGTGCAGCAAGCTCCGTCCAATAGAGGGTATGCATGTCCACTAGACTGAGTGGCAAAACATTGAGCAGCCTGGAGCATTGGAGTTTTGGAAGTGCTAGTTGCAAATCACTCAATGGCCCTGAATACCACCTGTTTCTAATTTGCACATAATGCAGGAGGCAGATGCAATTTATGGCTCTTTGAGGCTCACTTCAAAGAGCCGTTCAAAAGAATGGCTCATTTGGCTCTTTTGGCTCATTTTTATATATTTTAAGAAGCATTCATTGAAACATAAATCCACAAGGTGGCGCCACATTCCTGACAGTTGAGATCACAATTTTGTATTGACCCTTTTCATATAACATGTGTGTGTGTGTGTGTGTGTGTGTGTGTGTGTGTGTGTGTGTGTGTGTGTGTGTGTGTGTGTGTGTGTGTGTGTGTGTGTGTGTGTGTGTGTGTGTGTGTGTAAATGTATGCTATTCATGCAGCACCTAAAAAAAAAACAAGCATTTGGTAAAACAATACAAAACAGTTGATAGTGCAAAATTGCAAATTCTTCAGATTGCTATAGGATCTGGTATGAACTAGGGTCTGTGATTTGAAGTTAAATCAGAATAACCAAATTCCAGTCTTCACAAGACTGAAGAATGTTCAGGGTCACTGTCTGAAATATTTTGGGAACTCCTGCTGTAAAACAACCATATAAAGTGAAAACAAAATAAATAACATCCCTGAAATAATTAAGCCATTCTCTAAGGCTTCTTCTGCTTTACATTTGGCAAATAAAATACATAACATTTAATAGTGCAAAACTGCAGGATCTGGTATGAACTAGGGTCCGTGACTCCATGTTATGGCCTCCATGAGAACAACTACTAGACTGGATTTAGCCAAAATGATACTAGGATTTAAGGAGTTCAATATGTCTTCAATAACTCTGTGTGAACATCAAAAAACAAAAGCAATCCAGTCTTTCATTTTGACAGCCAAAATAAAATGTAGTCTTAACAAGACTTCAATCTTCAGGGTTGCTGTCTGAACGGTTTGGGAACCCCTGCTGTAAACAATAACCAAATAAAGAGAAAACAAAATTAATCACAGCCCTGAAATAATTAAGCCGTTCTCTAAGGCTTCTTCTGCTTCTCTTTCGCCTGCTTCTCCTTCTCCTCCCTCTCCTTCTTCTTTGGATTTGGCAAATTTGCATTCAGGAAAACGAGTGCTCTCACTTTGGCAGGCTTAAGGCGACTTCTTCTCTCTGAGAGTACCATTCCAGCCTTAGAGAAGATTCTCTCGGATGGAACGGACGTTGCCACAACGCACAGCTTCTTAACCACTAACTTGCTCAGCCTGGGGTACGTGTGGGCCTTATCTCCCCACCACTTAAGAGGATCTTCTTCTACACCAGCAAGCGGCTCGTCTTGGTACGACCTCACCTCCATTATGGCATCTGCTGTGGGGTTCCTGGTGGTTGCCTGGTTAGCTGCTCGAGCGACCTGGGAGATAAAACAAAGGGGGTCGGAGACAAAACAATTTTATGAGATTGTGATATTAGACGTCATCCTAGATTCAGAGAAAAATATATAGATTTATTTTGTCATCCTTACTTGCTCATGGAAAAAGCTCCAAACAATAGATTGCCCTGGTCCAGCACAGCCTGCTCCTTCCCCTTGGTCCGGTTCCTGGGTGGGTTCAGGGACGGCAGTGTTGGTAGGGGTGAGTCTCGCTGCTGCAGTACTTATCCGGTGGAAGGTCTCATCAGCACTTCTGCCATCCGCGAAGGCCATCCTCTTGTACCTGAATGTAATGTAATTGAGATAACATGTTATATAGACCAGTGGTTCCCAAACTTTTTAGCTTGTGACTCGAAAGACATTCTCCTGTGAGCCAATAGTGAAAATAGCAGATCTACAAGCTCACAATGTGTCGCTTTGCACCACATTGAAAGCTTGTAGATAGGCTATTTTCACTACTTCTTAATTATTATAATGTATTTATTTATTTTTAAATATATATTTTATTTTAAGAAAAGAAAACCATATTTGTACTCGATTCGTGACCCATAGTAATTGGTCCGTAACCCACAGTTTGGGAACCAGTGTTTGACAGACAGATGGACATGGGCATCTATAGTGTGAATAGTTTGTACAGACTGATTAACTTGTTTTGGGTTATTCTACTGTTAGACTGATGATAGGTTCTTGGTTTACTTGTGATCCTAGATTACTATTTCTATGCATTCAGTGTATTACCTTGTGTTGTCCTCGCTTACTCTAGAGTGTCTGATAAATGCCTACAGTGTAAATTGTAAATTGTTACCTTGGGTCAAGAGCGGCAGCATCTGCAAGGAGTTGGTTGGATTCAATTTTGTGGAATCTAGTAGCCATGCTAGAAACAAGACAGTCAGCCATGTCTTTTGCTGTCTGTGTTGTTACTCTTCTCTGGAAATCGACCATGGCTCTCTGCAGTCCCCTGGCCAGAATAATCACTTTGGAGGCAGTCACGTAGCTAGTGAGGACAAAGAATTATGATTATTATTAAAGCGATACAATTACAAAGTTATACTAACAATCATATATACCACTATTAATTACAAAGCTACCTATTATGGTGTCAAATATCTCTCTCTCTCTCTCTCTCTCTCTCTCTCTCTCTATATATATATATATATATATATATATATATATATATATATATATATATATATATATATATATATATATATATTATATTTATATTTATATAAATACCATGTATTATTTATATGCATTCATAAGTATTTATCATGTCTTTATTTATATGCCTATTTATTATATGTATTATATGTATTTATTGTGTATTTATATGCCCATTTATTATTTCTATATACTAATTATTATAAATAAATAATATATACTATAGAAATGCATGTCTCATACATACATACATACCTTTCTCCACTGATTTCACGAGTAACCTCCTCAAATGGCTTCAGGATCTCCGCCAACTCCTGCAGTATGCTCCATTCTTCTAGGGACAAAGGGCGGACATCTGCATTCATGACAGCCAGAGTGGAGATGATAGGATCTTTGTTTCTGAGGAAACTCTGCAACATGAAATACGTCAAGTTCCATCGCGTGGGGCAGTCTTGTTTGGGTATTAATTCGGGCAATTTCTTTTCCTTTTGTGTCTCCTTGAGCTTCTGTGCACCAGGGCCGCTTTTTTATTTTTTTATTTAACCTTTATTTAACCAGTAAAAAAAACATTGAGACATGATCTCTTTTTCAAGAATGAACTGGCCAAGAGGCAGAAATAAAAATTACACTAGCTTAGCTACACATACAAGCAACAGCAAAGATAAAACATCCATGATACATCACAAATACCTATTCTCAGGTGATACTATAAATAGTATAAAAACTAATTTACAACATTTCGGGTGATAATGCACAAACAAATAATATGCAACCTATCACAAACAAGGAGAAGAAACACATAGTGAGAGAATCTAATAAACATCAGGGCATGTGCAAGTGTTTATGTATCTATCCAAGGTGATTCTTTTAAAGCTTCTCAGCGGAATTAGCACTGCCAATTTGAGGCTAGTCTGAAGGTCATTCCACGACCATGGACCAAAGAAAGCAAGACATTTTTTGCCTCCCTCAGATGTGCGTACAGGTACTGTACAACGTAGCCAGGCATTTGATCTGAGGTTTAACCCATTTTTAACCAATGCCAATTTGGAGGAGATGTAAGAGGGGAGCTCACCAAGTATCGCTTTATAGACAAAATTATTCCAATGCTGTAACCTGCGAGATGACAGAAAAGACCAGTCAACTGCAGCATACAACAGGCAATGGTGAGTCCTAAAAGGCAAGTTAGTAATAAATCTCACCGCTGCATGATACAGGGGATCCAGTTTGGCCAATGTGGTGGTACATGCAAACCTGTAAATGGTATCCCCATAATCAAGTTGGGACAAGAACAGACCAGTGACCAATCGTTTGCGAGAGGAACGGGCAAAACAGGCCTTCAGTCTATAGAAAAACCTTAAGGTAAATTTCAGCTTCTTGCCCAGAGCATCAATATGAAATTTAAAGTTTAGGTGATTGTCCAACCAGAAACCAAGATATTTATAGCGCTCCACCCACTCTATAGTAGTACCATCTAGAGTAGAGATGATTAAAGATGTTGGATGCGCTTTTGGGGTGAACAACATTGCCTTTGTTTTGTTCCCGTTTAACAACAATTTGTTTCTTCTCAATTCATGCTGCAAAGCGATGAAATCAGAAGACAAGTTATTTACAGCCAAATCAAGCGTGGGCGCATAGGTGTACAGAACCGTGTCATCCGCGTACATATGGTACCTAGAGTACTTTGATTTACTGCAAATGTTATTAATATATAAAAGAAAGAGTAAGGGACCCAATATAGAGCCCTGGGGGACTCCCTTCTCCAGAGCAACTTTATCCGACACTATGTCACCCAGTTTCACACATTGAGTGCGACCTAACAAGTAACTGGAGAACCAACCAATAGCATTTTGGCCCATACCAATGTTGGACAGCGTCTTAAGCAATATGGGCAAATCCACAGTGTCGAAAGCTTTAGCTAGATCTATAAACAACGCTGCACATACATAAGACTTTTCCCAGGCTGCCTTAATATCATCTAGGACAGTAAGACAAGCCGTGACAGTACTATGCTTGGCTCTAAACCCAGACTGCATAGTATTAAGGATCTTATGGTGGTCAAGAAAAGTATTTACTTGGACTGATACATGAGCTTCCAGTATTTTTGCTAAGGCAGAGAGATTAGAAATTGGCCTATAATTGTTGACATCAAGGGGATCACCTGCCTTAAGAAGGGGGGAAACATGTGCTTGCTTCCACACCAAAGGAATACTCTGAGAAGTCAATGACAGATTAAAAATGTCAGTTATAGGTTGGGCTAATACTACTGCAGCTAATCTCAGGAGATATGGGTCAAGGCCATCAGGCCCCGGGGCCTTTTTTGGGTCCAGAGAGGACAGCGAATGAAGAACATCAGTCATAAGAATAGGAGAAAAATCAAAATTTACCAGACCATCAGGTGGTGAAAATGCCTCCTCATGCGCACCTTGCAGAAAGGAGGAAGCATTTTCTACATCGAATAAATGCCCAGCCTTTTTAAAATGATCATTGAAAGCATTCGAAATCAGTTTTGTGTCACAAATAACAGCATCACCAACCCGAAGCTTTGGCGGGGGACCAGCAGCTCCCCTCTGCTGGAGGGATTTAACTGCTTTCCAGAAGTTTACACCAGACGTGTCAGAAGTTAGAGATAAATAATACTGTGCCTTCAACTTTTTAGTGAGAGCAGTACACTTATATCATGAATCAGATCAGCTAAATCCCTAGTGAACCAGGGATTAGACCTGTTCTTAATTCTGACCTTCTTTAGGGGAGCGTGTTTGTTAACCAACGAGAGGAAGTGGTCGAGGAAGAAACGGAAAGCATCCTCCGCAGACGGTATAAGTGGGATACGGAACCAGTCGACTGATGATAAATCATGCAAAAAAGCTTGCTCATCAAATTGTCTAAAACAACGTCTGGTTATAATTAAACCTTTTGATTTGGGCATCTTTGTGCTCCTGATGCAGGCAATAGCACAATGATCGCTCAAATCGTTTGCAAACACACCCACTGAGATATATTTGTGAACAGCATTTGTCAAAATAATATCAATCAGAGTGTCACTGGCAGGTCTAGTGGGGCTGTTAATAATCTGGGTTAAATTTAGGGAATCACATTTCTGTTTAAAGCAAGAAGAAGTCTCACTATCCCAGTCCCAGTTCAGATCTCCCAAAAGTATCAATTCAGTATGAGTATATTTAGCAATTAAATCAGTAAGGTTTCCCAGAGTTTCGATTTTAGCTGAGGGAGGCCTGTAGCAGCATATAATAGTAAGCGGTGCATTTACCACCATTATCTGGACTGCCAGGAATTCAAACTGTCTTGGGATAGAAACAGAATGTAGAACAGACCCTTGAAACCTATTTGAGATGTAGAGAGCAACACCCCCACATCTACCTTTCCGATCAGTTCTAAATAGATTAAAACCAGGAAACTGCAAATTATCTGGTGTGGTGGGTTTCAGCCACGTCTCCGATATAGCAACAACATCAGGTTTAGCTGTCTCAAACCAAGTACTAAGCTTATCAAGTTTGGACACCATACTCCTAGCATTAAAGTGCAGGAACCCCAGACCATTTCTGCAGCTGAAATCATAAGGAGTAGATACAACAGGAAGAGGAGTAGACAGGAGGTTTTCTGGGCTTGAGACCGGGCCAGGATTTAGTTGAACATTTCCTGAGATGAACAACATCAATAAAATCATAAGCCTAGATATCACCCTTTTAAGCATTCGAGTTGACCCATGAGAGTTAGAAGAGGGTGCGTCCTTTAGTCCCTTACACAGGGGACCAAATGCTATATTCTCCAAAAGAATTAAAGCATACGGGAGGATTCGTTTCAAACAGTCAGGTTGTTGTGGGCCCTGCGGCTTGAAGTCCATCCACAGTGCAGACGTAGCACGACCAGAAGCATCGGAGTGATACATGTTTTGGCTCAGTGAAGGCACCTCTCCATTGAGGCGTTTAGAAAAAGATAAACAACCCAATAACAGCCATACAACACATGAAGCCTTGGTCAACATGATTGACACACAGATATACTGGGCAAAGAAATAAAAGTAAAAATTGATTAAACAAACAAACAAAAACAAAAAACAAAGTTACTAGTTACCCGTTTGTCCTCCGGCTATCGCACCGCAATGCCGCGACCGGAGCGAAGAGGAGCAAGCGGCGAATAGAGTGTCCCAATGCGGATCGAAACGGTGGACCGTGATCAGTACAGTCCTTAGAAAGCAGACTGTTGAAAGTGGCGATTCCGCAGAGCAGGCGAGTTAGCGTGCCAGCCAACCAAACATGCTATCGTGAGGATAGTGTTCCCCTCGCCGAGTCGACGGTACCCGCCGTCCCAGAAGCCAGAGAGAAGACGAAAAGCGGAGCCGTCCACCAGTGATCCAGCCCCGAGCAGCTATCACGTTCCCACCGCAGCGCAGCCCGTCCTCAGAGGCCGAGCGGGGGCAGGACGCAGAGCCACCGGCCGGCAGGGCAGACGAGCCGTCCGGGGACAGAGAAGATCCCTCGATCCCTCACTGGAAAGCCGGCCACCACCGTTGAGAAGAGCAGACGTTGACACAGGCAGTGGCGATGAAAATACTGTGTCTAGTGAACAGCACTAGCTACGGTGAGCTAGCAATGCCACCCAGGGTGATCCCCGCGAACGTAGAACACACATCCAGGGGAAACCCCAGCCTCACAGACACAGCCACAGACACCAGTACTCCGATGAGATCCGGCGTCATACACCGGGTCTAAGCCGGCAAAGACGTCCCAGCAGTCCAGGTACTTGGTTTCTTGGTTCACAGTCCACAGTTTAGCAAAAATAAACCAATGAAAGAGTCACGAATAACACACCAAAAATATCAAAACTAAGCTAAAATGTAACTTAAAACGGAGAGCGGTAGAAAAGTGAAGTCACGGATGGTTTAGAGACATAAAAACATAAAAACATAGGACAGCAGAGCGTGTAAAATTACGTGCCGCCATCTTGGAACCCTTGACTTGGCTGTGGAAGTATTCCACAGCCTCTTTGACTTTTTCAATGATGGGTTGTGGTCCTTTGAGTGCATCTCCCACCACCAGATTTATGGTATGGGCCAGGCATGGAAGGTGAGGCCATTTTAAGATGGAGATTGCCTTTGTGATGTTTGAAGCATTGTCTGACAAGCAGCACACCACTTTCCTCTCAACCCCCCACTCTGTTGCAACACGGTGTAGCTCATTTGCCAGGTTGACTGCAGTGTGGCGTGCAGTCATCTCACAGCAATCCAGTAGGCAAGATGCCATTTGCCATTTTTCAATAAAGTGGCATGTTACAGCCAAGAATGAAGTAAGTACTCTAGATGTCCAACAATCTGTTGTTAGGCAAACTGCTGACGCTTTGGACAATCTTGCCCTAAGGCATGCTCTTTCTCTGTCATACAATTTGATAACTTTATTTCCCACTGTCTCTCTACATGGAAGAACGTAGGAGGGGTTGAGAGCCTCACAGAACATTGTAAATCCATCGTCTCGAACAACTTTAAAGGGCTGGAAGTCAAGGGCAACCATTTTAGCAAGTTGTTCATCCAATCTCTCTTGTCTCAATGGAGTCATGGCAGGTGCTCCAAAGTCATACTGACTGAGAGATGTTTGTTTTGTGGTAGAGGTAGATACCTGGTGGCTTGTTGTGGGCCCAGCAGCAGTAGTCTCAGAGCTTGAAGTGGCACTGGGTGCCGACGAGTGACGTGCGCGTGTGGATGAAACAGCAGCAGATGATGTGGATGCAGAAGAAACGTCATCGTCATTCTCCTCAATGTCAGAATCGGGTAATTGTCCTGTCCTCAACACCCCCAGCTTCACTGTCGGGTGTGCTGTTGATAAATGCCGATGCAAATTGTTTGTTGACCCGGACTTGAATGATAGTTTGTTCTTACAGTGATTGCATTTAGCCTTTCCATCCATTTGGTCTGTGAAGTGCATCCAAATGCTGCTTCGTTTCCGTGCTCCTTGTTGGCTCATAGTTGTTTTTTTTTATCATCTGCACGCTGCTTGAAACTTACTCGGGTCGACGTGTCGCGACGCTTAGCACTAGCAGCAGTAGAGTAGTTTAGCCCAGCTGGAACAAACACACATGCCAGATTGCCCGTCATGCCGTGTGCTGCGCCTGCGCACAGCACTCCTCCCCAGCTCCCCTTGTTGTCCGTATAGTAGTCAGAGCATGTGAGCGGAGTGGAGTGGCAACTAAAGCCGCTCCGCGCTCCAGAGGGCTCTTGTCCCGCTCGCTCATCGCTCTGGTCGGCCACCGCACCGCTCCGCTCCCCGCCGCTCCGTCGCTCACGTTGATTTTCGCATTTCTCGCTCCGCGCTCGCTCCACGCTCCGCTCAGGGTCGTCAATCAGAGTCACCAGCCAAAATAAAAAAAGTATTTTGCTACCATATGCGAAACACTTTCTCCTTTGCTTTGCACAACAAGTGTTCCCAACACAAATGCCTGCGGTAACGTTACGTGAGCCTCGGCTTGATGGAGACCTGCGTTCACTGTTACAAAAGACGCCATCTAATCTAAGGCATTGTATTTTTTAATAAGACGGGCAATATTAAATCCAGCTGGTTATTGATTAATCACCACAACCGAGAGACGGAGGCGACTCGTGGCGTGTGTTTTTCAATCAGTCTCACTTGAATTCGTATCCGTTGACTGGCTGGTGATATATAACTTAACTGACACAAGGTAGGCTATGTATTATAAACATAGCCTACGTGTGTGGATGAGTGAAATCGTGATAAAGGGAATTCTCTGTCTGTTCTCCTCTCCGTCTCCGCGGCGCCAACAAGGCTTCACTGCACTAGTAGGCTACTGCGCACGGCTCTGTTTTGTTGGAAACATGCGGCGCGCGGCCCCAATAGGGTCGGCTTGGAGCGGAGCGGAGCGGAGGAATGGAGCGGAGGAAATTCCTCGCTCCAGGAGATGTGCCATGAACATAACTGCTTTATTTGGATCAACCTACCTGTGTGAGTCTGCTTTTTCTCACATGAAGTTCATCAAGTCAAAGTACAGAGACACAGATGAGCACCTTGTGGCCTGCCTAATTTAGCCTAAAACTTGCAACCAGCTCATACAACCCTGACTTTGACAGGCTAGCCTCCTCTTCCCAGTGCCAGGTTTCCCACTAAGTCAGAGAGACTGACATGGAATAAAGGACAAAAAAAAAAACTATAAAAAAACTATAAAAAAAGAAAAAGAAAAAAAAAAACTATATAAAAAAGAGAACTATCAGTGACTTGACATAAATCCACAGGTTTTGTGTGAGTGTGTTGTCAGTGCATGTATGCAGAGTGTGCAATAAATGGTCATGCTGTCTGTATGCCCAATGTGAGAAGTTGCAATCGTTTCATTCAATTACAATTCCTACTATACAGTATGATTACAGTACAGTACAGTGAGTACAATGTTATAATATCTATTAATATTTTCTGTTTTTCACATGTATATTGAATGGGTGTTACGGTACATTTTGGGCTGGTAGCCCTCAGCTAGGTGGCACATTTTCAAAGTAGACCTTGGGTCAAAAAAGGTTGGGCACCCCTGGTCTAGTCCAATATGTCATATGGGACTACCGTCATAGACAGTAGCCATTGTTAATCCGGAGTCAATGGCTGACTGTCTGTACAGGAAGTGATGTCACATGACATACTTTTTATGCCCATATATGAGTCCTAACATGGAGGTGTGGATAACACTATATATGGAGATAGTCTAGTCCAATATGTCATATGGAACTACTGTCATAGACAGTAGCTATTGTTAGGTCGGAGTCAATGACTGTCTGTCTGACTGTCTGTACAGGAAGTGATGTCACATGACATACTTTTTATGCCCATATATGAGTCCTTCTGTACCACATCTCCATGTTTAGGCAAACTCCACACAGAAAGGCCCTATCGCCAACCCAACCTAGGGTGTGAGCGATAGGGCCTTTCTGTGTGGAGTTTGCATGTTCTCCCCGTGTCTCCTAGGTAGAGCCCTGCACGGGCCTGAAATGTGGGGCCCGGCCCGGGCCCGTGGAGTTAAGGCCCGGCCCGGCCCCAGGCCCGTTGGTGAGTTTCAGAACCGAGCCCGGCCCGGCCCGTAAGCCCGTCACTTTATTATTTAATTAAATATTTACGTGCGTGGCTTTCACTGCTGCGCGCAGCAGCTACACTCTCAAGGTCCCTACTGTCACAGACCACCGAAATTTGCGTCTGAAAGGTCCAGTTCAACTACAAAATGACATGTCTTGCAACTTCTGAAAAGGATTACTCCTAATTTGAGTTCGGAAAGCTGCACGCACGTTAGAAAGTTGGAACTTTCCCACAAAAAAGCTGTGGTCGGAGACAGTATACAGCCCTCTACTCTAACTGTGCACGTCTTGCGCTCTGATTAAAAGAAAGAAGTCAACATCACAACACAAGTAAGAAATCTTCCTCCACCCACCGTTTGTTATGTTACTGTATATCCTCACAGCAGAAATTAGACCTTGATTGATTAATATTATTGTCGGCTTGCCGTGGTTAAGCCATCTCGTAAAATACGGAGTATCGTCCAGTTATAGCCTACTAAAGAGTAAAGACGCATTCCGTAATGAACGGATACGGGAGGTCGGGGAATCATTACAGGGCGATTTATTTGAGGAATGACTGTAAAATTGTTGAATCTACAGTAGTGCTCCTAATATTCTAGTCTCGCTGTGTGAGTCGCAGACACACAGAGTTTGTGTGAGTGTGTGACAGAATAAAAGACGTAAAGCTCTCTGCTCGTTGCGGCCATTGGCTAATGTACTCATGTCACGACCAATCAGAGATAGAACCCATAGCCTAGAAGACTATAGGCTATGCGAGGCAGCTGCTGTCTCACTCACACTCTCCATTCTAGCTATGCGCACAGTCGCACACAGAGACGTCATGTGTGAAATTCACAGCGCGAAATGTTCCGAGCATGGTTCTGAGCCCGGCCCGGCCCTAGGCCCGTTGGTGAGTTTCAGAAACGAGCCCGTCCGGCCCGTTTTTGGCGGGCCGGGCCGGGCCCTGGTCGGGTCCCGGCGGGCTTGCAGGGCTCTACTCCTAGGGTTGATACCCTCACAAAAACATGAACAAACTCCCCCCAGAATGACAACAACTAGAATCGTCAGAGAAACGCTGTGGTTGGCCAGATGGTCAAGAATTGGCGCGACCTCGCCCTTTAGGGCGAGGTCATTTGGACCTATACATGGAGAAATGGAGCAAACCTGTTTGGCCTAAACATGGAGATGTGGTACAGAATGACTCATATATGGGCATAAAAAGTATGTCATGTGACATCACTTCCTGTACAGACAGTCAGACAGACAGCCATTGACTCCGGCCTAACAATGGCTACTGTCTATGACGGTAGTCCCATATGACATGATGGACTGGACTATCTTCATATATAGTGTTCTCCACATCTCCATGTTTAGGCCCTATCGCTCACACCCTAGGTGGGGTTGGCGATAGGGCCTTTCTGTGTGGAGTTTGCATGTTCTCCCCGTGTCTCCTAGGGTTGATACCCTCACAGTCACAAAAACATGAATAAACTCCCCCCAGAATGATAACAACTAGAATCGTCAGAGAAACGCTGTGGTTGGCCAGATAGTCAAGAATTGGCACGACCTCGAGGTCGCATGTCACCCTGAGGTCGCATTCCACCCTCAGGTGTCATAGAAAGTAGCCATTGTTAGGCCGGAGTCATTGGCTGTCTAAACATGGAGATGTGGATAACACTATATATGGAGATAGTCTAGTCCAATATGTCATATGGGACTACCGTCATAGACAGTAGCCATTGTTAATCTGGAGTCAATGGCTGACTGTCTGTACAGGAAGTGATGTCACATGACATACTTTTTATGCCCATATATGAGTCCTAACATGGAGGTGTGGATAACACTATATATGGAGATAGTCTAGTCCAATATGTCATATGGAACTACTGTCATAGACAGTAGCTATTGTTAGGTCGGAGTCAATGGCTGTCTGTCTGTCTGTCTGACTGTCTGTACAGGAAGTGATGTCACATGACATACTTTTTATGCCCATATATGAGTCCTTCTGTACCACATCTCCATGCATGTTTAGGCAAACTCCACACAGAAAGGCCCTATCGCCAACCCAACCTAGGGTGTGAGCGATAGGGCCTTTCTGTGTGGAGTTTGCATGTTCTCCCCGTGTCTCCTAGGGTTGATACCCTCACAAAAACATGAACAAACTCCCCCCAGAATGACAACAACTAGAATCGTCAGAGAAACGCTGTGGTTGGCCAGATGGTCAAGAATTGGCGCGACCTGCGAGGTCATTTGGACCTATACATGGAGAAATGGAGCAAACCTGTTTGGCCTAAACATGGAGATGTGGTACAGAATGACTCATATATGGGCATAAAAAGTATTTCATGTGACATCACTTCCTGTACAGACAGTCAGACAGACAGCCATTGACTCCGGCCTAACAATGGCTACTGTCTATGACGGTAGTCCCATATGACATGATGGACTGGACTATCTTCATATATAGTGTTCTCCACATCTCCATGTTTAGGCCCTATCGCTCACACCCTAGGTGGGGTTGGCGATAGGGCCTTTCTGTGTGGAGTTTGCATGTTCTCCCCGTGTCTCCTAGGGTTGATACCCTCACAAAAACATGAATAAACTCCCCCCAGAATGATAACAACTAGAATCGTCAGAGAAACGCTGTGGTTGGCCAGATAGTCAAGAATTGGCGCACCCTGAGGTCGCATTCCACCCTCAGGTGTCTTACTAGTTTTTAGGTTTTGTAAACAATGTGTCAGCTTGGGAGCTTGTGGTTGGCTGTTTTCTTTATTTAACATTTAACATGTTTAAATTCTAAATACCATAAATAGGCACACAAGATAGTTAAAAGAGCATGGACAATGCTGTTAGTGCGGAGCCTTAAGGGGAGAAAATGCAAATTTCATGCAAATCAGTCTAAAAGTGCCAAATTTTGCACAAATGAAGCCCAGCTCTTGCTCTAATGATTTAGCTAGGGTGCCCGAGTTTGCAACCTTCGTGGTCGCCACAGCGGCCAAATCAAATTGAGCTCCCATCGACTTTCTATACAGAAGGAACATACACAGAAAAAAAATCTAAGGGTTTGTCATTATTCTGAATCCATTGCAAAAGAAAAACATTCCTTGGGCTAAAAATGGTCCCACAAAATGCCCACAAAACTGTGAAAAGT
The DNA here is from genome assembly GCF_963921795.1 of Nannobrachium achirus. NCBI lineage: Eukaryota > Metazoa > Chordata > Actinopteri > Myctophiformes > Myctophidae > Nannobrachium > Nannobrachium achirus. The sequence continues at coordinate 73,575,227 of NC_137810.1, read as the reverse complement.
GATGACTCATCACTAAACCATTGTTTTGTCAGGCCATTTTTAGCCCAAGGAATCCATGTTAACTCCAGTGTGATATAGACCAGGGGTTTTCAAAGTGGGTGACGGGGCACCCCGGGGTGCCTCGAGATAATTTGATAAGATTTGGAATTCATCAATATCACTACATCAATATCACTTAATACTGTATGCTTAGTAAAACAGACCAGATTTGCACTGTACTTGAGATGAGTTCTTTTTTCATCTATGACAACTCTCTTCACCAACAATAGCAGATCTACAAGGTCACAACGCGGTTCCCCCCAGAATAGGCATGCTGGGGTTCAAGTGGTTAAACGTCAAGTATAAAGTTATTTTCAGTCAGTTCTAATGGAAACGGATATTTCTCCAATAGGATGTAACATTCTAAACATTAACAGTGTAACTCAGGGGTGCCATGGATGAAAAAGTTATTTACAGGGGTGCCAGTTTGAAAACCCCTGATATAGACTACCATGTCAGCCAGGCTAGTGCACGCACATTTCCATTGTCCACTCACAAGCTTAATCTCACAGACACTGAGTGGTCTATCACTTTCCTTTCAACAACAAAGAGAAGAAAAAATAGTAAATAGTAAAAAGATTCACGGGCGCTGGGGCCTTTTGGCCCCAAAAGTTCTCCTCTGCCTACAAAATGATGTCAGACTTAACAGCCCCATAACATAAAACCCAAAACCGGATAAAACCACGAGGTTGCAACACCCTATAGAGCATCGCAGTTGAAGCCCCACCCCGTCCTCACTCTGGTGTCAGAAGCGTTTTCCGCATTCATTTCTTCCATAGACATTTCATAAAGTATTTATTTAAACGTTTTTAAGCCTTGGACAAAGCCACCTCGGCTGGAGAGGGATCGTGTCAATATTCACATTTTTTTGAATGCAAAGATGAATTAGAAAGCTGAAAAAAGGGCAGGGTACAAGACTGTGTACATCATTATTTTTAAAATTGCGGAAACTACACTCCCAGAATGCATAGCGAATGTTGTTGTTGTTTCCTGAAATAAAGCCCTTAAATCACGCTCAGTTTAGTTATCCAGGCCAGCATACGGCCTGAAATGTAATGATTGTCATCTCTGTGGACGCTCTTATCGTCATCCTTAACATAGTGGATCATATTTGTAAAAGAAAGACGATCGCTCACGTTGTTCTGCTGACGTGCAATAATCCGCCGGGAAGACAGGGGGCAGGAGCTACTTCCGCGGTAACCGCAAGATACATGAAAGAAGAAGAAGCTAGACCAATCACAGACGTCGTTTTTACGTTTAGCAGTATGGGAAATGCAGTTCTTCTCCGTGCGATCTTGATTAAAACGTGTTTTTACTAAAACTAGAGTGATTGCATACATACTCGGGGGTTCTACAGGAGCATATAGAACCATTTTACAACCACCAGCCTAGTGGTAAGTGTACATTGAATTGCTACGACTTTGTGGCTGATAATGAAAAACGCTATGGTGAAAATGGATGGGTTGTTTAATTCCGACACCGCACCGCGATGCTCTATACATATTGCTGAAATAGGCTACACAATATTCATCTCTTCAGTACAAAAGGACTCAACATTAGTGGGTTCAACCCATTCAAAGGACGGACACATATTGAAACTACAAATATTGTTCCTCCGAAACAATAGTGGTCTCGTTTCACGCCAAAAAATAATGTCCATAAAAGTACAAACTGTCAAGATCGCAGGCACTGCTCTCTTTTTGAGCGTTACTGACATAAAATGGTAATCAAACTACAATGCAGACAAGCAGTGTTATACATGAACTGAACAATTAAATGCAAATCTAAATGTGTATTAATGTAGAGTATGCATGAGTGGATTAGGCTATATGGTGTGTCATCATCATCACCTTTATTTATAATCGAAGTACAGTTGAGTTGAGTACAGTTTTCAATGTATGTGCAGGGTGCATGGATGGAAAGTAAAGGCAAAGCTAACAAAAAGGGCACATTGAATCGCGTATCTCAAAGTTTTGAGGAGATACCGACCTATAAATAATGAAGATAACATACGTGATTAACCCTATACCTTAAGAACAATTTGCACAGAGGAAAGGTTTTGCTTAAGTAAAAGTATCACTAGGCCTACTGCAATGAAGAAATGAAATATAATAAAAAGTCTGGTAATTAAAATGTGAAAAGGGCCGTTACTGTTCCTTGTACAGTTATAGACATCAGCCCGTACACATTGGCACAATTGGATATTTAAAAAAAAAAAAAAAGTTTAGGCCTAGGCCGACTAACATTTTTAGGCCTACTTGTAGTGAAATAAAAGTACAATATTTTCCTCACAGAATAGAAATACATTTTTTTAATTAAAATAATAATAAAATAAAATAAACAACATGTAATGTTTGATACTGATCACAACATAAGCTCTTATTGTGAAGTTTGAGATACACGTTATGAGACACTTTATTGTGACAAGCACTAGACCGGAAGTTAGTTGATCCCCGGTACTCCTAGAGGACGTTGAATAAACAAGAGCTCCCGCGTTAAGCTGAAAGTTATATCTTGTACCTGTGTCTATTATTATATAGTTGGCTATCTATCACAACACAAGACACAGTTATGGATGCAGTGCCGGACTGCATTCCAGTACTGGTTGAGGGTTCTTGTCCCTCGGCGGTAGGCCTACTGGCGTCGGAGCATCTGAAGCCTGTTGGAGAAAATAATTAGTTCATTAACATCATTAATACATGAACGGGTGAACACATTTTGGTGTGCACAATAAGTGCACTGTAGTCCACTGTATTTCAGCTTCACGTGGTCACACTCCCCTGCTCCGCTGTGGGAGCTCCTCTAATGACCAAGCCTCCACCTGCTCCTTGGACCCCCAGGCCCTCAGCCTTTTATTATTACATTTTCCTTAGTATGAATAAACTCTCGAACCTCTTCTCCAACCTGCGCCACTTCAGTCACTGGGGGGGTTGGTGGCCGATCCCCGCGCTCAGCCTGGGCGCACACCGTCTCCACCAGCCTCTGTTCGCCCTTGATTTGTGGGATGAACACCCAGATGGAGGGGTGGCGCCTGCCTACACGGGCATTCCATCTGTGATGGAAACCTGAAATCATCATAGATGTATATAGGATACATGCAGGACACATGGCACATGGCCCGCATTAACGTTTCATTCACATGTTGCTTAGAGATATTGAAGCAAATACAACAGATTTGGAACGAAAAAATATTATTAATAATAATAATAGTAGTAGTAGTAGAGATGCAACGTTCGCGAACAAATCTTTTGACGGCTCTTTGAAGTGAACGATGGGATCCGGTTTGCGGAGTAGGGAGCCGTTCATTTGGCTGAATTGGCTCGCGGCGCAGTGCGGCGCCGCAATGCGCGGTGCGGCGCGGCAATGTGCAGCTATCTAGGAAGCAAATTAAGACACTACAGTTTGATTTGATCATACCTTAGACAATTATTAAGCGATTTCTATAATTAAAACGTCTCCATATTGCTTGGGAAGTCCACTTCCATGACAAATATTATGTCCCTGTAAATATTTAAATGTTTGCTATTTTAAAATAGCCGATGTACAAGCTCACATTGTGCCAGGCCTAGCCAGTTGGTAAATCCTGGTTATATACGCCGCTAGGGAGGAGCGAGTTCATTGTTGCCTGCTTGGTTTTTTTAAGGTGTTGCATGAATAACATTAGTCAAGGTAGCTTAATTTACACACACATGTTTTATAAAAAGGGTAAATACAAAATTGTGATCTCAAATGTCAGCAGAGGAATGTGGTGCCAGACCGTGCCACCTTGTGGATTCATGTTTCAATGTTTCAACGAAAATATTTTAAATATGCAATGAGCCAAAAGAGCCAAATGAGCCAGTCTTAGTAGTAGTAGTAGTAGTAAAGTAAATACATGCAAGTTCTTACCCTCCACTGCATTGTTGCTGCGGTTTGTCATTACGACGGTGATGAACACACCAGACTGCTGGTGGGAACAGGGCATGTTCCCCCACATAGGTGTCCTCCATCTAGGTGATGAAGTCACCTAAAGGTGTCCTCCATGTAGGTGATGAAGTCACCTAAAGGTGTCCTCCATGTAGGTGATGAAGTCACCTAAAGGTGTCCTCCATGTAGGTGATGAAGTCACCTATAGGTGTCCTCCATGTAGGTGATGAAGTCACCTATAGGTGTCCTCCATGTAGGTGATGAAGTCACCTATAGGTGTCCTCCATGTAGGTGATGAAGTCACCTATTGGTGTCCTCCATGTAGGTGATGAAGTCACCTATAGGTGTCCTCCATGTAGGTGATGAAGTCACCTAAAGGTGTCCTCCATGTAGGTGATGAAGTCACCTAAAGGTGTCCTCCATCTAGGTGATGAAGTCACCTATAGGTGTCCTCCATGTAGGTGATGAAGTCACCTATCGCGGGGTACCGGCGGAGCTGGCGGCGGGTCTCTCTGCTGGCGGAAAAGGTCCGGAAATTCTGCTTCAGGATAGGCAGAGGCAGGTAGCCAGGTAGCCAGTGGCCATGGCCTTCCAGAACCATCCTCACAGGTGCCTGTCCTGCCTGTATGGACCTGTATAGAGGAAAAGTTGAAGTTGAGTGAAGTAAAAGTTACTTATACTACTTAAACTTATACTACTACTTACTTGTTACTTAAAGCTTATTTTATTTGTATTTATTTTTTATTTTACTGTATAGTAAAGTCTATGATAGAGTCTATGGCATGTTCTGTGTGTCAAATGTTATGCTACTATCATAAAGTGCACGATTTGTGCACGAAACCCTCGGACCATTACTTATTTCCCATCAATACAAAGTTATTCTGAGAGATCACCTTTATCTTTTTGTAGGTGACGCCTCCATTGGCGGGCATGGAGTATAATTGTATGTCGCCGCCACAGCTCTTTGTCACACCTGATGGCGTGGGCAACCATTCGGAGGCTCGGTGCCTGAGCATGTTCCAACTGGGAGTTTGGGAAAAGTAGTTAGAGATGTATCGATACCATTTTTGGCTATTGGGCCATCGCAGATTTGTCTTGGGAAACCAATGTGTGCCAAATGTTATGCTACTATCATAAAGTGCACGATTTGTGCACGAAACCCTCAGACTATATCTTATTTCCCATAACTACAGTATACGCATTACGTTGGTATGTGACGTCTCCATTGGCCTCCGTGGTGATCATCTCGAGGTTGCCGCCACAGCCCCGCTGATCGCTGGGCTTCAACTCCGTCACACCTGATGGCGTGGGAAACCATTCTGAGGAGCAGCGCCCGAGCATGTTCCAACTGGACTGGCCAAACTGTCAAATATTAATTAAGCAAGAGGCAAACATTGTGAAAATGGCAGATCTACATGCTTACAACGCCTCGCAACAATATTTATCTGCGGAAACCGAGTCACATTAAATGTAATACCTACGATTCCTGTCAGGGTGGGGTCCCCAGTTCAAATATGTTTATTTTGGGGGTCACGGCCTAAAAAGGTTTGAGAACCCCTGGTATAGAGCATTAACAAATTCATCCACCAGGGGCATTGACAACTCATTCTTATGACTCCCTATCTCACCAAGCTTTATAAACTATATGTTTTTTAAAGAGAAAACAATTAAAAAATAAAAATAAGCAAATATTCGACTTTGGGGAACAACGTCGAATAGTGACTTTGATATTCGAATATTCGAATATTTGGTGAATGCCCTAAATTATACCATTTTCAGAGTGTACCAATGGGTCCAGTGCAGGTTCCCACTAGCCTGACACTCAGCCTGAATTGACATTTCGTTTCACTCCATTATTCAGTCTGAACTTGCTCTCGTCCAAGGCAATTTCTGGGATGGGCGTTGCCAAAGAGGCAGTCTTCTGCGATTGGTTCACCGTCTGACCATTACAACAGTAGCAAAGCAGATGACGTAGTGTTGTTATGTGGCTGGCTAGTGGCTAGCATGTTGCTTGCTAGTGCTACTTGGCTTGCTAACAAATGAAACAGGCAGAATAGGAGCACTACGAACTAGGAATCAAACACAACATAACATGCCTGCTACTGGTGTTTCATAGCAAGATCGATACGATCGCATATAAGCCTACTGCGACGGGCGATGCGATGAGCGGTACGGTCCGGCGGCGGCGCTTGTTTACTTGGAAACGCACATGAGTTCAGGGAAAACCCCACCCACGCTGCTCACAAGACGCTGATTTACGACGCTGATTCGCCGTACGGATTTTCGAACGAGGAAAGCCTCTTCAATGAGAGCTCTTCTAGACCCCTGAATCGCCAAAACAAAATTGTAAAGGGGTGTGGCTAGCGATTAAGGATCTGGAACTAGGCTAGGGTTCCCACACATTTTCAATGAATTTCCAAAACCTTTCCAGAATATTTAACCCAATTTTCAGGATTATATAACAATCATTCAGCGCAATAACGAGTCTCTTACTCCTGTGTGCAATGCCCAGAGAGAGGTAAGGTAGCAAACATAAAGCATATAATCTTGCAGATCTGCAAGCACTTTGTGAGCTTGTAGATCTGTTTTTTTTTGTCACATTAGTCTGCAATCATGCAGCCCGTTGTGAAAAACAACTAATATGACATATTTTCATGTTATGTTATATGTGATTTATAAAATGCTTTATCAACAAAAGGAATAACTAAAAATAATGCATAGCCACATTCTCCAGGACACTTGATCAATTCACCTTTTCCAGTACTAGGAATTTCATGACCGTACTAGGAATTATGGGGTCCTTGAGTTTGAGAACCACTGATATGATCAAGGAACCAGTAAGACTCCCTAATCACATAGGGCAAAAATGTGTTTTTCCAAAATCTTCCTGATCCATGTTGATGACATGAGTGTAGACATACTGTGTAGCGATTTGCGTGATTTTAGGGCAAAAACTGTAGGAGCAGTGTCCAAAAATGTGTTTTAAAAATCGGCCTGAAGGTGGCGCTAGAAGAGGGCCATGTGAGAAATGAGGGGTGGGGTCTCCGTGTTGCCTTGGTGGACGAATAGGTACCGGGCCCTGCTCTCCCGGACGCTCCTAGCCCGAGTTACGGCATTTTATGTGAGCTGCAGTGGAGGGGGTCCTCCACTGGGGGCGCCACCACTTTTGCATCCGTTCTGGAGCACCAGGAGTGGGTGGTCCCCAGGAATTCCCCGTGAGCAGCCCCGTTGGGGTGGTCATTTGGTCATTTTTGCACATTTGGTCATTTTTTACACCTGGGGGTCCCCCAGGGACCTGGGGGTCCCTGAAGCTCCGGGGGTCCTTGGAGGTTATAGTTTGGCAGGTAAGGAGTGTGTGTGCAAAATTTGGCATGGATGGGGGCAACGGTTGTGGAGATATGAGCAGGGCAAAAGTGTGACGTGTGACGGACGGAGAGACAGACAGACAGACAGCCGGTGGAGGTTTCTGTAGTAAATGCGACCTACGGTCGCAATAAAGAAAACATCCATTAACTAGAAGCACTGCTCTTCCGAGCACAGGTCTCCGCCAGGTCAGGTAGGTTATTGTGGCCTCCTGGTGGCGCTATAATAGGCCAATGTGAAAAGGGTGCCATGTCATCTGCGGCCTGTCATGATTTAAGGCATTTTGTTTAAAAAGATTCATAATAGCAATAATGTCACATGCACGCTGCTCTGAAATGTGTTCACTTGGACCGCGCAGAGGTGCCAAAAGTCGGGGGGACGAAGATTTACAATTTACTTTACAAACATACTTTTTCCACCGCTGGTGTGAAGGACAGTGGTTCTTAAAGAGGGGTCCGGGGACCCCCAGGGGTCCTTGATGGAGTTCCTGGGGGTCCCATAGGCGGACTTTGCCATTTGCCCTAGTGGGGGCAGTCTTGAGCAACATGTCAATTGTCAACCCCTGAGCACATCATTATTTGGAAGCACACCACAGCTCTCAGCCCAACGATGACTGCACGTCTTAATCATAGTATTCATATGATATTGGCGAACACAACACAAGGCATAGAAAAGAAAGATCTCACAACAACATATGGCTGCTCATCCAGACCATGATGTTTACTGTAACAAATAAAACAAATCCAATTTACTGTCTGTGCCAGACTCTGCCACCATTATTCCATATACAATAATACAGCGATCCAACACAGTTATAGACCACTATCAGGCAGGCACACAGCCTACATACACATACAGTATTATTAACATGAGCACACAACTGTCTGAAGCACAGCCTATATATATCAGTACTCACTGAGTGAACCAAATTATGCACAGAGCGCAGCCGTGCACGCACGCACGCACACGCCCACACACACACACACACACACAGTACAGTACAGTAAACAGTATACAGCCGGCTGTACAACTTTGCTGTTAAGTCATCCTCGATGTTCAGAATGGCAAGTGTTGTTGAGCGCAGCCAACATGGAATCCTCCTCATGGCAGAGAAACTCCTCTCTGTGGTAGCAGATCCAATTGGCAGAGTCAGTGCCAACCAGGGCAGGAATTTCATGGAGGCCATGAAGGCCATGGCCGCCGTTGCCCCTCAGTTTGGCCTTGTGCCCCTCAAACCAATGGCATGACCTGAGGCCACAGTGGCCTTAATGCCCCAGCTGACTGTACCACTTTCTCTCTTTCTGGTCAATATGTAGACAGTAGACACCAGTGTCTCTTTCTTGTCATGTAGACACCAGTGTCTCTTTCTTGTCATAGATATCAGCGTCTTTTGTTGAGATTCTGAATTCTTAACTCTCCCGAGTCCCCATGTTTAAACCAATCCGGTGCTGGGCTGAGCATGGATCAGATTGTAAATACCATCATTTATCTATTTCACTGCAGATTAGGTTATCATACCTAACCCTTAAATTCAACACATTTTTTCAATGGACTAAAATCTTGATTTACTTGATGGCCTTCCTGCCCTGGCATTTGGCCTTTGTGCCCTCAAAAAATGGACAACACCAAAGGCCAAGTGGTCTTGCCCCTTAAATGAAGAAATTCCAGGCCTGGTGCCAACTGTAGCATCTTGAACAGATTGGGATAGCTGTCCTTTTTAACTGTCTTTTTAAGATGGTCAAGGTCAAGTGAAACTGTTGTGCTTGACGAGGCAGCCGAGGCTTTCACCAGATCCATCTCTGCTCCAAGCAGGACAGGATGGATTTTCAGTGGCTGTGCATATCTTTCTAGGAGAGGTTCCACTCCGTTCTTGTCACATCTAAACACTGCTGCACATGCCTGTGCAAGTTCTATTGACTCCCCCGTGAACAGTAGCGCTTTGGGGGCCGGACGCGACCGGACGCCACGCACACGGACGGCACCGAACGGTGCACGACCGTGTAAACGCGTGCATACCCCCCCCCCCCCCCCCCCCCCCGCGAGAGCCGCGACAACCCCCCAAAGTAGACGTTATCAGGAAACCCGACAGGGAGGAGGGGGGTGGAGTCACTGGAGTGGTCTGCAGTTGGGCCAGGGGCAGGGGCTGCTGCTGCTTCAGCATCCTCCTCAGTTACAGTCACCGCCGCCACGTCTTTCACCTTGTCCTCGCTGAACTTTTTCTCTGATTCCCACACCGTGCTCCACGTATCAGTGTTTGCCTGCCTCAGAGATTTGAAGTGAGCTTTTAGATTTTCTGCAGCCTGGCAGAGCGTGGAGTTGCTGGACTGCAGGGCCTTGTGTGTAACATGGATCACACACAGCATATCCTCAGATAAAACCAGACATGCAATGAATGACATTCTTGTCATGTGTTCATTTAGGCCAGTGGCATCAACAGCCCATCTCCCTCCCTCATCACTAATGTCTTTTAGGCACCCAGTGATAGCAGAGTAGTGGGTTTTAACTGCATGCACGGCCCTCCACTTACATGCCCATCTCGTCTCACTGGGCTGTACCATTTCCTTTTTTTCATGTGCAGCTGTGATTTCTGGATTTCAATACATTTATGGTGATTTGACGGTTGTGCAAATACAGAGAACAGTTTGTCAATAACGTTCAGGAATGTTTTCACGCTGCGATTGACAGTGCAACACTCTACAAGCACCAGATTTAGTTTGTGTGCCAAGCAGTGAATATAAGCTGCGTAGGGATAGGTCTCTTTGATGCGCTGCTGTACTCCTGACAGGTGCCCCGACATTACAGAGGCACCATCGTAACTCTGTGCAACAATTGGGATGTTTTTGAGACCACCCATCTCCAGTCCTGTGTTTATAGCGTCCACGATCCCAGCCGCATCACGAGATGCTGAACAGTCAAGGAAACACAGAAAACGCTCCTTGATTTCAAGCTGCTCTGTATATCTTAAACAAATCGACAACTGTTCCGTTTTGGAGGACCTGGCCTCGTCTGCCGTAATAGAAAAAATAAAACAGTATCCTGCACAGTTTTTGCAATGTCTGTAAACCAAATTAGCACATATTTCAATTATTTCATTCTGGAATTGTGGACTTGTGTCCACGGAAAGGCAATCAAAGTTTAGACAACAGACAACAGACATCAACCACTTTGCACAAATAAGATCTGTTCTTCTCAACAGTAGCTTTATGACTATCTGATAGTTTAGCTGCAATAGAGCCTGTAGATGCGCTCTTTTTAAAGTTGTCCCATTTAATGATGCAGTTCTTATGGCCTTCAGATATTGCGTGTTTGTCCAGTTTAGAGCCCAGCTTACTCCAGTCACTCACTCCATCCTTACGAAATGAATCCTTGACGCTGCTGTCATTCTGGAACTGCCGGCAGGGAAAACAAAAGACGGCGTCCTTTGCAATAGAATATTCCATCCATGATGGGTGCTTATTGTAATAAATGGTGGAAAAAGATCTTTTGCTTTTTCCAATCATTTTTTGGGGGAATTCAGATAGAACAGGTTGCTTGTCCACCGAAGGCCCCGCGGCCTCATCCACTCTAACTGATGGCCCCGGGCTGGGTGGTGGTTCTGGGGCCTCATCCACTCTTAACTGATGGCCCCGGGCTGGGTGGTGGTTCTGGGGCCTCATCCACTCTAACTGATGGCCCCGGGCTGGGTGGTGGTTCTGGGGCCTCATCCACTCTAACTGATGGCCCCGGGCTGGGTGGTGGTTCTGGGGCCTCATCCACTCTAACTGATGGCCCCGGGCTGGGTGGTGGTTCTGGGGCCTCATCCACTCTAACTGATGGCCCCGGGCTGGGTGGTCATGGACGGATTAACCCCCGCGAGGGCCCCTGGCCGATTTTTTTTTAGGGGCCCCCACCCCCCAAAAAAAAAAAAAAAAAAAAAAAAAATTCAATTTTTTTTTTTTTTTGATTTTTTTTTTTTTGGGGGGGGGGGGGGGGGGGGCGCAGTTCAGGCCAAAGGTGGTACTGCAGCTGGAAAATGCTCTGAGAGCTATTCAAAAATGAGAGGCTCTCTATTCAGGAGGTAATTTAGCCTCAAACCTTTTGAAAAACGTTTTTGGGACATAAACAATATGACATAAATACTTTTTAAATGCATGGTGTATCACCTTTAAGCCATGATGATCATCTGTGGACCAAGAAAGCACCTGTAGACAACAGAGGAGGGGCCCACACATTTGATTTTAGCTTAAAATATACATTTAATTTTTGCAAATTGTCATTGACCACGCAGGCCAGTTCCCCCAAGGGCCCCTGAGAGCCAAGGGCCCCTGGCAACGGCCCCACCGGCCCAATGGTTAATACAGCCCTGTGGGTGGTGGTTCTGGGGCTGCTGCTAGCGGCCGGGCCTGCGGGCCTGGCGGCTCTGCTGGGGCCGCTGGTATCTCGGCAGAATCTGCTGCTATGGTTGGGACCGGCTGCTGTTGGCTGCCGTCGTCAGGCGGCTGCGGCTCCTGTGTTGGCGTTTTACGCTTCAGAAATGGACGGATATCCATGTGTGCTGCTGAATTTGTTTGAGCTATCAGTCACGCTACAGGTACACACCACAGATATAAAAAGATACCTCGTCCACCCACTGCAGTTGATTGGAGCGACCCGTCTCGCCTTAGTGGGCTCAAAAGAGGAAGTGTCGAGGGCAGGCTGCCACTCAAAAACACTACTGGCCAATCACAACGCGTCTTTTCCAGGACTTTTCCATTCAAACCTGCCCACCGACCTTACGCACACAGAAGAATTCCAAGCCTGTCAATCAAAAATGCCCACCAAGGCGAGACGGGTACCAGAGAGCCGGAAGAGGCGTCTACCTTTTTATGTCTGTGGTACACACAGGCAGGGGCGTCACAAGGGGTAGGAAAGTGGGACTGGTGTGACGCCCCTGCACACAGGTTCAGGTAGGAAGAGGGCAGACTCACTTACTTCCGTCTTCCATTCCATCGCACGTGAATGCGAAAAGAAAATCATGTCACATGACATGACTAGGCCTACTCTTAAATTAAATTATTACAAAACAACTAAACATAATAGAATTCATATGTATTTCCCACAATTGTTTTATTTTTATTGATAGTTAAAAAGTGCACGCAAAAAATATATTTTATTGAACATGTATTGTCTAAAGTGCACAAGTCTGCCCGCCTGTCCCCCTGGCCATTTTGAGTGCTCTCCTTTTTTTCATTGGTTGAACAAATGTATTTAATTTAAGGTAGATATTTGTTTTGTAGAAAGCAATATATATTTTTTTCTAAATTAAGAGATGCTTATAAAATTTGGTATTTGTCCTTCTTTGATGTGATGCTATACACTATATACAGACTAATTTAGCTGTGGACCTCCTTGAACCCCCTCAAGGACCCCTGGGGTCCTCGGAACCCCACTTTGAGAACCACTGGCCTTTAAATAAAGACAAAAAGTAGTAGGATGAAAGATTAGACCTGCACACTGCCTCTTGCTAGTTCAAGACAATCATGTATTAGAGCAACATTACAATTTACTGCAATCCCTAACTTTTTGTCTCCACCAGCCGAAAGGCATGGGGAGAGACTCCGTTTTCGACCCTGTCCGTCCGTCCGTGTGTGAGTGTGTGTGTCTGTGCGTCCGTCCATCAGGTTTTACCATATCTCTGGCGCCGTTGGCCTGGTCAAGTGGTCATGGCCAAACTGTGTACACACACTCCCTGGATACCAATTCAGAACCTCTGCCCCACGTTTTTAATGGGCCTGTTCTAGCACCACCATGGGGCAGACTTTTGCAAAACTAACTTTTGCCAGTACTCCGGCAGATTTTGTCCAAAAATATACACAGAAATGGGTAGACAGTAACTCTACAGGCTTTGTGATTACAGAGACATTCTGCATGCACATTCCCACTAGCTCAAGGAACAACCACTCTTTTCACATTGGCCTGTTATAGTGCCACCAGCAGGTCGACTTTTGCCGAACACATTTTTGGATCAAAATGCCTCAAATCATGCATGCAATCATGTCACATTGCCGTTAAAGACCCTTTTCACATTTAGCGGCGCGCCACCAGGACCTACCTGATCTGGTGGAGACCTGTGCTCGGAAGAGCACTGCTTCTAGTTTTTTTCTTTTGTGAATAGGACATTATTTTGACCACTCTGGAGTATAGAGTATGTTATGTTATGTTCCTATGGTCAGGTAGGACACCTACAGGTTGAAGAGGGGTACTGCAGTAACTAAAAACAGAAGGTGATAAATCCATGCTTGAACATGAACGTTAATCTGATTGTATTGAATGTTTCCATTTCCCCAAAAAAGAACATTAAAAACAAAATGTATTAGTAGGACAGTATGAGTCACCAGAAAAAAGGGTGTTTTTGATGACTTTATCCTGGTTAAAATGGAGTTTGAAGTTACAATGGGTGTGTATGGGAACGGGCCCAGACAGCATAATGCATTTCATATTAATCACACAGCTGATTAGACTTAATGAGCTTGACCTGAGGATTTAAAGTACACCACTATAAAGGAAACTGCAAAGATTTGGTTGTATTCAACATTTATTTTTTATAAAAGTAGAAAAAAGGTCCACAGTAAATGGGAATTGTCTGATGGATATAAACATATTTGGTAAAATAATTTGTGACTCTCCCTCTGGCAGAGTCACCTTCCTTTGTTGCAAAGAACAAAAACAAATCACACAACAAATGCTTCACACACAATTAAAATAATGCATAAGTAAAAGCAAAAACATGGCAATAATAATAATAAAAAACAGTAATAGACACTAGGACAGTGCAAATTGATTGTCTATCAAATTATTGCAATCAATGATTTGTGTATTTGGCTTTGGACATTGGAACATATGAGACTTGCCTTTTAGGCTTTGTAAATAAAAGTTGCACAGAACATAAAAAGGTAAATGGTGCATTTATACAGCGCCACCTACTGCTCATCAGGAGCAACTGGGGGTTCAGAGTCTTGACTTAATTATACAAATAAATGACTGACAGTGACTGCGACCAATCATCAACATACATAATGGACTACGTCCAAAAATACAACAACCTCTTAACAGACACAAAGCCCTGAAGACGTCACATGACTCCTTACAGCTAGGGTCTTCAACAGGGGGTCCGGGACCCCCAGGGGGTCCTCAGAGTTACTACAGGGGGTCCTCCAAATCTTTGTGTGATAGAAGCTTTTTTTCTCCTTTTTTATATTAACCTTTTCAAAGCCACGGGGAGCCCCTTAATGTTAAAACCGTACTATATCGCACATCCCAGCAGGGAGTCTCAGCCACGCCGTACTTTCCCGGACTTTGTCATTAAAACCGGAATAAATGATTTTGATCCGAAAATCGGCGATCGTCTAACCTTCCCTAGTCACCACTCGTGCATTGATAGCTCATGCACGGTCTGACATGAAGCAGAGGTGATGTCAGCTCCTTTCCTTCTCCAAGGCTACTCCCAGCCATTTGTTTGCTGTCTGTACCCTGGTGCTCCTACAGCAGCCATGCTAGGGGCTATTTTAGCGAAAATTTTCAGTTCTGCTTTTGAGTCACACATGGATTATTTGCGGGGACATTTACGTGAAGGGATCGCGCACACGAAACGCACGGGGAGATCGATGATCGGCCAAAACCCCCATTCTATCCCAACGGAGAACCAGATAATCACGGTGAGTTTATGACCTGGGTAAAAAAAAAAGAAAAAACAACGGCGCTGTCCAAGAAGGAAGGGCGGCGGGCTCATGTTTATAAACATAATATTATGTCTCAGATCACAATACAATAATAGAAATTTCACGGCTAATCTACCAACCACCATTCTATTTCGGACGGCAAAGTGTTAATCACTTCTTGAACCCTAGCGTACATATTCTGATAACTTTAGCCAAAAATAGCAGATCTACAAGCTCACGGCTATTTTCGGCAAAGAGCTTTGGTGTAGAAGAGAAAAAGAGCAGACTAAGTACAGAGCGAAAGGTCACGTTTATTAAGTGTTGACAGGTCAAGTGGTTAAATATCTGAAAACACAAATTGACATGAAACCAAAATACACTGATGATTGTGCCGTCAAACAATGAAACTATATGGAATCTATGGGTTGTGGGGGTCCCTGCTTCATCTCTCTCTCAACTAAGGGGTCCTTGGCCTGAAAACGTTGAAGACCCCTGCCTTACAGGGTATTGTTTGGACAAGAAATCTTCCAGTGGAAGTTATGCTAAACATAAGCAACAACATCATGTGCAATATAAACATGGAATGCATTTTTAAAGGTGAATGCAGTGACCACTTATCCATTGCATCATATGGGCGGTGGGGTTCATTTGGTGCAGACCTGCGCCTGCATTGTTAAGGCATCTATAGAGACACACGGGAACCTACAAATTCACACCCACAATTAAGACAGTGACACCACTTGGGGTAAGGGAGAACGGTGCACTGCAAGCCAGCCCATAGAAGTCACATTGCAATTCAACTGTAGTTAGCCTACTTTTAAAATAATCCTACATGAACTGAAGACAATATTGAAGTAAAAATATGTTTCCAAATGTATGGACTGTCTTAGTCAACATACCTTCTTGTTTTCTAAATAGATGAAGTGTTTAACATTTAATTTGATACTTGAATGTGTTAGCCATACAGAGCAGAGGGGAGACAGTAGACAGAGAACATGTCTAGAGCACCGCAGTGTGACATTACATTGCTTTGATAATGTAAACATATGTTTTCTCATGCCAATAAAGTTCTTTGAATTGAAATTGAACATTGATTCTATAGAGACACACTGACGCCTACACATTCCAGCCCACGATTGAGACACTGCCACCACTTTGGGTAAGGGAGAACTGTGTACTGCAGCTGCATCCTTATGAGACAGCCCCCCTACCCCCCATTTAGTTTGAGTCATATTTTTGTCATCTGATTTTATTTTAGTTTTAGTCGACTAAAATGTTATTTGGCGGCCATGATGGCATGCCTGATTTTATACTTGGTTGTGTGCTGAAAATAGCAGATCTACAAGCTCACAACCTGTCGCGCTGCGTCACGTTGTGAGCTTGTAGATCGTCTATTTTCAGAGAGCAACACCTGAGAGCAACCAAACATAAAATGACTTGTCTTTTAGTTCTACTGGATCTCTTCTCCACTAATAGTCCCTCCCTGACATTTTACGAAATTGACAATTCTATATTTAGTCTTAGTTTTAGTCATCATAGCTCAGTGTTTGTTTAGCTTTTATTTAGTCAGTGAAAAAAGGAAGTCGACAGACATTTTTCATCATATTTTTAGTTGGTGAAATCACAACTTTAAGTACATTTTGATGCCAATACTTTTGCACTTTTACTTGGAATTCTGGACTTTTACTTTTATCAGAGTATTTCTATGTTGCAGTATTGACTGTACTGTAGACATATAAAATATAAATATATACATAAACTATGTTGCTGTTGGCTGGAAACCTTGGATGTCCAAAATGCTTCCTGTGTTCAAACACACATCCATAACAACCATATTGGTTGATGTCAACTCATCAGAGACATTATCTGTCCTCACAAAGACACACTGAGGAGGAGGAGGAGGAGGAGGAGGAGGAGGAGGAGGGGTTATAAAGCCCAAACCCAGGGTAGAGTGGTTCAGTGAATGTGGACTGGAAGGTGTAAAGATGTTCAAGTGAGTCAGAGGACACCTTATAGAAGGACAGGGTCCCAGCAGCATGGTCTACATGCACTGCTACTCTGGCAGAGGAAACAACAGGGAGGAAAGTCTCCCTACTATTGTGAGAGACCCAGTAACCGCCTCCCCAACAGCGTATACTCCAGGACACATCATTGTCCCCAAGTCCATTAGGACCCTCTCCTCTCCTGCTGATTCCTCTGTAAGCCACTCCTATCTTAACATCTCCACTCGTCTCTACCTCCCAGTAACAGCGTCCAGTCAGACCCTCTGTACACAGAACCTGATGACACTCCTCATCAAATCTGTCCTGATGATCAGGGTATGACTGAAGCTCCTTCCCCTCTGGCCGAGTCACCTTCCTGTTGCTCTCAGACAGACAGAGTGTTCTGCTCGCTGTGTTTGGATCCAGAGTGAGACGATGGAAGTCTGATGACAGAACAAGACAGGAAACATTACAAATATTTAATATTTAAAAAGTATTACAATATTCAGAGAGAGAGAGAGAAAGAGAGAGAGAGAGAGAGAGAGAGAGAGAGAGAGAGACAGAGACAGACAGACAGACATTGGTTTACAGTAACTGAGTACAGTAACTGAGTACACAATAAGTTCATGTTGTGTAGTTAAGGTACTAATACCTGAGTATTTGTATTACTGGATACTTGTGACTTTCACTACATTTCAAAGACACATATTGTACTTTTAACTCCACTACATTTGTAGGAAGAGAAAACATTTATTTATTATGAATTATTATGCCCTGTTTTTAAGTAGAAATTGCTTGTAAGAACGTCTATTTTCATTATGATTGATAGGCTATTAGTGTTGATTTTGTCTAAACTAAAACTATGACGAAAAAAACTTTTTTCACTGTGGAAAACTAAATAAAAACTAAACACACATTTAAGATAATATGGCTAAAACTAAGACTAAATTTACTGACAATTTTGTAAAAATAAATAAAAGTAGACTAAAATGTTAGGGAGGGACTAGTGGAGACGAGATCCAGTAGAACTAAAAGACAAGTCATTTTATGTTTGGTTCAGCTCGGGTGTTGTGCTCTGAAAATAGCAGATCTACCAGTAAGACTCCCTAATGGGGAGATAATTGACCGTCAGGTCACATATATACACCAGGGGCCGTGGAGTGGAGCAGTAGCTTGTAGATCGGCTACCTTAGACTATTTTCCCATATGTTTTTCAAAGCGGCGTGGGGGTCTGCGGGGTCCGCCTGGGTACCCCCTAGATGCCGGCCCCGTTTCTCGCTGGGGGCCCGAGTTACGGCCTTTTTAGCGGGCTGCAGTGGCGGGGGTCCACAGGTAGGTGGTGGGGGTCTGCCGGTAGGTGGTGGGGGTCCGCCGGTAGGTGGCGGGATCTGCCGGTAGGTGGCGGGGGTCTACAGGTAGGTGGCGGGGGTCTACAGGTAGGTGGTGGGGGTCTACAGGTAGGTGGTGGGGGTCTGCCGGTAGGTGGCGGGGTCTGCCGGTAGGTGGTGGGGTCCGCCGGTAGGTGGCGGGGTCTACAGGTAGGTGGTGGGGGTCTACAGGTAGGTGGCGGGGGTCTACAGGTAGGTGGCGGGGGTCTACAGGTAGGTGGCGGGGGTCTACAGGTAGGTGGCGGGGGTCTACAGGTAGGTGGCGGGGTCTACAGGTAGGTGGCGGGGGTCTACAGGTAGGTGGGGGGGGTCTACAGGTAGGTGGTGGGGGTCTGCCGGTAGGTGGCGGGGTCTGCCGGTAGGTGGTGGGGGTCCGCCGGTAGGTGGCGGGGTCTACAGGTAGGTGGCGGGGGTCTACAGGTAGGTGGCGGGGGTCTACAGGTAGGTGGGGGGGGTCTACAGGTAGGTGGCGGGGGTCTACAGGTAGGTGGCGGGGGTCTACAGGTAGGTGGCGGGGGTCTACAGGTAGGTGGGGGGGGTCTACAGGTAGGTGGCGGGGTCTACAGGTAGGTGGCGGGGGTCTACAGGTAGGTGGGGGGGGTCTACAGGTAGGTGGCGGGGTCTACAGGTAGGTGGCGGGGGTCTACAGGTAGGTGGGGGGGTCTACAGGTAGGTGGCGGGGGTCTACAGGTAGGTGGGGGGGGTCTACAGGTAGGTGGGGGGGGTCTACAGGTAGGTGGGGGGGTCTACAGGTAGGTGGGGGTCTACAGGTAGGTGGCGGGGGTCTACAGGTAGGTGGGGGGGGGGGGTCTACAGGTAGGTGGCGGGGGTCTACAGGTAGGTGGGGGGGGTCTACAGGTAGGTGGCGGGGGTCCACAGGTAGGTGGCGGGGTTCTACAGGTAGGTGGGGGGGGTCTACAGGTAGGTGGGGGGGGTCTACAGGTAGGTGGCGGGGGTCTACAGGTAGGTGGGGGGGTCTACAGGTAGGTGGCGGGGGTCTACAGGTAGGTGGTGGGGGTCCACAGGTAGGTGGGGGGGTCCACAGGTAGGTGGGGGGGGGTCTACAGGTAGGTGGGGGGGGTCTACAGGTAGGTGGCGGGGGTCTACAGGTAGGTGGGGGGGGGTCTACAGGTAGGTGGCGGGGGTCTACAGGTAGGTGGCGGAGGTCCACAGGTAGGTGGTGGGGGTCCACAGGTAGGTGGGGGGGGTCCACAGGTAGGTGGGGGGGTCTGCCGGTAGGTGGTGGGGGTCTGCCGGTAGGTGGGGGGGGTCTACAGGTAGGTGGTGGGGGTCTGCCGGTAGGTGGGGGGGGTCTACAGGTAGGTGGTGGGGGTCTGCCGGTAGGTGGGGGGGGTCTACAGGTAGGTGGTGGGGGTCCACAGGTAGGTGGTGGGGGTCCACAGGTAGGTGGCGGGGGTCCGCCGGTAGGTGGTGGGGGTCCACAGGTAGGTGGTGGGGGTCCACAGGTAGGTGGTGGGGGTCTGCCGGTAGGTGGCGCGAGCACTTTTGCATCCGTTCTGGAGCACCAGGAGTTGGTGGTCCCCGGGAATTCCCCGTGAGCAGCCCCGTTGGGGTGGTCATTTGGTCATTTTTGCACTTTTTGGCAGCGGCGCCAGGGGGTCCCTGGAGCTCCGGGGGTCCTGGAGGTTGTGGTTTGGCAGGCAAGGAGTGTGTGTGCAAAGTTTAGCATGGATAGGGGTAGAGATATGAGTAGGGCAAAAGTGTGACGTGACGTGACGTGACGTGACGTGACGTGACGTGACGTGACGTGACGTGACGTGACGTGACAGACTGACTGACAGAAGGACGGACAGACAGCCAGTGGAGCTTTTCATATAGCATATCTACAAGCTCAAAACGTGCTGAGATGCAGCGCGTTTTGAGCTTGCAAATCTGCTATTTGTTTGAAAAGCCAAATTATAGGCTTTAAGTGGTTCTGTGTGTATTTTTTATGTATTTATTTTATTAATCTGAAAAGTAACTATCAACTAACCCTGTCAAATAATTGTAGTGGAGTAAAAAGTACAATATAGGTCTGTAGCCAAATGAAAGGAGGAGACAGTGGCCCTCATTTATCAATGGAGTGTAAAAAACAGTAATTCTTTTTTTCCCAAATTTTGCGTAGGCCAAGTTCAAGTGGCATTTATGAACACTTCCTAAAGACACACCTGGAGTACATTTGATCTCAGCCTTGATAAATGCCCAGGCTGAAATTTAAATAACACGCCCTTAAATATTCTTGAAATGCCCGACTTTACGGCCAGAACAAGCGGAATGCGTCCTAACAACGAAAGGAAAGCTAATAAACTTCCCTTCATGTCCACGTCCCACACAAACCACACACACACACACACACACACACACACACACACACACACACACACACACACACACACACACACACACACACACATAGCATAGAGTGGAGCCTATAAGCCTATCACTTTTACACTATAATTGTTGTGTTCAAAAGTGATTTTCTTTTTCATGAATGTGTTACTAGTTGTCATTACAAACACATCCATGCCTTGGTTGTCCCACACAAGCCACCACAATCTCATAAATAATGTTTTGGGGTGAGCATTCGGCACAAGTGCCAATCAAAGTGACTGCACTGGCCAATCACAGGGCATCTTTTCCAGGACTTGGCAAAACACATAAAAGCATAACATCTGTTAGCAGAGTGTGATGGCTTGTGTGGGACAACGATGACATGGATGTGTTTGTAAGGACAACTAGTACCACATTCATGAAAAATAAAAACACTTTTGACCACAACAAATAGTGTCAAAGTGATAGGCTTATAGGCTCCACTCTATGCTATGACAGCTGCTGGGTTCTGCTGGGGAAACTGGACAACAGGGGAATTATTGCCTAATAGACCCCATGGACGGTCTTTTTGGATCAATATAAGTAGGAAAATTAGCCTAGAAGTGATTTAGGGCGGAGTTGTCCTTTAACACTTTGCCGTCCGAAATAGAATGGTGGTTGGTAGATTAGCCGTGAAATTTCTATTATTGTATTGTGATCTGAGACATAATATTATGTTTATAAACATGAGCCCGCCGCCCTTCCTTCTTGGACAGCGCCGTTGTTTTTTCTTTTTTTTTCCCCCCAGGTCATAAACTCACCGTGATTATCTGGTTCTCCGTTGGGATAGAATGGGGGTTTTGGCCAATCATCGATCTCCCCGTGCGTTTCGCGTGCGCGATCCCTTCACGTAAATGTCCCCGCAAATAATCCATGTGTGACTCAAAAGCAGAACTGAAAATTTTCGCTAGCATAGCCCCTAGCATGGCTGCTGTAGGAGCACCAGGGTACAGACAGCAAACGAATGGCTGGGAGTAGCCTTGGAGAAGGAAAGGAGCTGACGTCACCTCTGCTTCATGTCAGACCGTGCATGAGCTATCAATGCACGAGTGGTGACTAGGGAAGGTTAGACGATCGCCGATTTTCGGATCAAAATCATTTATTACGGTTTTAATGACTAAGTCCGGGAAAGTACGGCGTGGCTGAGACTCCCTGCTGGGATGTGCGATATAGTACGGTTTTAACATTAAGGGGCTCCCCGTGGCTTTGAAAGGGTTAATGACAGATATCCTGGAAACTAAGGCCCCGTACATATGGTAACGCTCTGTAGAGAAAACGGCGAGGTCCCGGGATATTGCCGTTGCGTTTTGCCTTTTTTATCAAGCGTTCATATGAAGCCGAAATGATGTAGTGTCCATGTCACCGAGTGAACGGCAGAAACGCAAGAAGCAACAACGCACGTTAGGCTTTTTCTTTCCTATAAATAGATATTGAATACCCTACTCAAAGTTGTAGTTTGGTGGCTGAGCGGTTAAGGCATTCTGTTTTCGGTCCATGAGCCGCGGGTTCGCGTCCCCGCTTGCCCACCGCAGATGGCTTTTTTTTTTTTTTTTCGGTGATAAAGTTATTATTATTATTATTACATTATTCACATAACTCGATAACGGCGCTGAGTCGGCTCATCGCCTCCGTCATGGATAATAATAATAACCTTATGGACGCAAAAAAAAAGGTCATCTGAATGCAGTGGTTGAAGAATGAATGAGGCTCTAAGCATTGATGGATGAAGGCTGGCTGGTGTTGAGTGATCTCCAGGTGGCATAAATAAATCCACGGCGCCCACGGGGAAGATGGTGCGCTGTGGGCACAGGTGGAGCGTCGGGTTTCATCATTAACTCCAGCATAGTGTACAGTAGCTACTGTATACATTGAGAGACCCCACGGTTATGTTTGGATATAAATGTAACCCAATATCTGTGACGAGTGCAATGCACGTTTGAGTGCTTAAACTATAGCAATCATGTACCGGTATATACAGTATATTTCCCTCACGGGCTAGCCATCTCCCCGGTGGGCCGTGGACCCCCAAATAAATCATCCACAGCGTGCGCTGGGCTGGGCACAGCCAGGTTTGGACCTTCAGGTTTTATCCTTAATAAAGGACTCACGTCACTGTATAAATTGGAGGCTCACAGTCCACGAAAATGTGAGATTACAGCGACGCCGAGCTGGTCCCGAAAATGCTCTTGCATGCGTTCGTATCTCTGCTTGTTCTGAGCCAGATCTGCAATAGACTGTTAGTGTTAAAGCACTTAATGTGGATTGCTTCCATTGCTAGATTTTAATTGCTTGTCATTGTAACTTGGAAATAAAATCAGCGTGCATGTCCATGATGTAGCTGGTTGTATATATATTTTATAAAATGTTATATTTTCACAGGATTATTTATTAGTGTGTTAGAGATATACATTTTCGAGTGGATACATGTGTCCATTGCCTGTCAGATAGTTAGACAATGCTGGCCCGCATGTCTACAATGGAATAAGAGGTGTAAGATGAATCCTACACCACCTCTGAACTTGACGTGAGATCTGATCCTACCCTACGCCAACGTCAAAGTCACGTTGAAATGATGAATGCCGAGCCTTGCCTAAATTTCGGTGTACGCCAAAAGGTTATCTGCACCACGTTGATAAATGAGGGCCAGTGTGTTGTGGGGACATTAAGCAGAATGTGTGGCAGAAGGAGGGTTGAACATTACAGAAGGTGTGTCAGGTAGAGGGAGTGTTTTGTAAACAAGCATCAGCTGGTGTGAAGGACCAGGCCAAGAGCAGAGAAACCTCCTGCATTCACTGGAAGCTCTACTGAAGAGCTTTCAGGACAGCATCCAGGGAGGGAGGGGCCAACAGAGGATAACACACTGTATACAAATACAGACAGACAGACAGACAGACAGACAGACAGACAGACAGACAGACAGATACTCACATCTTGAGAGGAGTTGAGGATTAGGATTAGAATTCCAGAATTCTCCCCCATGTTTCACTCTGTAGGAAGTAGAACAACAATGCATCAATGTCTGACTGTCTAACACAACGTCTCCACTACCTGACACTACAGTGTTTCTGCTACTAGTGAAATGACGGGAATTTGCTAAAATTGTGGGAACTTGCAAAAGAAAAATATGTGTTTTGATTAGAAAAGGTGATTGAAAAGGTGAATCACCCTTTCCTTACTAGGCTACTGTAGTATAACTTTATGAACGTGGCAAAGCTCAGTTTACAAGGAGTGCAATGAATGTTGCATCAAGGTGGATTAATTTAAATTGTCATTATTTGAATTTTAACGGAGCAGATAATATAGACATTATGTTTTATTGAGCAAGGAGAGAGTTTATATCTTCTGTCTTTCACAGAGTCGGTGTGCGCACACGCACGCACGCACGCACGCACGCACGCACGCACACACACACACACACACACAGGAGCACTGTTTTTTCACAGCAGTTTTGCTTCTGTGTGAACAACTGGTGAGGATGACTTTATAAACTTTATGTGGAAAAATGCAGTGGTGGAAAAAGTACATTTTCTACTTAAGTAAAAGTATCAATACTGCATTGTAGAAGTACTCTGTTACAAGTAGCAGTCCATAATTCAAAATTTACTTGAGTAAAAGTACAAAAGTATTGGCATCAAAATCTACTTAAAATACTAAAAGTAAAAGTCCAAAATGTTTGAAAATAGCAGATCTACAAGCTCACAACGTGTCACGATGTGACGCGTTGTGAGCTTGTAGCTTGGCTATTTTCAAATAGCCAAGGTATAAAATAGGGCTAAAGTGGTTTATGTATGTTTTAACATATTATAATTTAGATCAGCAAAGTAACTAGTGTTAATGAAATCTTGCAAGCCCAGCTTATTTTACGTATTTCGCCTGTATATTTTTACTAGCACAATAGACGTTATGCCATTGGAACATGAAACAAGGGAATCACTGCACTAACCAACATGGACACAGTCCAAGTCTACTCACTGCAGAGACTCCAGTCCAGAGAAGTTCTTCAGTCCAGACACCGGCAACACGTTGAAGTTCAAGTCTAATTCTCTCAAATGAGAAGGATTAGATCTGAGAGCTGAGGCCAGAACTTCACAGCTTCTCTCTGACAACCAGCAGTTCATCAGTCTAAATGAGAAATAAAACACACAATGTTTGATTGTCTGCTATAAAATACATTATTCTGAGAACCTGCTTACAACCACCTATTAAAGGACCTGGTCTGGATGGACTGTCTGGGTTTTAGAATAGAAAACCAGACAGAGTAACATGAACTAAATAATCTTTACTTAATCTCGCAACAGACAGGAAACAGCAACATGTTGAAAACAGATGATCCAGCAAAGAGACTGAAAACAGAGTTTCTAAATGGTTAGTTCCAATACTTAATTCTGATTGGCTGGTTTCTGATTAAACCAGTGTCTAAATGACATGATAATCCACACCTTGAATCAGTTTATATCAAACCCAGGTGCATTATTTCTTTCCACAGTGTTGTGAAGCTGAACTAGAGAAGGGAGCGCTTGATTTTCTCTCAAATCCTGCCGTGCGGGGCTTATAAGCTCCACCCACACACATAGGACCGTAACTGAGTGCCTCTGGGCGGGGCTTGTAAAAACACCAAGCGCCCCCCGTATAACCCATTCTGATTGCAACAGGTGTTTCTGCAGCCTGGCCGGGAACTACTTTCTTGTAGCTGGGAACTACTTTCTTGTAGCTGGGAACTACTTTCTTGTAGCTGGGAAATACTTTCTTGTAGCTGGGAACTACTTTCTTGTAGCTGGGAACTACTTTCTTGCAGACCTTGTAGTGAATTATTAGTGAAATAGAACAGTTTTAGTTGGTACATGTCTATGATTTATCATGTTGACATATGTAACGGTTTTAGAAAAGCAAGAAGCCACGCGAGGCATGTGGTTACCTGTATTTTATAACGGCTGAGAGGGTTGGAGACACTCAGCTTCGCTTGTGTCTCACCACGCCTTTCAGACGTTATAAAATACTGGGTAACCACATGCCTCTTGTGGCTTATTGCTTCATTATACACATAAGACCTAACAGGTCAAAGGTCAATTGACAGAGATGGGGACTCGAGTTAAAGACTCGCGACTTCCGGTCACTCGAGTGACGATTTTTTTTCGACTCGGACTCGCCCCTCAAAGACTCGAGACTTGACTCGTGCTCATAAGACTCGTTAAGTTCACAAGTCTTATGAGCGGTGCTTAAAATAAAGATTGTTCACGACGTGAACAATCTTTATTTTAAGCACTATAATGCATGACAAGCACGACAAATATTGCCTTTCCTTCTCCTTTCTTCTTTCTTTCTTCTCTGTTGCGCGGCTGCGCGCCGCTGTGCTGCTGAGTGTTGCGCACGGAGACAGCGGCGACCGCGTAGTTTTTCCCAACGTACTTAAGCGCAACGGTGGGGGCCAGGAGCGCTTCGCTGTGTTCACTTGGACCGCGCACAGCTCAGGGCCGTTGGGAAAACCGCAGTCTGTCTCTTAAAGCGTGGCAGACACAGCCGTCTGGCGTCTGCATGGACCTTTCATCCTAAGATTTAAATATTAAAACGGCGAAATAAAACATATATGTTTAGCTCATCATCAGCTATTTTACTTCAGCTAACCTGGCATTTGTTCAATAATTGTACAAAATGATAGGATTATCTGTGAGAACCTGCTTATCTAACGTCGGGTTTCTCTCCAGAGCGCAGCCTCCTCTCGTAATAATATTAATAATGTTCCACTACCACCAGCTGCAGCTATATAGGTCTAATAGCTGAGCTCATTAACCCCTCGTAAGTTAACTTATTGTTTAAAGCAGTAACGTGAGGTTACCATGCCCAGTAGCCCTACTGTTACACTGCTAGAGGATTATTAAATTGTTTTTTGTATCTGTTGCGCTCGCACGTAGGCTATAGTGCGTCTTTCCAATCTATATCTAGACACCGACGCGCCATGACAAGGTGGATTAATAGCTTGCAACTCTGATTTTTTGGGAGCCTTATAGGCTAAACAATATAAGCCATAGTTGATTTTGAGAGGTTTATAGGCTGAACAATAAACCTACAGTAGCCTAGGCCTAGGCTGTTAGTTCAGTAGCAGCAGTAGGCAGGACAGCTGCTGCATGCAGCCTTTCAGAATAAGATTTAAATATTAAAACGGCGAAATAAAACACATATGTTTAGCTCATCATCAGCTATTCTACTTCAGTTAACGTGGCATTTGTTTAATAATTTGATAAGATAATAGGATTTTCCGTGAGACAGTGCTTTTCTAGCGTCGGGGTTTCACTTTTTTCTCCGGTGGGCTCTTCTCTTCATGATGTCAATTGCACCAGCTGCATCTACTAATTAACCCCACGTAATTATTGTTCAAAGCATTAACGTGAAGTTATGCCAAATATGCCGGTAATGTTACAGTTGTGCTGTCAGGATTCTTCACAGCACTGCAGTAACTTTAAAAAAGAACAAGAGCTTTTAAAAAAGCAGGAGGGGAGTGGAAATGAAAGGGGAAAAAAACTTTATGCTAAAGAAGTAAAAGAAAAGCTTTATTTTGGAATAAAGATTATGTTGAACCACGTTTAATTTTTTTTATTTATATCTTAACTAAAACTGCTATTGAAAATGATGCTGTATCAATGACTAAGTAATGTATCAATCCTGACATACTGTCTGTTTATATTAATACAGTAAAGGAGTGATCATGAATACAATCATGCACTTGCCAATACAATTTAACCCTCTAAGGCCCACGGTTGTAATATTACAACGTTTGTATTTTATCCAAAAAAAGGTTTAAATCATTTTATTTTAGCTCCCCCTACCACCTAAACACCACCATTGGATTCTATTGTTTAGTATTACAATGCCATTGGCCACAATATTTGCATATAATAAATACCCCCCACAGGGGCTGACATTCACACCCGCCACACCTGCTGAAATTCCAGAGTTTTGACGAACAACATCTCACTTTTTCATGGAAGCTATACCTCACAAAAACATAAGTAAAATGCCTGTACTATTTTTTTTGGTGATCATTAGAATGTCTAGAACATGTACATATGTTATTATTGTGAAAAATATCCCCCATATGTAAATTAGAGCATGATTTATGATTTTTGATTTATGGCTATAAAATCTTACAAAAAACATTTTTTTGAAAAAAAACATTACATTTTCCTCTTAACTCATTCCCTGCCAGGCCCGATAGTCCCGAGATTATTCCAATGTCTTTCCCCGCCAGGCCCGATAGTCCCGAGAATTAAAAAAATAAATAAAATAAAAATAAAAAATTCAAAAAAAAATTTTTTTCAAAAAATTTTTTTGACCCCAAAAAATGGAGTAGGCATGATAGCAATCGCGAAATTGCATGTTTAACCCCCATAGCAACCCCATCTTTCAAGCATGGCAGCCATTTTGGCAGCCATCTTTGTTAAACATAGTGGCTGTTATCTCATGAATGCCTGAACGGATTTCCATTCGGATTTTTTTGTTTGAAAGCTGTGAGCAATGTGGACACACGTGGTGCATTATCTAGGCATGGGTGTGCATGATCCGTGCACACCCAATTACATGGAAGTCTATGGAGACGAATGGCAGGTGGGAGTACGGAGGTATGTTAAAATGGCGGTCAATGTGTTAATAGGACTCCTACAACACCATCTGATTTTTTTCAATTTTTTATTTCAAGTATTTCTTAATGCGGGCCTTAGAGGGTTAATTAATATAGTATATTAATTATACGCCGGCAACAAACGTTTACGACAGTGATGTAAAATGTATTCCCAGGTCCAATCCCCACTGAGAGTACACGTCGCTAAGTAGCGATACGTTTTACGGCAGTAACTGCAGTAAAGTGTTATGTTGCTTACTGTCCAGCTCCTATGGTCCAGCTCTGGCGGCTTCTTCAAAAAGAAAAATTGTGATTGCTTCGCAATTCCTATTAAAAACAACATTTGAGTACTTGTCTAGCTCAAGCTGTCTTAGGAAAATGTCAGTACAGATAGCTACAAAGGTCTACAAAAAGGATTTAAGTGTCAAGCAAGCAACTGAAGTGTGGCTGGTTTTGGGATTATTTTATTCATTGGATGATGATCGGACGGCCGGGGACCCTGCTACTATTGGACATAACTGCGTTGCTTCCAAGGAACTTTCACCGAGGAAGGAGAGGCAGGAGGTCTACTTCAGAGCTGTTTTCTGGGGGAAATGGATCCATTATTATTAATCGTGGAACATTTAACAGCCTCCGTAGCGTGATTGTGAGTACATACAGCATGTGTCTTTCCTAATTTAGCCTGCCATGGCTGCTGGCTGCTGCTGTAGCTGTATCTGTGAGTACCGGGTGATCATGATGCGCCATCTAACCTTTTCAGCTGGAGGCTAGATCATTATAAAAAATAATAAAAAAAAGATATATATGTATATAAAGACTCGTAACTCGACTCGGACTCGCCACTTAAAGACTTGAGACTCGACTCGACTCGTCCCCCAGAGACTCGACACTCGACTTCGACTCGCCCCCCAAAGACTCGGCACTCGACTTGACTCGTGACCACGAGACTCGTGGGCATCTCTGTCAATTGATGGACAGTTTAAGACAAGTGAAGCTGATAACTGCTGATGTCACAGACACAGGAAGGACATCTGCTGGAGAAAGAGACGATACAGACCAGTGGTGGAATGGAACTAAGTACATTTACTCAACTTCTGTACTGAAGTACAAGTTTAGTTTACTTTATTTACTTTACTTGATTATGTCAACTTTGTATATTTTATACTTCTACTGCACTACATCTATAGAGGCAAACACTGTAATTTTTACTCATTAATTAGTTGAAAACTTTAGTAACCATTTACTTCAGATCTGATTTAGATTATTGTAATATACATAAACCAGCTATTTTATCACCTATTATACACTTTTTTTTTATTTCGACAAATTTTGAAAACATAATAAGGGGGCATTCTGCATAATGAGTATTTGGTAATAAAGTGTATTTATTACTTTTACTAGTAACAGAGCTACATTGTGATATTACCACTTGGATTGTTTTTACCCTGATACAGACAGACAGTCTTTGAGTGGTTTGAGTGAATTTAGTGAACATGTACATACTGTAGTTACTGTACCTCCTCATTATCCCAGTCAATGTGTGTTACTATGATATCAACATTATTCATGCCACAATATTCATATTATAATCACATGATAAATCACTGATGGAAATAATGATTGTAAATTAATCTCACCGTAGAGTCTCCAGTCTACAATGAGGACTTTTCAGTGCAGCACAGAGTAGACCCAGTAGATCCAGGTCCAGGTGGTTGGAACTTAAGTCCAGGTGTCTCAGATGGGATGGATTAGAACTGAGAGCTGAAGACACAACTTTCATGTGGTCCTGAGTGAAGTCTTCACCAAAGCCAACAAGTCTGTAATTAGAGGTGGTCAATCAGACCACGTTCACACACACACACACACACACACACACACACACACACACACACACACACACACACACACACACACACACGTCAAGTCCATTTATTTATAAAGCAGATTTAAAAACAACCAGGTTGACCAAAGTGCTGTACATCATGAGAACGCAGTAAAAACAAATACAATACAAAGCAAAAACAATCGAAACATGTGTAAACATTTAAAACCTTGTAAGAACAGCTATAAAAACAAAACATTTAAGATATAAAACAATGACAGATAAAAGGCACAGGGAGGGAGGGGTCTAGGGCTCAAATGCTAGGGTGAAGAGGTGTGTTTTAAGTCAGATGGAAGCAGGGCCGGCGCGTATATGCAGGCAAACTAGTCAACTACCTAGAGCGACACTTCTGAGAGGCGCCGAAAATGTGTTGGGGAAAAGACAGAGAGAGAGGGAGAGAGCGAGAGCGAGCGAGCGAGGGAGGGAGGGAGGGAGGGAGAGAGGAAGGGGAAAAAAGAAAAAAGAAAAGAAAAACTGACAGCGGCAGTGTTGGCCAACCCGGTGCATGCAGCTATTAAAAAATGTGCCAATCACTTCACCTGAAGCCGCTTCGGGGGAGGGAGAGGCGCCCACGTAATGCCCAAACAGCTGCCCTGCCCTGGTAAACACACACCCACTCAACCCGCCAAGTCTGAACTCAAGTAAACAGGAAGCACAGACAGGTAGTATAACTAGCAAATGTGTAAAAAAGATGTGTAATAAAGATTATTAGGCTGTGAGTACAAAAAGAGGCGGTGAAGGAGAAAGAATTCCAAAAAACACCATTAAGTCCACCACCGTCAGAGAAGGGCACACAGAGTTAGAGGAATTCATTTACCCAAAACCAGGATGATTATACAAGAGGATTTTCAGAGGCTCATTACAGTAATGCCCGCTGTGTTCATTTCTGAAAGGTAAGGTCTGACTGGCAGCTGCCCATTATTATTTGTTTTATTTGCTGTGGTTGATCAACTTGCTGACTGCTGCTGGCTGCACACAGTTTGTGTGTCATGTGCTTGTGTGTGGTTATATGCACAACGGCTGTGCTGAGCGCTGACTTAACCTTTGTGTGTGTATGTGTGTGCGTGCGTGCGTGCGTGCGTGCGTGCGTGAGTGTGTGTGTGCGTGCGTATCACTGTTGATTTAACTATCATAGTGTAGTGGTGTGAAGATACAGTCCATTGTTTCAGTTCTAAGTTTTCTATTCACATGACTACTAACCGAGCCTTTCTGCTGTTCCTCACAGCTGGGATGAGTCTCTGTCGCCCCTCGTCTGATGTGTTGTATTTGTCCAGGTCCAACTCCTCCAGAACATCCTCTGACATCTGCAGCATGTGGGCCAGAGCTGAACACTGGGTCGGAGACAGTTCTGTCTTTGATCTGTCCCCTGACTTCAGGTACTGTTGGATCTCCTGATGCACTGAGTGGTCGTTCATCTCCATCAAACAGTGGAAGATGTTGATACATCTGTCAGGAGAGGAAAAGGGATCATTCATCTTCTTCAGGTTGTTGATGGCTCTCTGGATGCTCTCTGGACTGTTCTGTGTCTGAACCAGTAGACCTCCTAACAGACTCTGGTTGGACGGCAGTGAGAGACCATGAAGGAAGCGGAGAAACAGGTCCAGGTGACCATTCTTACTCTTTATGGCTTTACGGTTGGCTGCGTCCAGGAAGTCCTCCAAGGACATGTCACTGGTGTAATCATTTCCCCTTCTGTCACATCCCAGGAATGTCTTCAGTACCTCCATGTTCTTCTGTGTGAAACAGTGGAACAGGTAGACTGCAGCCAGAAACTCCTGGATGATCAGATGAACAAAGCAGTAGACTGCTCTCTGGAAGAGCACGCCCTCTCTTTTGAAGATCTCTGTGCACACTCCTGAGTACAGCGAGGCGTCTTTCACATCCAGACCACACTCTTCCAGGTCTTCTTGGTAGAACATGATGCTGCCTTTCTCCAGATGTTCAAACGCCAGCCTACCCAGCTTCAGAAGAACCTCCCTGTCCTTCTCCATGATCTGCTGTTGATTCTCTCTCTCTTTTCTGTTTCTTTGCTTGTTTATTTTTTTCCCCTCATGAGGCTCATCATACTTCAGCTCCTTCCTCTTTGTCTGGACCAACAGGAAGTGGCAGCACATGGCAGTCAGGGTCGTGGGCAGCTGTCCTGTCTCGTCTGTCTTCACCATGTCCTCCAGAACGGTAGCGCTGATCCAACAGAAGACTGGGATGTGACACATGATGTGGAGGCTCTTTGACGTCTTCATGTGTGAGATGATTCTGCTGGCCAGCTCCTCATCACTGAATCTCTTCCTGAAGTACTCCTCCTTCTGGGGGTCTGTGAACCCTCGTACTTCTGTCACCAGGTCAACATATGCAGGAGGGATCTGATTGGCTGCTGCAGGTCTGGTGGTTATCCAGATGAGAGCCAATGGGAGCAGATTCCCCTCGATGAGGTTTGTCAACAGCCCGTCCACTGATGATGTCACTGTGACATCAGTGATGATGTCATTGTTGAAGTTGAAGGACAACCTGCTTTCATCCAAACCATCAAAGATGAGGCCAACCTTCCAGACAGCGAGCTGCTCTGCTGTGACCTTCTTCAACGTTGGATGGAAAACATGGATCAATGAGAGAAGACTGTGCTGCTCATCTCTGACCAAGTTCAGCTCCCGGAATGAGAAGGGAACCAGGAGAATGACATCTTGATTTTCCAAACCCTTTGCCCAGTCCAGAGCGACCTTACGCACAGAGAAGGTTTTTCCAATGCCAGCGACTCCCTTGGTCAGAACTCTTCTGATTGGTGTCTCTCTGCCAAGGAGGAGGGGCTTAAAGATGTCACGGCAGTTGATTGGTTGGTCTTGGAGGGTGTTCTTCTTGGAGAGTGTCTCAAGCTGGTAGACCTCATGTTGGTTATTAACCCCTTCACTCTCTCCCACTGTGATGTAGAGCGCTGTGAAGATGCTGCTGAGGGAGGGCACTTCAGTGATGTCTGTCACACGATCCAGACTGTTCAAAGTGATCTTATAAACCTTTAAATCCTCCTGCACACTGACACCTGCTATGAGAAGACAATGAAGACATTTTAAACATTCAGCTTCATTTATAACTTTACATTCTTACAACTGTTTAAACACATTATTAATGTGTTAAATATCATACATTAGGGAACAATAACCAATATAAAACAAGTAAGACTCCCTAATCGGGAGATAAGTGACCGTCAGGTCGCATACACAAACTTTAGAAGGCAATCGTAGCCAATCAGGAGGGAATATGGGAAATGGGACAGATCCTTGTTGATGACATGACTTTAGAGATACTGTGTACCCGCCGTTTTGCGTGAATTTAGGGCAGAATCTGTAGGAGCAGTGTTAAAAAAAATGTTTTGCAAAAATCGTCCTGATGGTGGCACTAGAAGAGGGTCATGTGAGAAATCAAAAGTGGCAAAAGTGTGACATGACGTTACAGCCTGACAGACAGAAAGACTGACAGCCGGTGGAGTTTTGATAGTAACTGCGACCTGACGGTCGCAATAATAATGTTGAATTGGGCGATTGATGTTCCCTTGTGAGATAATAAAGATATTTATCTGAATTGTTTTGGTACAGAGTTGATATTTGACAATGTTTATTTTATTTATTTGTATTTGTTGCTATTTAAATATTGTAAATTGTGTCCAGTCTTACTGTGTCCACTGTTGGTCTGAGTGGATGTCTTCAGTCCAGGTGTGGTTGTGAATGTCTCTCCTGAACATCTGGACGTCTGCTCAGTCCTCTTCCTCTCTCTGTGGAGATGAAGAACTTTATTAGGACTATATGCCCCATCTTAGCTGCTCTCCGTAGTGGGACTGAGTTACCAGGGCCCAAGGTGGAGGGGCCTTCATTATTTTATACTTTAGCTATTGAAAAATAGCAGATATACAAGCTCACAGCGAGGCACCAAGTGCCGCGCTGCGAGCTTGTAGATCTGCTATTTTTGAAAAGTTGTGAACATGTGTGCAAATCTTTGAATATACTGTAAGTATTTTTAAGCGAACATTTGAAATAAAATGTAGCTTTGTTTGCTAAATATTTTTAGATGGGTGGTCCATGGCCAAATACATATCATTTTGGGGGTCCTTCACATGAAACAGTTTGAGCACCGCTGACAGAAACATAGGTTTTAAAGAAACTATTGACAGACTTGCACAAATGTTCATGATTAGAAGAAAATAGAAGTTCTACAAGCTTGCAGCACGGCACTCTGTGCTGCACTTGAGCTTGTATACAGTATCTGCTATTTTTCAACAGTCAATAGCACAACATAACGTGTAATAATGCGTTCCCAGTCTAAATGGGTTAAACCCCCTCCCCTGAAGAACATTCATGGGGGGCCCACAGTGAATGCTTGAACCCAGGGCCCAGGATGTGGTGCAACACCCCTGCTCACAGCACAGCTTGTCTCAAAGGGTGGCAGGGCTTTCACAGTCTGGGCCCCTCAGCTGTGGAACTCCCTACCTGTTGACCTACGACGTGTGAATTCAGTGTCATCTTTCAAAGCCCTTTTAAAAACCCACCTCTATGTTCAAACCTTTTCTAAAATTGTTCCTGCCATTTTTATATATATATATATATCTGCATGTGTCTATTTTAAAATGTGTGCCTACTTTTTATTCACTGATCGTTTGTTGTAGATTGTCAATAAATACATATCATGTTGTTCTTTTACCCTGCTCTGTAAAGCACTTTGTGATGTCTGGAAATATGCTTTATAAATACAATCATTATCATAATCATTCTTCACTGATTGATGGATGTTTCTGTACTGTTTGGAGTTGGTATAAATATACAATAACAGGGTCCACTCTGTCATGTCCTTATATTATTGTGCACTTTTTGTTTGACTGGTTTAGACATTTATCTTTTTGTTTATTGATCTGTAACTGTTAGTTATAACATTAATCTCCATTGCTTATTGTTGGAATTCTGCCCAATTCTTGTCATTTTGTGTTTTTGGACAGTAGAGAAGTATGAACAATAAGGCCATCACACGCTTAGCACTCAATAATAAATGACACTGATCATCCTCTGTATCAATAACTATATCAATAACACTGATCATCCTCTGTATCAATAACTATATCAATAACACTGATCATCCTCTGTATCAATAACTATATCAATAACACTGATCATCCTCTGTATCAATAACTATATCAATAACACTGATCATTCTCTGTATCAATAACTATATCAACAACACTGATCATCCTCTGTATCAATAACTATATCAATAACACTGATCATCCTCTGTATCAATAACTATATCAACAACACTGATCATCCTCTGTATCAATAACTATATCAATAACACTGATCATCCTCTCTATCTCTACTTCCACCTCATGCCATCAGGGTGAAGATACAGAACCCTGAAGTGGTACAAGGTTGGTTCATCATTAGTTTTGTTTCCTCAGCCATCGCTGCACTAAACAAACTGCTTCGCCCCTGTCGATAGGATGGTTTTCTGTGTACAGTGGAGACCTGATGTTCTGTCTTGTGATATGTTTGTGTTGTGTTATGTGTTTTTTTTTTTTTTTTTTTAAAGACAGCGACAAATTTCACTTCGGGGACAATAAAGATTATTTGTATTATCATTAGTATAAAGTAGTAGTTACTGTGGTCACAGCAGTATCTTTATTTATTTATTCAGAGATGTCTTCATCTACAAGCTCGCAACGTGGCACAAAGCGACACATTTTGAGCTTTCTGCTATTTTCACTAGTTTGGTCCTGGACTCCCGGGCAAACGTCTAATTTCTCTTTTGGGTCTTGGGCTTAAAGGTTGGAAACCACTTATGACAGGTATGTATGTAAACTACCAGCTCCTCTCTATACTAAAGATGGTTGAGGTTTCCTCTCTTGCTCTCACTTTAAACTCCCACAGAGTCATGGTAAACTACAGTAGTTTATGAGCAGGCAGAGTAGTTTTGCTCAACACATTCATTGCTCTGAACGTGTTAACATGTTAAGAAGCTCATGAGGATTGACATACTGTGTGTGTGGAGGTCCAGGTTCACTGAAGAGAGGAGGCATTCCCATAGACGCGTCACTCTTCATAGACATACAGCTGGGTGTTGGAGACTCTGCTCTGTGGTCAACACTTCTGGAATCACAACAATATTCATACAATGATCATGTGAATGAAAGAGTCTGTTATAGATTCTGTATTGTTACATTGTATTTTACAAGAGAGTAAAACTCCATGTTGAAGTAATAGGAAAGACATTGTGATTGATTATTTTATTAGACAAAAATGGAGAACAGTAAAAGTATAGTCAATACAATATAAATGTAGTACAAGTACAGTTAAACACCCTGCCTAAAAGGAACATCTCAAATAAGACCTTTTACAGTAATTTTTAGGATGAAAGCCCTCAGTATTTAATTCATGGACATAATGAATAGCAAGCAAAGAAAACATTCAATAATATCACAGTTATAAAACACTATATGTACAGGATTGGGGAAACAAGGGGTGGGGCTAAGGTAAAGGTGGGGGTGCTCACTTCTGGCCTGTCTGTGGGAGAAGTGACAACTACCTCCTTCTCTGGCCTCCTGAAAGGTGAGTTTTCACCTGCCTATGGGATTCTGCCCAGGAATCTTGTTCTTGTTCTCTGATAAAATATCACTAGAAATGGGAGTGTTTCTCTTCACCCGCGGCTCCCACATACAGTAAGCTACAGTTTAAGAACCTCAGGAGGATTGACATACTGTGTGTGTGGAGGTCCAGGTTCACTGAAGACAGGAGGTATTATCATAGACCAGTCACTCTTCATAGACACACAGCTGGGTGGAGACTCTGCTCTGTGGTGAAGACTTCTGGAATCACAACAATATTCATACAATGATCATGTGAATGAAAGAGTCTGTTTGTTATAGATTCTGTATTGTTACATTGCATTTTACAAGAGAGTAAAACTCCATGTTGAAGTAATAGGAAAAACATTGTGATTGATTATTTTATTAGACAAAATGGAGAACGGTAAAAGTATAGTCAATACAATATAAATGTAGTACAGTACAAGTACAGTTAAACACCCTGCCTAAAAGGAACATCTCAAACTTTTACAGTATTTTTTTAGGATGAAAGCCCTCAGTATTTAATTCACGGACATAATGAATAGCAAGCAAAGAAAACATTCAATAATATCACAGTTATAAAACACTATATGTACAGGATTGTGGAAACAAAGGGGTGGGGCTAAGGTAAAGGTTGGGGTGCTCACTTCTGGCCTGTCTATGGGAGAAGTGACAACTACCTCCTTCTCTGGCCTCCTGAAAGGTGAGTTTTCACCTGTCTATGGGAGAAGTTATAACCAGTAAGACTCCCTAATCTGGAGATAAGCGACCGTAGGTCGCTTATCTCCACAAATAGGGCAAAAATGTGTTTTTCCAAAATCTTCCTGATCCATGTTGATGAGATGAGTGTAGACATGCTGTGTAGTGATTTGCGTGATTTTAGGGCAAAATCTGTAGGAGCAGTGTCCAAAAATGTGTTTTTAAAAATCGGCCTGAAGGTGGCGCTATATGGGACAGATTCATGTTGATGGGATGAGTGTAGACATACTGTGTAGCGATTTGCGTGATTTTAGGGCAAAAACTGTAGGAGCAGTGTCCAAAAATGTGTTTTAAAAATCGGCCTGAAGGTGGCGCTAGAAGAGGGGCATGTGAGAAATGAGGGGTGGGGTCTCCGCATTGCCTTGGCGGACAAATAGGTACCGGCCCCGGCTCTCCCGGACGCTCCTAGCCGGAGTTACGGCATTTATGTGAGCTGCAGTGGAGGGGGTCCTCCACTGGGGCGCCACCACTTTTGCATCCGTTCTGGAGCACCAGGAGTGGGTGGTCCCCAGGAATTCCCCGTGAGCAGCCCCGTTGGGGTGGTCATTTGGTCATTTTTGCACATTTGGTCATTTTTTACACCTGGGGGTCCCCGAGGGACCTGGGGGTCCCTGGAGCTCCGGGGGTCCTTGGAGGTTGTAGTTTGCCAGGTAAGGAGTGTGTGTGCAAAATGTGACATGGATGGGTGCAACGGTTGTGGAGATATGAGCAGGGCAAAAGTGTGACGTGTGACGTCTGACTCACGGAGGGACATTCTTTTACAGCTGGGGGTCCCCCAGGGACCTGGGGGTCCCTGGAGCTCCGGGGGTCCTTGGAGGTTGTAGTTTGGCAGGTAAGGAGTGTGTGTGCAAAATTTGGCATGGATGGGGGCAACGGTTGTGGAGATATGAGCAGGGCAAAAGTGTGACTGACTCACAGACAGACAGACAGACGGACGGACGGACAGACAGCCGGTGGAGGTTTTGGTAGTAAATGCGACCTACGGTCGCAACTACGTCCTTCTCTGGCCTCCCGAAAGTGAGTTTTCAGGGCAGTTTTGAAGGATGCCAGCGAGCTATACGTGTTTTAAGGGAGGTAGTCAAGGAATTTCACACCTGGGTGGCAGTGTTGTAGAAGGAGAATTTAATTTACCCATATTTGTCTTATGGGTTTGTGTTATCAGATCATTGTGTGCGCTCCCTCTGGTGTTGTGGGTCTCGCTAACTTTTTGGAGATGTTGGTCAGATATGCGGGTATTTAGGGGATGGAGGGCAGATTTGCGTTGACTATTTTTTAAAGTCACTCCTATTTTTAGTTGTTTAACTCTGTCTTCAACACAGAGCCATCTTAGGCTAGCAAAATGTGTGGGAGAAACATGGGTCATGGGCCCCAGGTCGAGAAGTAGCCGAATCAGTTTGTTTTGGGAGGTTTGGAGCTTAGTCTTTAGTGATTTCTTTATGTTGTTGTTGAGTACCAAGAGGAGGGCACTTTTGTTGACAAAAGTGGAGATTCTACCCAGGAATCGTGTTCTTGTTCTCTGATAAACTATCACTAGAAATGGGAGTGTTTCTCTTCACCCGCGGCTCCCACATACAGTAAGCTACAGTTCAAGAAGCTCAGGAGGATTGACATACTGTGTGTGTGGAGGTCCAGGTTCACTGAAGTGAGGAGGCATTCCCATAGACGTGTCACTCTTCATAGACACACAGCTGGGTGTTGGAGACTCTGCTCTGTGGTCAACACTTCTGGAATCACAACAATATTCATACAATGATCATGTGAATGAAAGAGTCTGTTTGGTCTTTTTTAGGATGAAAGCCCTCAGTATTTAATTCATGGACAGGACATAATGAATAGCAAGCAAAGAAAACATTCAATAATATCACAGTTATAAAACACTATATGTACAGGATTGGGGTAACAAGGGGGTGAGGCTAAGGTAAAGGTGGGGGTGCTCACTTCTGGCCTGTCTATGGGAGAAGTGACAACTACCTCCTTCTCTGGCCTCCTGAAAGGTGAGTTTTCACCTGTCTATGGGAGAAGTGATAACTACCTCCTTCTCTGGCCTCCTGAAAGGTGAGTTTTCACCTGTCTATGGGAGAAGTGATAACTACCTCCTTCTCTGGTCTCCTGAAAGGTGAGTTTTCACCTGTCTATGGGAGAAGTGACAACTACCTCCTTCTCTGGCCTCCTGAAAGGTGAGTTTTCACCTGTCTATGGGAGAAGTGATAACTACCTCCTTCTCTGGCCTCCTGAAAGGTGAGTTTTCAGGGCAGTTTGGAAGGATGCCAGCGAGATACATGTTTTAAGGGAGGTAGTCAAGGAATTGCACACCTGGGTGGCAGTGTTGTAGAAGGAGAATTTACCCATATTTGGCTTATGGGTTTGTGTTATCAGATCATTGTGCGCGCTCCCTCTGGTGTAGTGGTTGTGGGTGTCAATAACGTTTTGGAGATGTTTGGTCAGATATGCGGGTACTGAGGGGATGGAGGGCAGATTTGAGTTGACTATTTTTTAAAGTCACTCCCATTTCTGTCTTCAACGCAGAGCCATCTTAGGCTAGCAAAATGTGTGGGAGAAACATGGGTCATGGGCCCCAGGTCGAGAAGTAGCCGAATCAGTTTGTTTTGGGAGGTTTGGAGCTTAGTCTTTAGTGATTTTGGAGTACCATGAGGAGGGCACTTTTGTTGACAAAAGTGGAGATTCTGCCCACGAATCGTGTTCTTGTTCTCTGATAAAATATCACTAAAAACAGTTTAAGAAGCTCAGGAGGATTGACATACTGTGAGTGTGGAGGTCCAGGTTCACTGAAGTGAGGAGGCATTCCCATAGACGCGTCACTCTTCATAGACACACAGCTGGGTGTTGGAGACTCTGCTCTGTGGTGAAGACTTCTGGAATCACAACAATATTCATACA
Organism: Nannobrachium achirus; assembly: GCF_963921795.1. Classification (NCBI taxonomy): domain Eukaryota; kingdom Metazoa; phylum Chordata; class Actinopteri; order Myctophiformes; family Myctophidae; genus Nannobrachium; species Nannobrachium achirus. Next base: position 73,534,757 of record NC_137810.1, on the reverse strand, counting down.
ATGATCATGTGAATGAACACATAGACTGGACCTGAATGATAATGTCAGGCACTGGAGCAGATGATGTCTCCAAGTGGAGGAAAGTTCAGATCATTTCCCATCCCCCCCCCCCCCCCCCCCCCCCCTGATTAATATGCAAAAATCACGATACAGTAAGTCAATATGATGGCAGAGTAAGCAGTAGTCTTCACAGATACTGTAGCAAGTCTTTGCACAGAGTAAAATTGCAACCTAACTGCCATGAATATTGTGGATTCTTTTGAATCCTTTAGGGCATACATGGGCAACTGGCGGCCCGGGGGCCACATGCGGCCCTCACCTTCACTTAATGCGGCCCTCAGGTTAATACTGGAATACTGATATAGTATTGATTTCAGCTGTAATAATTCTAAACATGACCTGCTTTAATTCCGTCAGTCTATATTAGTAGCTTAATGACTAGTATAGTAGTATTAAAATGTATTTTTTTATGTCCAATGTATTTGTATTTAGGTTCATAAAGTTAACATGAGTATGTTGAAATTGAATCAAAATGTTACATTTCAGGATTCCGATTAAAAAATAACAAAAAATAATTCAGGATTCCAGTTCAAAATAGGCAAAAATAGCCGATCTGCTATTTTTGCTACTTTTGTATGAGATATGACAAAGTAGGACGTAGCAATATGCAATGTGGCCCTCTGGAGTGAAGGTGGAAATATAGTGGCCCTCGCCATCATCAAAGTTGCCCACCTCTGCTTTAGGGGATGTTGATGTTGTCATCTGCCCATTTGTCAATTTGGTCAAAAGACATTGGTTGAACAAACTCATATTTTGATAACTCATATTACTGCGGCCACAAGATGGCCGCAGTGTGAATAAGGTCTATGGGCTTTGCTTTGGACTTTCTTAAAAAGCCATAACTAAAGTTGTCAAATAATTGTAGGCCTAGTGGAGTAAAAGTACAATATTTGGATCCGAGATGTAGAGGAGTAGAAGTAAAAGTACAGTAAATTGGAAATACCCATAAAGTACAAATACCTAAAAAATGTACTTAAGTACATGTACTTAGTTACTTTACACCACTGCCAGTGTGTGTATATGGTACAGGAGGATTGTCTTACTTTAAGCGTGGAGGTCCAGGTTCATCTTTAGACCCACAGCTGGCTGTTGGAGACTCTGCTCTGTGGATGAGATGTTTGTCTCTTCCCTCCTCCTCCTCCTCTCTCTCCACACGCTCACTCATCTTTGGTCTTTATTTAACCTGTCAAGGTTAGCAGAAGATAGTAAATGATTAATGAATGAATGTACAAAACACACACACACACACACACACACACACACACACACACACACACACACACACACACTTCTAGAACAGTGTCAGTAATATTTCAATCTCATTCTGTATTATTAATATGACATTGACATAGGATGATACGTTGAAATATTAACTGTGAGCTGCTATGAGGCAACAATATCACCATCATAATGCTGAGACTACAGTAGATGAACAACAATATCACCATCATAATGATGAGACTACAGTAGATGAAGATGCATGCAGTAGCTCTTGTCAACCAACAGGTGTCCTACTGCACCACAGAATTGAAATATCACAATAGAAGAACAGGGAGACGCTCATGTTCCAACAGAACAAGGTAGACCTTTGAATATCATGTTAATAATACTATTGATTAACATACTTTACCCTGGTTAAAATAATGTTTCATTCACTAAACCAAGTCATGGACTGCTGGCAGCTTTGACATGTCAGCTAGCTCAACAGTTCCTTTGTATTAAAATATTTAAAATATACAGTACATATTTTTCTTGATTGGATTACAATTATTTTGATTCTAAAACTGTTAATTGTAACATTGCTTACTACATTCACAAACACTAAATACTCAAAAGGAAACCAACCAAACCACACCACACCCTTAAAACAACTTCTCCCTCACATAGTTTACAGTTTAGGCATTTAGCAGACGCTTTTAATCCAAAGCGACTTACAATAAGCAGATAATACATCACTATAATCAGTAAAGAAAAAAGGATTCTAAAAAACCTAAAAACAAATGCTGACTAGCTTCATGTATGGTCATTGAGTGTTTCAGTAGTGCTATGGGTTTAGGTAGAGTCTGAAAAGAGTCATAGGCATAGGCAGACATAGGCAGCCTCCTCTTATATTCAAGCAGAGTAGTAGACCATAGAAACTGGGATCAAGTCTTTCTGCATGAATTGCACATCTGGTCTGCAACGGAAACGCTCCGTGTTTGCATGTGTGCTCCATTCCGCTAGCAGTGTGTTCGTGTGTGTGCGCGCAAATAACAGGATACAGTAGGCGGGCTCCAGACCGGATGACACTGTTAACTCACAATGAAAACCAAAGGTTTCAGCCGAGTGGGAAAGTGCAAAGCTGACGCAGTTTTACCGTCATAAAATGTCATAAATAATTGTACCAAATGCATGCGTCACTTATAGGGTTAAATAATAACATAATTATGTAATAATGTTCTGCTCTGTCTAAATAATTATTTTGCTGGTGACATCAATCATAAGATTCATAACCAGATTAACCACAGAGAACAAGTACAGACAGGCAGACTAGACAACAGGGAGTGGTAGCTTTAGTAGAAACCAGAAGCATAAAGTAGCCTATAAACTGTTCCTGTGAGAACCAAGTGGTTCTAGTAGTGAATATTAAAACAACAACACTTACTTTACGTAAAGTTGGTTAAGTTTGGTCCATTCTGTTTTGTTTTGTCATCCGCACAGACTGTCAAGTTCACAGTTGTTGTCGTGTCTCAAAATGGTTCCCGAGCTGCGCACTTTAATTTCCTTTATAATGTGACTTTGACCCGCCTCTACAGCTCTAGGGCTACAGTCAGTTAGATGATATCGTCATACACAGGTGAACACATAATAGTCAGGGAACGAGTTGGGCAAGTCCCACCATGTCTCATTCCAACTCCAAGTTATTATGTTATGAGTAGCCTATGCTATGACTGTAGTCAGTGTTTAAACACACAATAGAAGATCATTGGGCTGACTGACGTGAGGACAGGGTTCACCCTGCATGAACACAAGCTGAAATACAATTTGCACAATAGTACCTATTAACACAACAGACAGACAGACAGACAGACAGACAGACAGACAGACAGACAGACAGACAGACAGACAGACAGACAGACAGACAGACAGACTTTTTACAGCCCTTTGTAATTTAAATTGACAGTGGTGTCACCTGTCAAACCGTGACCATTAGTAGGTCTGGTAAACACACTGACCTATGAACTCCATAGTAATCACACCAATAGTTTTAGGCGAATTTGCCTGACACCAATAAAATAAACAGAAGAAGCTGATGTTTACAGTGGAAAGGGGAGGTGAGTGCTTAGATAGATGTTGTTCATATCCAGTCTATATTCTAATCTTATTGTCTCTCTCTCTCTCTCTCTCTCTCTCTCTCTCTCATGGCCAGTGGCCAACTCAACTGCTGCATAAGACACGTGGTTTACAGTAAAGTAGAGAGAGGGAGGGAGGCAGGGAGATTTGGCACATCAAAGCTTTATGATTATGAATACCATATAATAATAAACTAATGACAGAGTACAGCATCTTGCAATGGGCCTGGTGTACAAGATACACTACACCTACACTTAAAGGAGAGCAAATCCCTCGCCTCCTTCAAGATTGGTCTGAAAAGTCACCCTCAGGCCTAAATAGACTAAACCTATCTGTTGTTTTTATTGCCCTGTTTTTTATATATATATTAGTTTCTTTTCTGCTTTAGTAATTGATGTTATCCTATGCAAAGTACTATGTTCTATCCGTCTGTCTTTCAATGTTATATGAGATACATAAAGTGGTTCCTGTGTAAATAAGCCGTAAAGCATACTAGGGTCTTCTTTCACGTAGTTGACCTTGTACCAGTGATTTGTTCTGTCATGAAACTGTACTTTTTTTTCTATTGCAAACTGCTAATAAATTCTTCAATCAATCAAAACCATAGATAAAATAACACTGGATTTTTGTAGTGACAGTCAACATTTTGGAATTGACATGACTTTGTGAATCCATTGTCATCTGATTTTTCTTTTTCTTTTTGGAGCGGTGAAAGTGCTCCCAATAGACAGGTATGTCTGTGGCTATGTGGCTGGCTATGTCCGTAGCCTGGCAATACCTTGAGGCCACACACAACACACAAGTTAAAGGAAGGGCGCTGTTTTGCAGGCACACACACACACACACACACACACACACACACACACACACACACACACACACACACACACACACACACACACACACACCCGCGCGCGCACACACACACACACACACACACACACGCACACACGCACACAGATCTAGAACACACAGAATGTAAAAACATAGATCTAGAACACATAGAACCAAAAACATAGATCTAGAACACATAGAACCAAAAACATAGATCTAGAACACAGAATCAAAAACATATCTAGAACACATAGAATCAAAAACATAGATCTAGAACACATAGAATCAAAAACATAGATCTAGAACACATAGAATCAAAAAACATAGACCTAGAACACACAGAATCAAAAACATAGATCTAGAACACATAGAATCAAAAACATAGACCTAGAACACATATAATCAAAAAGAGATGTAGAATATATAGAATCAAAAACATAGATCTAGAACACATAGAATTAAAAACAGATCTAAAACACAATCAAAAACATAGACCTAGAACACATATAATCAACAAATCTAGAACACATAGCGCTTCTAGGGCACTATTGTGCAGACTAGACACACACACACACACACACACACACACACACACACACACACACACACACACACACACACACACACACACACACACACACACACACACACACACAGGGTATAGCTGCTCAGATTCACCGCTCTACTTCGAACCGAGGTTTGATTTTTTTTCTAATGTAGGGTTTTGTTGGTAATATGATTGTGTTGTTTCTTGTTTACAGGAGGAACTTGTATGTTTTAAATGCCCTCTCCTAATGTAGGGTTACTGTTTGTTGGTATGTATTGTTTTGTCTTCATGTGGGGACTACGGATGAAATTTAGCATTCTTGCTAATTCCGGTGTATTTACATTGCATTTATGTAGTGTTCATTAATATGCATTGTCCCGTCTAAATAAACACATAAAGTAAAGTAAAGAAAGCCATTGCTCATCATGAGGGTGAACAAGGGACGCCCTTGATTCAGCCCGGGAAAAAGAGTTGTAGAGGCCCTCATTGCGCGCTATAGAGCGAGAGATCTCTATAGCTCTGCTGCTACTCAAAGATTTGCCATTTCAGATCATCACAAGTGACAAGCCAGTGGGCCAATTACATAAGTTATATTTTGACGTTGTCGGGTGGAAACCTTGTATGTCCAAAACCGTTTGTTTTGTATTTATCATTTTAAAAATGATTTAAACTAGTGAAAACAGCCGATCTACAAGCACACAACGCCTCGCGGTGCGAGGCGTTGTGTGCTTGTAGATCTGCTGTTTTCACTACTTTTGTGCAACGGCCTTGTATGATGAAGCAGGGCTTCACTTTGCGAAAAAATGTACAAATGTAAAACTTGGAGATACAAGGTTCTGCCAGACAGTGACGATTTACTTTGTTGGCCGCCCAGCCCCCAAAATGGTACAAAGGCCGACATTTTATTTTTATTTTTTTCCTAATGGCCGGCCTGGACCGAGGCGTTGTGTGCTTGTAGATCTGCTGTTTTCACTACTTTTGTGCAACGGCCTTGTATGATGAAGCAGGGCTTCACTTTGCGAAAAAATGTACAAATGTAAAACTTGGAGATACAAGGTTCTGCCAGACAGTGACGATTTACTTTGTTGGCCGCCCAGCCCCCAAAATGGTACAAAGGCCGACATTTTATTTTTATTTTTTTCCTAATGGCCGGCCTGGACCGGCCGGGAATGAACCGGCCGTTCGGGAGTTGTCCCGCTTTTCCCAATGGCCAGCACGTCCCTGGGGTGAACCTGCATTCACACCACAGAAAGCCATTGCTCATCATGAGGTGAACCTGCATTCACACCACAGAAACACTAACCTCGCCCACCAGGCTTTCTTAGAAAAAGCCTGGTGTTCGTTCACAACAGGCCGCTTGGTTTCCGCCTTAAGCGCGGAAACCAATAGAAGAAGCGGCGTCGCTTTGATTTGGTTCCCTCCGTTTGTTTCCCTAATCCCTATTAAAATGCTGGAGTAGCCTAGTGTAGTCTTGCCAGTCGCTAACAGTTGGACTAAAAGATGCATATACCAAACGATTTTTTCAAAAGCAAAACTACTCCGCATCAAGGAGTTTATAGGTAGGCCCTAAAAGTATGTCCTTGAGCGCAGGGGAATATTTTGGGTTAAAACTGAATCCGGTTTGATCTTTCCGGCAAATTGTATTCCTTTGAGTACTAAACATGACGTGTTGTGGTTTCCGCTCCAGACCGGTTACAAGCCTGAAACGTGAAGTGATCCCAGACTACAGAAACACACCCGCAGTCTAGGAACTCATTCTGTGCTCCTCCAGTCCACCACGGCTGTTGTTGATTGACGGTCACTCTGTCAGATCACTTCCCTGTCATTCCTCACAGCCACACCTACACCTAGCCTCGTAGATGGGAGGAGTCAGTTTACAAGGCTAACCTAAACCTGCTACACACAGAGCAGTGCTGCTTTCATGTCATAGGGTCTGCTTGCTAGTGCCTGCTATATTTGCTTCAACGTACAATGGCCTTGTGCAGGGACAAAAAAGCTAACCTACAAGTCCACACCACGTTATATCAGCGGTGCGTTGTGGGCTTGCAGATCGACCGGGGCGGAGCTAACTCAACTAAATGTTGTGGTCATAGACAGACGAGTGAAGAGAGCAGGCAGTGAGTCTGGAGTGAAACCAGTGAGTGACAGAGAGCAGCAGAGAACAGAGAAGCTGCTTACAGCTCCTTTACATTACAGACGGACAAATATTACATTACATTTTCACTGTTGTCATAATTATTACAGTTTCTTAAATGTTTCTTTCAAGAGAAGCTCATGGAGGGAACTTTAAGGAAGAGAGGAGAGCAGTCTTTTCCTGCCTCTCCTCTGTCTGCAGCTGAAACAACGGTGTCGGGTGTCACTAACATACACAGAGCAAAACACATTCAACGTATAACTGTCTTTCTCTGTGTGCAGTCAGTGTGCATGCTGTGGCCACACACTCAATTATTATTAGATACAATTATTATATATATTATTTTAACATTTTGACAGTTCTCCTTTTTACAACTATGCCTAAACCTAACCTTAAAGGAGTATTTCAACCCTAACATGATTTTTTCCCCCTATCGATTACCCATGGAGACTTGAGTTCAATAATATGTTTTAGTTTTTGTCACATTCCTAAGCCAATAATTAGATTATACTAAATGTAATCCCATTGATTCCGGATGGAGACCCAAATGCATTTGTGTCTACAAAGAGTCTCCTCAAATCATTGCATTCAGAATGCGACAAAAACAAAATACTGACCTAGCGGTCCGGGTCACCTAGGCTCTAATGTAGCCTGACAGTGTGTTGCAGGTTCGAGTCCCGTTCCAGACAACCTTTGTCTCTCCTCGTCTCTCATTCTCCCTCTTTCCTGTCTATCTTTACTGAACTATTATTAATATTATTATATTAATATTAACTCTTTCCTGTCTACACTGAAAACTATTATTAATATTATTATATTAATATTAACTCTTTCCTGTCTACAATGAAAACTATTATTAAAGACAGAAAAAACACACAGACCTGACTCTGCACTACGTGTTTCCCCTCTACACCAAATATATATAGCAGATCTAAAAGCTCATCATGGGGCTCTATTATGATCCAGGTCTTATGCCTTATGCCTTAACTTCTTTGCCTTTTTCTACTATTTTAAAAAACATTTTTAAATACTTCAAATGCTGATCTACATCTGCACGTTATGAGCTTGCAGATCAGCTATTTGAAATATTAAAAAAATGTCTATATAGTAAAAAAAAAAAAGGCAAAGAAGTTAAGGCATAAGGCATAAGACCTGGATCATAATAGAGCCCAGTCACAACACCACACGTTTCCCCTCCAGAATAGGGTCTCAGATGGTGTTAACATTCCTAGGCCAATAATTTGATGACCAGCAGTGGTTCCCTATGGAGACACAAAGAGTCTGCTTTGTTCCCTATGGAGACACAAAGAGGAGACACAAAGAGCCTGCTTTGTTCCCTATGGAGACACAAAGAGGAGACACAAAGAGCCTGCTTTGTTCCCTATGGAGACACAAAGAGCCTGCTTTGTTCCCTATGGAGACACAAAGAGCCTGCTTTGTTCCCTATGGAGACACAAAGAGCCTGCTTTGTTCCCTATGGAGAAACAAAGGCCTGCTTTGTTCCCTATGGAGACACAAAGGGTCTGCTTTGTTCCCTATGGAGACACAAAGAGCCTGCTTTGTTCCCTATGGAGACACAAAGAGCCTGCTTTGTTCCCTATGGAGAAACAAAGGGTCTGCTTTGTTCCCTATGGAGAAACAAAGGGTCTGCTTTGTTCCCTATGGAGACACAAAGGGTCTGCTTTGTTCCCTATGGAGACACAAAGAGCCTGCTTTGTTCCCTATGGAGACACAAAGAGCCTGCTTTGTTCCCTATGGAGACACAAAGAGCCTGCTTTGTTCTCTATGGAGACAGAAAGAGCCTGCTTTGTTCCCTATGGAGAAACAAAGAGCCTGCTTTGTTCTCTATGGAGACACAAAGAGCCTGCTTTGTTCCCTATGGAGACACAAAGAGCCTGCTTTGTTCCCTATGGAGACACAAAGAGTGCTTTGTTCCCTATGGAGACACAAAGAGCCTGCTTTGTTCCCTATGGAGACACAAATAACCTGCTTTGTTCCCTATTGAGACACAAAGAGCCTGCTTTGTTCCCTATGGAGACACAAAGAGCCTGCTTTGTTCCCTATGGAGACACAAAGAGCCTGCAAAGAGTCTGCTTTGTTCCCTATAGAGACACAAAGAGCCTGCAAAGAGTCTGATTTGTTCCCTATAGAGACACAAAGAGCCTCCTCAAATTATTGTCGCTGGAATGCGATAAAAACAAACAAAGACAAATGTCCATGAATACATTCTCCATGGGGTGAGGAATGGATAGGAAAAAACATAATTCTGGGGGTGAAAAATCCATTTAACACAGTAGTGATTAAAATCACTTACCCTGCAACAATCTTTACGCTTTGGACTCCATTTTGTTTTGCCAAGTAAAACGGATCAGACTCTTCAGGTGAATCAAACTAAATGGAGTCCAGTATCTTCAGGTGAATCAAACTAAATGGAGTCCAGTATCTTCAGGTGAATCAAACTAAATGGAGTCCAGACTCTTCAGGTGAATCAAACTAAATGGAGTCCAGTCTTTTCAGGTGAATCAAACTAAATGGAGTCCAGTCTCTTCAGGTGAATCAAACTAAATGGAGTCCAGACTCTTCAGGTGAATTAAACTAAATGGAGTCCAGTCTCTTCAGGTGAATCAAACTAAATGGAGTCCATTCTCTTCAGGTGAATCAAACTAAATGGAGTCCAGACTCTTCAGGTGAATCAAACTAAATAAAGTCCAGTCTTTTCTGGTGAAGGTGTATCAACTCACTAACAGTTGTGTGTTGTTCTCAATCCTAGAGGACGGACTGCCCCGCCCCCATTATGAAACAATGTGGTACATTGACCTGCAGCCATATCGCACGCACGCACGCACGCACGCACGCACGCACGCACGCACGCACGCACGCACGCACGCACGCACGCACGCACGCACGCACACACACACACACACACACACACACACACACAGTCAATGTTTAACCTTGTGTGACTGGTAAGATAAGACACCATGCTTGTTCTCTCTCAGTGATATATGGGTAGAAACAGAGCCAACCTGCAAAGCAAGTTTCAGGGTTCCATTCCAAGCCCTGTTACGTGTCACCATGTCTATGAATTATCTGACCCTCTAACTGTGTAGAGGTCACCTGGGTGGAGCTAAATATTTCCCCAGCAGGATCAACTAGATCTAATCATAATGAATGGGTGGGGGGTGTCTACATTTCAATGTTTTAAAGACAAATTCTTATACAGAATAATGGAGTGTTGGTCTGAATGAATCAGTCAGTTCAGAAAAAGCTGGTCCCATCCTATTTTACAGTACACTTTAAGACATAATAAGACAGAATATATATAATCTTTATTCAGGAAACACACAGGGGGTCCATATCAAAAACACCAATGACAACAACAGCAACAATACATTATACAAAAATACATAAAATACATAAAAGGCACATAACTACCATATGCTGTCAGTGCGCAACAAAAAGGCTTCTGCGCCAATGGCGCCACAGACTTGAGCTATACCTAAGAGAGCTTTTAGTAGGGTCCGTTAGTTTCATTAGAATGTCATTCTCAGATTCATTCAACCGACACATGAATCTGTACATCAAGTTTCTTAGAAGGGCTTTAAAAGTAGGTAACCGCAGGCTAACAAATAATTGGCTGGCGCTGTGCCATCTAGGCACACGCAATAACAGCCGCAGAGCATCATTGTAGGCTACATTCAGTCGCTGTAAGGATTTAGCCTTGTACCTGCCCCACAGGTGAGCAGTGTATAAGGGTAAAGCCATAATAAGAAATAATGTGGTGGTAATTAGAGCTAATATATTTTATTAGACAGAAACAAAGACAGAATAGTAGAAAGAGCAAATACATTCTCTGGCACCGGCACCTGCCGCGGAACTGCAGCGGCAGACACTGCCGCACGACTGGCAGTTCGACCAGCAGTCGCACTGCATCACCGGCGATAGGACCAGCATTCCCGCCGCACGGACCAGCAGGTCCCGTAGAGGTAAACTTCCCGTCCGTGTGGTGGTGGCTGCAGCGGCTGTTACCAGCGATGCCGGTCCTACCTACCGTTCCGTGCGGCAGCCGCCGGTCCTACTGCCGGGACTGCTTTATTATCTTATAAAATAATATTAGTTCTAATTACCAACACATTATTTCTTATTATGGCTTTATTCTGTCTTATTATGTCTTATTATGTCTTAATGTGTACTGTAGAATAGGATGGGATCAAAAGGTATGGCAACATGACTGGTGTCTTGCACACGCGTGAAGCACCAGTCATGTTGCCATACCTTAGCAACAGGTATGATACATTTTTTCCCCTGTTTCTACGGTTTCTTGGGCTGGATATGGCAGCCTGGAACGGTTGTTCAAGTGCAGCTATACAGGAGTGTATAAAACAGAACAGACGATACGGTATGTCTTTAAACTAAACAGGAGTTTCTCCAGTTTGACGAAATCAGGAGAGAAAGACAAACACAAGTGTGTGCTGTAACGTAACACCATCCCCACCCTGTGTGTGTGTGTGTGTGTGTGTGTGTGTGTGTGTGTGTGTGTGTGTGTGTGTGTGTGTGTGTGTGTGTGTGTGTGTGTGTGTGTGTGTGTGTGTGAGTGTGTATCCAAGGTGCTTTGCAGAGATTGTGCATTACCATTCACACACTGACACACATGCATTACATTCACCCATTCACACACACACACACACACACACACACACACACACACACACACACACACACACACACACACACACACACACACACACACACACACACACACACCTAAACGTCCTCAAGTGCTCTTGGCATGGTGCCAGACTGCACCCATCTCTCTCTGTGAGTCAAACCAGTCCAACAGCAACAGACCAGAGACAAACACACAGAAAGACAGGACCAAACACACAGAGACAAACACACAGAAAGACAGGACCAAACACACAGAGACAAACACACAGAAAGACAGGACCAAACACACAGAGACAAACACACAGAAAGACAAGACCAAACACACAGAGACAAACACACAGAAAGACAGGACCAAACACACAGAGACAAACACACAGAAAGACAAGACCAAACACACAGAGACAAACACACAGAAACACAGGACCAAACACACAGAAACACAGGACCAAACACAACTCTCTCTAAGGCCTCCCATGCATGACATGGATTCTTGTATGAAAACATTTTACTGCAAAAGTGGTGAAATTGATATAAAGTCATAAGCTAAACCCAAATTAAAAAGGGTGATCACTGATCACTGGCAGAAGAGTGAGAAAATCCTAGTCCACTCACATCTACAGTTTAAACAAATGACATCCTGTAAGATGAGGGATGTCCTTTAAGCCTTGGTTCTCTAACCTTTTCATGCCAAGGACCCCCAAATGTATGTTTGGCCGAGGACCCCCATCTGAAAATGATTTTGAACAGGGACCCCTAGAAGAGAGCATTTGTGTTAAACACTTTTCACAATTATTCTAAATATTCTAAACATTTTCGATATGTTTTTTTTTTCAAATATTTTCAAACATGTACTGTACAAGCTGTGAGCTTGTAGCTCATGTTATTTTTGAATAGGCAACCTACCAATGGATAAAGTGGTTCAAATGATTATGATGCTATGTTGACTACTTTTCCTGGGGACCCCCTGGAACCCCCCCAAGGACCCCTGGGGGTCCCCAAACCTCACTTTGAGAACCAATGGCTTAGAACATCATTTTATGCCAAATACAGAGCCACAATAATTGTAACCTATTGTATACTTCTTCACAAATAGCAGATGTACAAGCTCACAGCACATCAAAAGCGTGTACATGTGCTATGTATATGTGCTTTTTGTATTTTGAAGAACAAAAAAAAAACATGCACAAACAGGCAAACTAAAAATAATGTTTTTTTGCTACATGATGGTGCACTGAGATGCCACCCTGTGGCCACATTGGGTAACTACACTTCACTGATCACAACAATAATCAGTCAATGATGAAAGTCATGCAAACACCAACACACTGACTGAACTGAGACGGTTGGTTCTGGAGAATGAATAAATGGAAACACATGGACCTGTAAGGGTCCATTTAGAACCCACTGGAGGAACCCTGGGGGTCCCTGGTGTTGTAAGCTTGTAGATCGACTATTTTTGGCAAAGAGGTTTGTAGAGGGAAAAGAAGAGCAGACTAAAGTATTTGACGGTTCAAGTGGTTAAATGTCTGAAACACATTACTCCAACTAAGGGGTCCCTTGCCTGAAAACATTGAAGACTCCCATGTGGATTAAACCAGGAACAGTGACTTAGATTCATTCCTCATGGATCTACTGGATCGACATGTGGATTAAACCTGAACAGTGACTTAGATTCATTCCTCATGGATCTACTGGATCTACATGTGGATTAAAACCCTAACTCTAAGGGGCGGCATAGCTCAGGGGAAGAGAAACCGTTATTAGAGCACGAAGGGTTCCCGAAGGGTTCTCAGTTCGAATCTGGGCTCCCCCTGAGTTAATGTTGAAGAGTCCTTGAGCAAGACCCCTAACTGCTCCCAGTGAGCAGGTTGGTGCCTTGCATGGTTTCCTCGGCCACCGGTGTGAATGTGTGTTTGAATGGGTGAATGTAATGCACAATCTATGTAAAGCGCCTTGGATAAGAGCGCTATATAAATGCACCATTTACCATTTAACCCTAAACAGAAGCAGAACTTGTGTGATTCTAAACAAAACATTTACCTGACACCACTTGTCAGCAGGGTTGATGCGGTTCAGCACAGCCAATGAGAAAGCCGCGTTTTTTCCCCTAACCAGACTATGATTGGATGATCAGATTCTGACGTCTAGAAGTAAAATAAATGGACACATAGAGAAGAGAACATGTAAAAGTTAAAGCCTAAATTATACACTGTAGTTTGACCTGTCATTTGTCACCAATAAATCATTTTCAAGCTAACAACACTTTGCAATGTGAAACATTAAATTAAAGCTTAATACAGTATCTGATAAAGTGTGTAGTGAGTTATTGTAGAGTATTAGTGCTCTAGTTTAAGGGTCTTCAACAGGGGGTCCGGGACCCCTAGGGGGTCCTCAGAGTTACTACAGGGGGTCCTCCAAATCTTTGTGTGACAGAAACTCCTTTTTTATCCTTTTTTATATTAACCACTTGAACCATAGTGCCCATATTCTTTTAGCCGAAAATAGCAGATCTACAAGCTCACAACACCTCGCAGTGAGCTTGTAGATCTGCTATTTTTTTTTGTTAACAAGGTTTGGTGTAGAGGGGAAAAAGAGCAGACTAAGTACAGAGTGAAAGGTCAAGTTTATTAAGTATTGAAGGTTCAAGTGGTTAAATATCTGAAAACACAAATTGACATGAATCCAAAATACACTGATGATTGTGCTGTCAAACAATGAAACTATGGAATCTATGAACAGATTGTGGGGGTCCCTGCTTCATCTCTCTCTCAACTAAGGGGTCCTTGGCCTGAAAACGTTGAAGACCCCTGGTTCTAGCCCACACAGTCTGTAAGTAAGTTTATTACTAAGTTTATTATTACTAATAATCTATATTTTACCTATTGCTGACTGTGCATACCATATGTTATCATAGACTTGGCTAAATCTGGCAACACTGTGATTACCTGCATTACACCTGCAGCCCACTAGGGGGAGAAGGGAACATATACTGAATGAAGCAGCCTTGATTTTTTATTTAAAAATAAACCTACTGTATTCCTGTGTGTGTGTGTGTGTGTGTGTGTGTGTGTGTGTGCGTGCGTGCGTGCGTGCGTGCGTGCGTGCGTGCGTGCGTGCGTGCGTGCGTGCGTGTGTGTTCACATGTTGTGTTCAGATCAGCTATTACTAACAATGAGGCCAGTGAGTGTGGACAGTACAAAAACTATTTTTGGAAGAAATACATCAACAAATGGAATCAAATCTTACAAGTTACAATGTGGTCATTTATCCATCCATCCATCCATCCATCCATCCATCCATCCATCCATCCATCTGATCTCACATTCATACACCGATGTCAGAGGAAACCATGCTCACCAGGGCGGCATAGCTCAGGGGTAGAGAAACTGGTATTAGAGCACGAAGGGTATAAATCCCGAAGGGTTCCCAGTTCGAATCCGGGCTCCCCCTGAGTTAATGTCGAAGGGTCCTTGGGCAAGACTCTGAACCCCTAATTGCCTCCGGTGAGCTGGTTGGTGCCTTGCATGGCTTCCTCCGCCACCGGTGTATGAATGTGTGTGTGAATGGGTGAATGTAATGCACAATCTATGTAAAGCGCTTTGGATTAAAAGCGCTATATAAATGCACCATTTACCATTTACCACCAGGAGCAGTTAGGGGTTCAGAGTCTTGCTCAAGGACTCTTCAACACTAACCCTGGGGGAGCAAAGGATCGAACATCCGGCCACTCTACCCCTGAGCCACTGCTAAAAGGATAACACAAAAAGAACCCAGGGGGCTTGTTTCCACTGTGGTATGTTGTACTCAATTCATCAATAATAGCCAGGCCTACATAATAGAAACAATACATACATACATGGAAATCTATGACAAAACATAAGCCTAACTATGTGTAATATTAAATGAAAGAAACCGTGGTATAATTTGTATATTAATATTAGTTTGTTGTTTTTGTATAGACAGAAATGCAATAATGTCTGTATTGTGTCTGTTATTGTATAGGCCTATAAACACTAGTATTGTGTCTGTTGTTATGTCTGGCAGTTGTTGACTCACTGCTCTGACGGTCACCAGAACCCTGCAGATGTGGTGTCGGTGTGCCCCCTTGTGGACAAACTGTCACATTACAATACATATAGCCTGTATTACATGTTTTACATCATTTGAAATGGAATAGCCTGAATTTAAACCCTAAACACTATCCCAGCCTGTGTAAATAGACAGACAGACAGACAGACAGACAGACAGACAGACAGACAGACAGACAGACAGACAGACAGATATGTATGCATGCACATATTCTGTAATGAAACAAACCACTGTGATTTGTATAGGCTGTATGTTAGGCCTTGGTCCAGGAACCATGCAGGAAGGGTTGGTAATTATGATGCATAGAGAGTGGAGTTGAAAACACAAACCTTTACTGGAGCTTTAAACAGGAACAAAAGTAAGACTTAAGGCCCATTCCCACTGGGCCAGATAACAGATAAACAATCTCTTATTTCTCCATTCAAGTGGATGGTAAGATACTGATAAAACCATTGCACCACTGCTAACCCTAACCCTAACTTGGGGGTGTGCGAGACCCTGGCTCAGAAAAGATATGGTTTGCCGGGGGCGCGCAACCCAAGACCACGGCAACACTGTTTGGAAGTGAAATATTCCTATAATGCTTTCCCAGCAAACATTTTGAGGTATATTAGACGTCTAATATACATCTAATAGACGTCTAAGTTTATACCTGGGTCTAAATTTAGACTTCTAATAGACGTCCGGCCGTCTATTAGACGTCTAAATTTAGACCCAGGTATAAACTTAGACGTCTATTAGACGTATATTAGACGTCTAGTCTAAGTTTAGACCTCTAAAAAACTTGCATATCTATACCTCTGGTAGACCATTTTTTAAACGTATAAACTTATACTTCTAGTTCAAATTGTTTAGTGGGTTACCAAGTAAATTAATCATTTGATTCATACGATTATGATAATATTTTCACGTCAGTTCAAACCAGTGGTTCCCAACCGTTTTAGATCGAGAGCCAAGCATTATTATTTATTTTTTTAAATTAATCAAATTTTTCTATGGGATATGTACTGGAGTTGTGACCCATAAAAACCCACAACTGGGTTAAATTATTTAAAACACGTTTACTTAACACTATAGCTTTGGATATGTTGGGACATCTGGTCACCCTTATTCACATAGAATATGATTATACTTCAGGATGCTTTATAAAAAAATAAACAAATATTGACTATTTTATAAAAAATCATAGTAGGGTTCATAGAGCATCATCATTAACATCATAATGCATTTATTAAGTACACACATGATTAGACTTAATGAGCTTAACCTGAGGATTTAAAGTATACCACTATTAAGAAAACTGCAAAGATTCAGGGGTTCATATAAACATTTTATTTTATAAAAATAAAAAAGATTTTCACATCAAAGGGGAATAGTCTGATAAAATATTTGGATAAAAATAATTTGTTCTTACAGACTGGCAGATCATATCTGATTTCAGACTTACATTATTCAGATAGAAGTTGGAGTGGTTTTACGATTGAGACACCGCCACCACTGAAGTATAAGGGAGAACTGAGTACTGCAGCTGCCAATGCAATCCTTATGAGCGACACCCCATTTGGGACACCATATACATACAGTGGAATATAACTGCATGAGTATACAAGCTACATTTACACATTGGTATTGCTGGATTCAGTAGAACCACACGTTTCACAGAGTCACTGCAAAGTAAACAAAGCATTTTACATAGATTTTAATTTCCGCCTATTGTAGGTATGTGTTGAAATGACTTTGTGATGCTTGTGAATCAGCTATTTTCAACTCAGTGTTGATCTTGTCAGCAAATTATTATGTAGTCGTAGTCAGTCTTTTGAATACAATTCCATTTAGTTTTAGTCATATTTTTGTCATCTGATTTTATTTTAGTTTTAGTCGACTAAAATGTTATTTGGCGGCCATGATGGCATGCCTGATTTTATACTTGGTTGGGTGCTGACAATAGCAGATCTACAAGCTCACAACCTGTCGCGCTGCGTCACGTTGTGAGCTTGTAGATCGTCTATTTTCAGAGAGCAACACCCGAGCGCAACCAAACATAAAATGACTTGTCTTTTAGTTCTACTGGATCTTTTCCCCACTAATAGTCCCTCCCTGACATTTTACGAAATTGACAATTCTATATTTAGTCTTAGTTTTAGTCATCATAGCTCAGTGTTTGTTTAGCTTTTATTTAGTCAGTGAAAAAAGGAAGTCGACAGACATTTTTCATCATATTTTTAGTCGGTGAAATCAACACAACTTTAAGTACATTTTGATGCCAATACTATTGCACTTTTACTTGGAATTCTGGACTTTTACTTTTATCAGAGTATTTCTATGTTGCAGTATTGACTGTACTGTAGACATATAAAATATAAATATATACATAAACTATGTTGCTGTTGGCTGGAAACCTTGGATGTCCAAAATGCTTCCTGTGTTCAAACACATCCATAACAACCATATTGGTTGATGTCAACTCATCAGAGACATTATCTGTCCTCACAAAGACACACTGAGGAGGAGGAGGAGTCAAGCCTAAACCCAGGGTAGAGTGGTTCAGTGAATGTGGACTGGAAGGTGTAAAGATGTTCAAGTGAGTCAGAGGACACCTTATAGAAGGACAGGGTCCCAGCAGCATGGTCTACATACACTGCTACTCTGTTGGAGCCAGAGGATTCAACAGGGAGGAGAGTCTCCCTACTATTGTGAGAGACGAAGTAAAAGCCTCCCCAACAGCGTATACTCCAGGACAGATCATTGTCCCCAAGTCTATTAGGACCCTTTCCTCTCCTGCTGATTCCTCTGTAAGCCACTCCTATCTCAACATCTCCACTCCTCTCTACCTCCCAGTAACAGCGTCCAGTCAGACCCTCTGTACACAGAACCTGATCACACTTATCATCAAATCTGTCCTGATGATCAGGGTATGACTGAAGCTCCTCCCCCTCTGGCCGAGTCACCTTCCTGTTGCTCTCAGACAGACAGAGTGTTCTGCTCGCTGTGTTTGGATCCAGTGTGAGACGATGGAAGTCTGATGAGAGAACAAGACAGGAAACATTACAAATATTTAATATTTAAAAAGTATTAAAATATTCACACACAGAGAGAGAGAGAGAGAGAGAGAGAGAGAGAGAGAGAGAGAGAGAGAGAGAGAGAGAGAGAGAGATTGGTTTACAGTAACTGAGTACACAATAAGTTAATGTTGTGTAGTTAAAGTACTAATACCTGAGTATTTGTATTACTGGATACTTGTGACTTTCACTACATTTCAAAGACACATATTGTACTTTTAACTCCACTACATTTGTAGGAAGAGAAAACATTTATTTATTATGAATTATTATGCCCTATGTAGTTTTTTTCAGTAAAAATAGCTTGTAGATTGGGTATTTTTATTATGATTGATAGGCTATTAGTGTTGATTTTGTCAACTAAAACTATGACGAAAAATGTTTGTCAACTTTTGTCACTGTGTGAAACTAAATAAAAACTAAACACACATTTAAGATAATATGACTAAGACTGACTTTACTGACAATTTTGTAAAAATAAATAAAAGTAGACTAAAATGTTAGGGAGGGACTAGTGGAGACGAGATCCAGTAGAACTAAAAGACAAGTCATTTTATGTTTGATTCTGCTCGGGTGTTGCGCTCTGAAAATAGCAGATCTACCAGTAAAGCAGGTTGCACAGTGCTGCGTTTTTCGGGCCGAATATCGGGGTGAATTTCGGAGAGCGTGAATAAAAAAATCAACCTCACGTTATGTCAGTCACGTTTGCACTGACGCCCGTTTCGCGCACCACTCGGTCCCTTGCTCTCTCTATCTCTCTCTCTCTCCTTGCCCTGAAAAACGTATTTTGCAACGAAAAACGCAGCAGTGTGCAACCAGCTTAAGACTCCCTAATGGGGAGATAAGCGACCGTCAGGTCACATGTATACACCAGGGGCCGTGGAGTGGAGCAGTAGTTTGTAGATCGGCTACCTTAGACTATTTTCCCATATTTCTTTCCCAGCGGCGTGGGGGTCTGCGGGGTCCGCGAGGGTCCGCCGGGGTGCCCGAGTTACGGCCTTTTTATTGGGCTGCAGTGTCTGCTGCTAGGTGGTGGGGGTCTACAGGTAGGTGGTGGGGGTCTGCCGGTAGGTGGTGGGGGTCTACAGGTAGGTGGGGGTCTACAGGTAGGTGGTGGGGGTCTACAGGTAGGTGGGGGTCTACAGGTAGGTGGTGGGGGTCTACAGGTAGGTGGGGGGGTCTACAGGTAGGTGGTGGGGGTCTACAGGTAGGTGGTGGGGGTCTACAGGTAGGTGGCGGGGGTCCACAGGTAGGTGGCGGGGGTCTACAGGTAGGTGGTGGGGGTCCGCCGGTAGGTGGCGGGGTCTGCCAGTAGGTGGCGGGGGTCTGCCGGTAGGTGGCGGGGGTCTACAGGTAGGTGGCGGGGGTCTACAGGTAGGTGGGGGGGGTCTACAGGTAGATGGGGGGGGGGGTCTACAGGTAGGTGGGGGGGGTCTACAGGTAGATGGGGGGGGGTCTACAGGTAGGTGGGGGGGGTCTACAGGTAGGTGGGGGGGGTCTACAGGTAGGTGGGGGTCTACAGGTAGGTGGCGGGAATGTGACAGTGGGAATGTGGGATTAACCAACGGTACAATCTTTGACAAGGAGGCTATAGCACTGCAGCCGACATGAATGACACAAGTCACTGCCATGAATACTTTGGGATATTAATTTAAACGATATCCGCGGGCGTTCATTTGGTTACAAGCAATAATTCCCCATGGCCATGATCTCACAGGCTCGCCACATTAATGACAGATATCCTGGAAACTAAAGGTCATCTGAATGCAGTGGTTGCAGAATGAATGAGGCTCTAAGCATTGATGGATGAAGGTTGGCTGGTGTTGAGTGATCTCCAGGTGGCATAAATAAATCCACGGCGCCCACGGGGAAGATGGTGCGCTGTGGGCACAGGTGGAGCGTCGGGTTTCATCATTAACTCCAGCATTTACAGTAGCTACTGTATACATTGAGAGACCCCACGGTTAAGTTTGGGCACGTTTGAGTGCTTAAACTATAGCAATCATGTACCGGTATTCCGCACTGGCTGGCCATCTCCCCGGTGGGCCGTGGACCCTCAAATAAATCATCCACAGTGTGCACTGGGCTGGGCACAGCCAGGTTTGGACCTTCAGGTTTTATCCTTAATAAAGGATTCACGTCACTATAAATTGGAGGCTCACAGTTCCCGAAAATGCTCTCGCATGCGTTCGTATCTATGCTTGTTCTGAGCCAGATCTGCAATAGACTGTTAGTGTTAAAGCACTTAATGTAGATTGCTTCCATATCGCTAGATTTTGATTGCTTGTCATTGTAACTTGGAAATAAAATCAGCGTACATGTCCATGATGTAGCTGGTTATATATTTTTTATAAAATGTTATATTTTCACAGGATTATTTCTTAGTGTGTTAGATATGCATTTCCGAGTGAATACATGTGTCCATTGTCTGTCAGATAGTTAGACAATGCTGCCCTGCATGTCTACAATGGAATAAGAGGTGTAAGATGAATCCTACACCACCTCTGAACTTGATGTGAGATTTGATCCCGCCCTACACCAACGTCAAAGTCACATTGAAATGATAAATGCAGAGACTTGCCTAAATGTCGGTGTACGCCAACATTTTGATCTGCACCACGTTGATAAATGAGGGCCAGTGTGTTTGGGGGACATTAAGCAGAATGTGTGGCAGAAGGAGGGTTGAACATTGCAGAAGGTGTGTCAGGTAGAGGGAGTGTTTTGTAAACAAGCATCAGCTGGTGTGAAGGACCAGGCCAAGAGCAGAGAAACCTCCTGCATTCACTGGAAGCTCTACTGAAGAGCTTTCAGGACAGCATCCAGGGAGGGAGGGGCCAACAGAGGATAACACACTGTATACAAATACAGACAGACAGACAGACAGACAGACAGACAGACAGACAGACAGACAGACAGACAGATACTCACATCTTGAGAGGAGTTGAGGATTAGGATTAGAATTCCAGAATTCTCCTCCATGTTTCACTCTGTAGGAAGTAGAACAACAATGCATCAATGTCTGACTGTCTAACACAACGCCTCCACTACCTGAAACTACAGTGTTTCTGCTACTAGTGAAATGACGGGAATTTGCTAAAATTGTGGGATCTTGCAAAAGAAAAATATGTGTTTTGATTAGAAAAGGTGATTGAAAAGGTGACTCACCCTTTCCTTACTAGGCTACTATAGTATAACTTATATGAACGTGGCAAAGCTCAGTTTACAAGGAGTGCAATGAATGTTGCATCAAGGTGGATTAATTTAAATTGTCATTATTTGAATTTTAACGGAGCAGATAATATAGACATTATGTTTTATTGAGCAAGGGAAGAGATTATATCTTCTGTCTTGCACAGAGTCGGTGTGCGCACACACGCACGCACGCACGCACGCACGCACGCACGCACGCACGCACGCACACACACAGGAGCACTGTTTTTTCACAGCAGTTTTGCTTCTGTGTGAACAACTGGTGAGGATGACTTTATAAACTTTATGTGGAAAAATGCAGTGGTGGAAAAAGTACATTTTCTACTTAAGTAAAAGTATCAATACTGCATTGTAGAAGTACTCTGTTACAAGTAGCAGTCCATAATTCAAAATTTACTTGAGTAAAAGTACAAAAGTATTGGCATCAAAATCTACTTAAAATACTAAAAGTAAAAGTCCAAAATGTTTGAAAATAGCAGATCTACAAGCTCACAACGTGTCACGATGTGACGCGTTGTGAGCTTGTAGCTTGGCTATTTTCAAATAGCCAAGGTATAAAATAGGGCTAAAGTGGTTTATGTATGTTTTAACATATTATAATTTAGATCAGCAAAGTAACTAGTGTTAATGAAATCTTGCAAGCCCAGCTTATTTTACGTATTTCGCCTGTATATTTTTACTAGCACAATAGACGTTATGCCATTGGAACATGAAACAAGGGAATCACTGCACTAACCAACATGGACACAGTCCAAGTCTACTCACTGCAGAGACTCCAGTCCAGAGAAGTTCTTCAGTCCAGACACCGGCAACACGTTGAAGTTCAAGTCTAATTCTCTCAAATGAGAAGGATTAGATCTGAGAGCTGAGGCCAGAACTTCACAGCTTCTCTCTGACAACCAGCAGTTCATCAGTCTAAATGAGAAATAAAACACACAATGTTTGATTGTCTGCTATAAAATACATTATTCTGAGAACCTGCTTACAACCACCTATTAAAGGACCTGGTCTGGATGGACTGTCTGGGTTTTAGAATAGAAAACCAGACAGAGTAACATGAACTAAATAATCTTTACTTAATCTCGCAACAGACAGGAAACAGCAACATGTTGAAAACAGATGATCCAGCAAAGAGACTGAAAACAGAGTTTCTAAATGGTTAGTTCCAATACTTAATTCTGATTGGCTGGTTTCTGATTAAACCAGTGTCTAAATGACATGATAATCCACACCTTGAATCAGTTTATATCAAACCCAGGTGCATTATTTCTTTCCACAGTGTTGTAAAGCTGAACTAGAGAAGGGAGCGCTTGATTTTCTCTCAAATCCTGCCGTGCGGGGCTTATAAGCTCCACCCACACACATAGGACTGTAACTGAGTGCCTCTGGGCGGGGCTTGTAAAAACACCAAGCGCCCCCCCTATAACCCATTCTGATTGCAACAGGTGTTTCTGCAGCCTGGCCGGGAACTACTTTCTTGTAGCTGGGAACTACTTTCTTGTAGCTGGGAACTACTTTCTTGTAGCTGGGAACTACTTTCTTGTAGCTGGGAACTACTTTCTTGCAGACCTTGTAGTGAATTATTAGTGAAATGGAACAGTTTTAGTTGGTACATGTCTATGATTTTTCATGTTGCCATATTGTAACCGTTTTAGAAAAGCAAGAAGCCACGCGAGGCATGTGGTTACCTGTATTTTATAACGGCTGAGAGGGTTGGAGACACTCGGCTTCGCTTGTGTCTCACCACGCCTTTCAGACGTTATAAAATACTGGGTAACCACATGCCTCTTGTGGCTTATTGCTTCATTATACACATAAGACCTAACAGGTCAAAGGTCAATTGATGGACAGTTTAAGACAAGTGAAGCTGATAACTGCTGATGTCACAGACACAGGAAGGACATCTGCTGGAGAAAGAGACGATACAGACCAGTGGTGGAATGGAACTAAGTACATTTACTCAACTTCTGTACTTAAGTACAAGTTTACTTTACTTTATTTACTTTACTTGATTATGTCAACTGTGTATATTTTATACTTCTACTGCACTATATCTATAGAGGCAAATACTGTAATTTTTACACATTAATTATTTGAAAACTTTATTAACCATTTACTTCAGATCTGATTTAGATTATTGCAATATACATATACCAGCTATTTTATCACCTATTATACACTTTTTTTCCCGACAAATTTTGAAAACATAAAAAGGGGGCATTCTGCATAATGAGTATTTGTTAATAAAGTGTATTTATTACTTTTACTAGTAACAGAGCTGCATTGTGATATTGCTACTTGGATTATTTTTTACACTGATACAGACAGACAGTCTTTGAGTGGTTTGAGTGAATTTAGTGAACATATACAATACATACTGTAGTTACTGTACCTCCTCATTATCCCAGTCAATGTGTGTTACTATGATATCAACACTATTCATGCCACAATATTCATATTATAATCACATGATAAATCACTGATGGAAATAATGATTGTAAATTAATCTCACTGTAGAGTCTCCAGTCTGCAATGAGGACTTTTCAGTGCAGCACAGAGTAGATCCAGTAGATCCAGGTCCAGTTGGTTGTAACTTAAGTCCAGGTGTCTCAGAAGGGATGGATTAGAACTGAGAGCTGAAGACACAACTTCCATGTGTTCCTTCTTGAGGGCAGTACCAAAGCCAACAAGTCTGTAATTAGAGGTGGTCAATCAGACCACACACACACACACACACACACACACACACACACACACACACACACACACACACACACACACACACACACACACACACAGTCAAGTCCATTTATTTATAAAGCAGATTTAAAAACAACCAGGTTGACCAAAGTGCTGTACATCATGAGAACGCAGTAAAAACAAAAACAATACAAAGCAAAAACAATAGAAACATTTGTAAACATTTAAAACCTTGTAAGTACAGCTATAAAAACAAAACATTTAAGATATAAAACAATGACAGATAAAAGGCACAGGGAGGGAGGGGTCTAGGGCTCAAATGCTAGGGTGAAGAGGTGTGTTTTAAGTGGGATTGAAGGCTGTTCCAGAGAGCTGGGCCAGCCACAGAAAAAGCTCTGTCACCCTTTTGCCTTAGATTGGCTGTTAGATTGACTTTGAGAAGCCTCTGGCCAGAGGTGCCAGTCAGTCAGTAGCATTCTGTACGAGCTGAAGACGGGAGAGGGTGGAGTTTGCAACCCCTATGTAAAGGGAGTTGCAGTAATCCAGCCTTGACGAGACAAGGGCATGGATTACTTTCTCTAGGTTGTGGGCCGAAAGAAAATATTTTATTTGTGCTACACACGCACACACACGCTTGCATGCACACACACACACACACACACACACACACACACACACACACACACACACACACACACACACACACACACACACACACACACACACACAGTTTGTATCAATGAAACGTTGAATTTATTCTAGCACTCTCTACCCAATATTCTACCCAGCCCGTGTGTGCGTGTGTATGTGTGTGTGTGTGTGTGTATGTGTGTGTGTGTGTGTGTGTGTGTGTGTGTGTGTGTGTGTGTGTGTGTGTGTGCGTGTGCGCGTGCGTACATGCGTGCGTGCGTACATGCGTGCGTACGTACATGCGTGCGTGCGTGCGTGCGTGCGTGCGTATCACTGTTGATTTAACTATCATGTTTAGTTATATTGTAGTGTTGTGAAGGTACAGTGCATTGTTTCTGTTCTAAGTTTTCTATTCACATGACTACTAACCGAGCATTTCTGCTGTTCCTCACAGCTGGGATGAGTCTGCTTCGGCCCTCCTCTGATGTGTTGTATTTGTCCAGGTCCAACTCCTCCAGAACATCCTCTGACATCTGCAGCATGTGAGCCAGAGCTGAACACTGGGTTGGAGACAGTTTTGTCTTTGATCTGTCCCCTGACTTCAGGTACTGTTGGATCTCCTGATGCACTGAGTGGTCGTTCATCTCCATCAAACAGTGGAAGATGTTGATAAATCTGTCAGGAGAGGCATCGTAATCACTCATCTTCTTCAGGTTGTTGATGGCTCTCTGGATGCTCTCTGGACTCTTCTGTGTCTGAACCAGTAGACCTCCTAACAGACTCTGGTTGGACGGCAGTGAGAGACCATGAAGGAAGCGGAGAAACAGGTCCAGGTGACCATTCTTACTCTTTATGGCTTTACGGTTGGCTCTGGACAGGAAGTCCTCCAAGGAGTCACTGGTGTATTCACGTTTATATTTGTCACGTCCCAGGAATGTCTTCAGTACCTCCATGTTCTTCTGTGTGAAACAGTGGAACAGGTAGACTGCAGCCAGGAACTCCTGGATGATCAGATGAACAAAGCAGTAGACTGCTCTCTGGAAGAGCACGCCCTCTCTTTTGAAGATCTCTGTGCACACTCCTGAGTACAGCGAGGCGTCTTTCACATCCAGACCACACTCTTCCAGGTCTTCTTGGTAGAACATGATGCTGCCTTTCTCCAGATGTTCAAACGCCAGCCTGCCCAGCTTCAGAAGAACCTCCCTGTCCTTCTCCATCATCTTCTGTTGATTCTCTCTCTCTTTTCTGTTTCTTTTCTTGTTTCTTCTTTCCCCCTCATGAGGCTCATCATACTTCAGCTCCTTCCTCTTTGTCTGGACCAACAGGAAGTGGCAGCACATGGCAGTCAGGGTTGTGGGCAGCTGTC
Organism: Nannobrachium achirus; assembly: GCF_963921795.1. NCBI lineage: Eukaryota > Metazoa > Chordata > Actinopteri > Myctophiformes > Myctophidae > Nannobrachium > Nannobrachium achirus. The sequence continues at coordinate 73,508,127 of NC_137810.1, read as the reverse complement.
CTGTCTCGTCTGTCTTCACCATGTCCTCCAGAACGGTAGCGCTGATCCAACAGAAGACTGGGATGTGACACATGATGTGGAGGCTCTTTGACGTCTTCATGTGTGAGATGATTCTGCTGGCCAGCTCCTCATCACTGAATCTCTTCCTGAAGTACTCCTCCTTCTGGGGATCGGTGAACCCTCGTACTTCTGTCACCAGGTCAACATATACAGGAGGGATCTGATTGGCTGCTGCAGGTCTGGTGGTTATCCAGATGAGAGCCAATGGGAGCAGATTCCCCTCGATGAGGTTTGTCAACAGCCCGTCCACTGATGATGTCACTGTGACATCAGAGATGATGTCATTGTTGAAGTTGAAGGACAACCTGCTTTCATCCAAACCATCAAAGATGAAGCCAACCTTCCAGACAGCGAGCTGCTCTGCTGTGACCTTCTTCAACGTTGGATGGAAAACATGGATCAGTGAGAGAAGACTGTGCTGCTCATCTCTGACCAAGTTCAGCTCCCGGAATGAGAAGGGAACCAGGAGAATGACATCTTGATTTTCCAAACCCTTTGCCCAGTCCAGAGCGACCTTACGCACAGAGAAGGTTTTTCCAATGCCAGCGACGCCCTTGGTCAGAACACTTCTGATTGGTGTCTCTCTGCCAAGGAGGAGGGGCTTAAAGATGTCACAGCAGTTGATTGGTTGGTCATGGAGGGTGTTCTTCTTGGAGAGTGTCTCAAGCTGGTAGACCTCATGTTGGTTATTAACCCCTTCACTCTCTCCCACTGTGATGTAGAGCGCTGTGAAGATGCTGCTGAGGGAGGGCACTTCAGTGACATCTGTCACACGATCCAGACTGTTCAAAGTGATCTTATAAACCTTTAAATCCTCCTGCACACTGACACCTGCTATGAGAAGACAATGAAGACATTTTAAACATTCAGCTTCATTCATAACTTTACATTCTTACAGATGTGTACATACATTAGTGTTACATGTCCTCTGTTAGAAAAATAATTTAATACAAATAGAACCAGTAAGACTCCCTAAATCGGGAGATAAGCGACCGTCAGGTCGCATAAACAAACTAGTTAGTAGGCAATCAGGAGAGAATATGGGAAATGGGACAGATCCATATTGATGACATGACTTTAGAGATACTGTGTACCGCTTTGCGTGATTTTAGGGCAAAATCTGTAGGTGCTGTGTCTAAAAATGTGTTTTTCAAAGATCGGCCAGATGGTGGCGCTAGATGGGACAGATGCATTTTGATGACATGACTGTAGAGATAATGTGTACCAGTTTGCGTGATTTTAGGGAAAATCTGTAGCAGCAGTGTCCAAAAATGTGTCTGCAAGAATCGGCCTCATGGTGGTGCTAGAAGAGGGCCATGTGAGAAATGAGGGGTTGTGGTTTGGCAGCTAAGGAGTGTGTGTGCAAAGTTTGGCATGGATCGGGGCAACGGTGGCGGAGATATGAGGCGGGGGAAAGTGTGACGTGTGACGTGACGGAGGGACAGACAGACAGACTGACTGACTGACTGACAGCCGGTGGAGGTTTTGATAGTAACTGCTACCTGACGGTCGCAATAAGAAAATAAATGCCAGGAAAATAATAGTGTGTGATATTTTTGTCTTTAGCTACACTATTTGAAAATGTCTTCTACCATCTAAATATTAAAGTAATTAACAGTGAATGTTAATTAGTGTTAATTGTGTCCAGTCTTACTGTGTCCACTGCTGGTGTGACTGGGTGTCTTCAGTCTACGTCTGGTCCTGAAGATCTTTCCACACTGGGGACAGTCATGGTGTCCTGTTGGAGCAGACTGCTCCCAGTATGAGGTGATGCACTGTCTGCAGAACCAGTGTCCACAGCTGCTAGAGACTGGATCTGTCAGAACCTCCTCACACACTGAACACCTGGACGCCTGCTCTGTCACAACACACACCCTCTTCCTCTTCCTGTGGAGGAGAAGAATGATGTATTAGGACTAATAGTCCTGCTGGATAGAAGGATATTTATTTATATTATTTATTATGACTATAGTCCTGCTGGATAGAAGGATATTTATTTATATTATTTATTATGATTATATTCATGGAGGATAGAAGGATATTTATTTATATTATTCATTATGATTATATTCCTGGTGGATAGAAGGATATTTCTTATACTGCTTGGGGTTGGAATTATTCATGATTCTTATTTGCTCTGTAAATTAATACAATGTGTACATTTGTAAATTAGTAAAAAAGTGAATACACTCCTATAGAGCATCGCAGCGGAGGTGGTTTACTGATCCCTCTAAAAAATCTCCCATTCATTTTCCCCATAGACTTTTACAAAAATATGACAAAACAATTATGTTAAGCCTAGAACCAAGCCATCCAGGATTGCAGTGAATCATGACCATAGAACCTTTGATCCTATGTGAAAACATATTTTAACATTACATTATTTGATATTCTACATTTAATACCCTTTGCGTATTAAATGGTGGGGGGGGGGGGGGGGGGGGGGGGGGGTTGGACTGAGTTACTAGGGCCCAATAAGGCACTCTGTGCCGCACTGTGAGCTAGTATATCTGCTATTTTTCAATAGTTAAAGCACAAAATAACGTGTAATAATGCGTTCCCAGTCTAAATGGGTTAAACCCCACCCCCCTATGAAGAACATTCATGGGGGGCTCGCAGTGAATCCTCTTACCCAGGGCCCAGCATTTGGTGCGACACCCCTGCCAACAGGAGCGGAATTGGAGCGGAGGACTGTCCTCGATCGCTCCAAGCTGTTCTGGCGGATTTTAAAACTACTTATTAACAGTCACAATTAACCGTTAGTGTTTACTGGTAACCTATTTGGCTTTCTCTACTACTGTGATATTCTGAATAGGCCTAATGTTCTGATAATATACTTTTCATAAAAAATAAATAAAAAAAATGAACCCATTAATTTAGAACTTTGATTGCCAACATAACGGTTTGAACCTACAAACGTTCGGTTACAGCCCTGGCAGTTACAAGACATTGTTTGTGTTGTTCCAGTTGAAGTTCACAGAGATCAGTGTTTCACTATAATGTGTGTATTTGGTATTTTCTTACAGTCCATATCTGTAACCAAACACTTTCCAGTTGAACTTCACAGATATACGTAGGTGATCTTACCTTGTGTGTGGAGGTCCAGGTTCACTGAAGTCTGGAGGATGATGTTTAGAGAAGTCACTCTTCATAGACACACAGCTGGGTGTTGGAGACTCTGCTCTGTGGTCAACACTTCTGGAATCACAACAATATTCATACAATTATCATTGTGAAGTCAATGTGTTCATGATCATTTGTTGTCCCATTACAGAACAATAACATAACACAACATCTCAGGGTTTATCTCCTGTACATTGTTGTATAGTTGAACTTCATGTAAACAAAGGAACACAACACAATGATTACTGAATGCAATAGACAGCACACATAGTAGCTTGACTTCTATAGATTAGTGGTTCTCAACCTGTGGGTCGGGACCCCCAGGAGGGTCCCCATATGATGTTTGGGGGTTGCCAAATGACATTCACAATTTAAAGTTGTACTATGTAACTTTTTTTATAAAACAAATCTTAAAATGGTCCTAACTGTTAAATCGCTAAAGTTTTAGAACCCCCCACTCCGTGAATTTCAGCTCTGAAAGCCTTTTCTTTATATATTTTCTATGAGCCGTGAGGGGGGACAATTTTCGCGGCATAATTACGTCACTTCCCATTTTCTGTATCCGCTGTCTACCGGATCACACACTACCGGCCAATCACAGCGAGTCTTTCCCGGAAGTTGATTTAGCCTCGAACAACAACAGCTTTTGGCCGCAAAAAAGAAAAGAACAGAATCATCTCAACAACAAAAGGAATATCACCAGAAAAAGCAGAAATCGCGGATTTACCTTCTTCATATGCACGAGATGTGGCAAAAGTTGAGGAAAGAAAAAAACTTCCCCACTGATTGGAAACTGGCTCTTTTTCTTTTGAACTGGTAAGTTTGTAAAAAATAAACATACTTGCTCTTTGACATTGTTGTACTTTTAGTGCAAGTGCATACCATACGTTGGTATAGAATTTAGTCAATGTATACGATGGATAGCAACGCTGGTCAAAGGATGTTTTAGCAGTAGCCCTCTGACGACCGTCCTGTTTATTCAGCAGCCCTTTGTGTGTGTGTTCAAGTCTGGGCTACTCTTACATTTGCAATCATATTGTGTTCTCTGAGTCAATACCGCGGCGATGCACCATTCCCCAAAACTTTCAATGTTTATGAATGGTAGCTTAGCTTGTAGCTATCCCCCCGCCGAAAGTCGGGGGGACGAATATTTACTATTCTGTCCATAACGGCACATAACGCGGTAACGGCGCTGAGTTAGCCTGGGGCCAGCCTATATACTATGCAGCTAACTAGTAACTGCGTGTAGCCCTCTGACGACCGTCCTGTTTATTCAGCTGCCCTTTGTGTGTGTGTTCATTCACAAGTATTTGAATTTGAATACATCCGAATCTCCTAAAGACATTGTTATTGACTCTGGGCTACTCTTACATTTGCAATCATATTGTGTTCTCTGAGTGAATATCGCAGCGATGCACCATTCCCCAAAACTTTCAATGTTTATGAATGGTCGCTTAGCGTGTAGCTATCCCCCCGCCGAAAGTCGGGGGGACGAATATTTACTATTCTGTCCATAACGGCACATAACTCGGTAACGGTGCTGAGTTAGCCTGGGGCCAGCCTATATACTATGCAGCTAACTAGTAACTGCGTTAGCCTGGCTCCAGCCAATAGACCCGCCCACTCTCTGAGTGAACTGCATCTCTTGGTCTGGATATGTCATATGACGAGTCTCTTGATTCGGTTCAAAGCCGTATCTTGGCGAACCGACCAATGAATTCAAAGCAAGACGGAAAAAAATCTACAGAAACAGTGGAGGGAGGGGTGGCTGCGTGGCTCACCAGAGTTCTTAATTGCTCCCTTTGAACTTCAAAAGGACTCCGAACTGCAGGCATTGATTGAGCCATACAAGTGTCGAGTAGCTCGTTAGTGATTCTCTCTAATCAGTGAAACATCAAAGACACTGACCTGTTGGGTGCATGTCATTGAGGGGAGGGGGAGGAGGGATTGTTTTGTGTGCAAAAGTCAAACACAACCCTCCCACCAGATCGCTTGTGATTGGGAATTTCAAATTTTAAATCCCCTCCCCTTTGAAATCTCAACACAATGGCTCAGGCTCAGACTCTTAAGCTCCAGCGCAGAGTCTGAAATCAGGCTATAACTGCGTATAGATCCCCTCCATAATGGTTAGTGTAGGAACTACACTGGAAATACCGGTACCTGCAATACCGCTAGTGACCACTACCACTACTTGGGAAAGTTACATGGTATGCCTTTAAGTAACCTTTTTCATACTAAAAATGTTAAAAAAGTTGAAAAAAAGAAGAATCCTTTATTACTCCATCAAAATTAATCATATAAAAAAGTAAGAAAATGGTCAAATAATATAAGAGAGAGGCTCATTTTTTGAAAATAGCCAATCTACAAGATCACAACACCTCACATCTTAAGGCATTGTGAGCTTGTATATCTATAGCATTGGGTATATTGTATAGTGTTATAGTGTGTATTGTGTAATATAATAGGAGGATTGACATACTGTGTGTGTGGAGGTCCAGGTTCACTGAAGTCTGGAGGATGTATTTTAGACCAGTCACTCTTCATAGACACACAGCTGGGTGTTGGAGACTCTGCTCTGTGGTCAACACTTCTGGAATCACAACAATATTCATACAATTATCATTGTTAATTACCCGGCTTGTTTGGATGCTTGATTCTGATTGGTCGAGCGCTGAAATCAGCGGTGAATTATGAGCGTATAATGACCGCTCCACTCTATAATTCACCGCTGCCTAATCAACGGCTCAGAGCAGCTGCTGCATTCAGGCTGCGCTGTGTGAATTTAGTGCCATATCCAACATGTCTACCATGTAAACAAACACACAGCGTCATTTACAACTAAACATTGCTCTGAAGAATGTCTTTAAAAACATTTTAGGCGAGAAATAGACAACGCAGTAACAGAAAATGGATTCCATTTGACCAGCACTTCTTTGTTTTCCAAGGCGACCGTGTTACGCTGGGGGGACACACTTCCAGCCGTCTGTAAACAAGGAAATACTTTGTTTTGTTTTTAGTTTTGAGTCAAATTATTCATTTTATTTAGCAGCCAGGTAATAAGCGGGATAACATCTCTCTCAGCAGTCATTATAGAGTGATAGGAGACTTTCAGGTTGATATGCCACCTCCGCTTCGCGTCGGTGGCATATCAACCTGTCAGGCTCCTATCACTCTATAATGACTGCTGAGAGAGATGTTATCCCTTACGAAGTCAATGTGATCATGATCATTTGTTGGCCCATTACAGAACAATAACATAGCACAACATCTCAATTCTTTCACTGACTGTAAATTGTACAACAAAACGTACATTGAAAATAGCCGATCTACAAGCTCACAGCACCTCACATCTCAAGGCGTTATGAGCTTGTAGATCTTCTATGTTCACTCTATCTATGGAACGGAGTGAAACTAAATTGAATGCCTCAACTACTACATTCCAAGTCAGGGTGTGGGGGTCCCTGTTTCAAATAGAGCTGTCCTCGACTCAGGATTTATCAAGTGGACTCGAGTCGCGGGGGTTATTCCGACGCGTCGACAAATCGTTTATGTAAAAAAAGTAAAAAAGTGAAAAAAAGACTGTATCAAGTACATATAGTATAAGTATCTTTTACCAATTATATCGGGTTTAAATGGTACCGGATATGCAGCTCAGTAAATTAAAGGTGAATTGATTCCAGTGAATGACGGAGGACGATATCACAATGAATTAAATCTTTTTTATCACGATAAACGATAACATCGCATATCATCCCATCCCTACTGTCCACATCTGTGAGCAGATACAATACATTGTTTGTGTTGTTCCACAGAGATCAGTGTTTCACTATAATGTGTGTATTTGGTATTTTCTTACAGTCCATATCTGTAACCAAACACTTTCCAGTTGAACTTCACAGATATACGTAGGTGATCTTACCTTGTGTGTGGAGGTCCAGGTTCACTGAAGTCTGGAGGATGATGTTTAGAGTGGTCACTCTTCATAGACCCACAGCTGGGTGTTGGAGACTCTGCTCTGTGGTCAACACTTCTGGAATCACAACAATATTCATACAATGATCGTGAAGTCAATGTGTTCATGATCATTTGTTGTCCCATTACAGAACAATAACATAGCACAACATCTCAGGGTTTATCTCCTGTACATTGTTGTATAGTTGAACTTCATGTAAACAAAGGAACACGACACAATGATTACTGAATGAATGTCAACATGAATGAAATAAAATCATATAAACAAAGTAACACACAGTCAGTCTGTATATTGAACACATTGTGAATTGGACAATTCTTTCACAAACAGCACACATAGTACCTTGAATTCTATAGATTAGTGGTTCTCAACCTGTGGGTCGGGACCCCCAGGAGGGTCCCCATATGATTTTTGGGGGGTCGCCAAATGACAGTGACAATTTAAGTAACCTTTTTCCTAAAAAATTCCAAAAAAAGTTGAAAAAAAGAAGAACCCTTTAATCAAACTCATAAAAAAAGTAAGGTGGACAATTCTATTGAATGCAGCCTTCAGTTATCGTATGGAAAGGGGAAATTTGCATTTATTTTACCATAGTAAAAAAGAAATGCATTCATGGTCTGAAGAGGGCACTTGTATAAAAGGGCAGGGGCTCAAGCCCCCTTTTGTCTATGTGTGCACGTGCCTGGCACAGCCACATCACATTAGACTTTTTATTTCAATCCCATTGTTTCTTTGCAAAAACACATTTCTTTAAGGAAACATTTGTATTCTTGTTTCTCCTAGTTTTATTGTTTTTAGTGTGTAAATATGGCACTTTATTATGGGGAAAAACAGTATCGTGTATTTTCCTTTTTTAAATCTCTAAAATAGCTTATTTTTTAACACATGTCCTTAACGGTTAACGGTTAATTAACCGATAGGGCCTTACGGTTATCGGTTAACCCTGCAAGGCCCAGCGTAGCTTTTTGGCAACGTTTTTTAAATCATTTTTTAAAAAATGTTATAATTAGTTTTCCTGTTCTTTTTTCACATTAACATCACCATTAAATCCTATTGTTTAGTATTACAATGCCATTGGCCACGATATTTGCATATAAATACCCCCCACAGGGGCTGACATTGACACCTCCCAGAGAAGTTGAAATTCCAGCGTCTGGACGAACAACATCTCACTTTTTAAATGAAGCTATTCCTCACTAAAACAGTAGTAAAATGCCTGTAATATTTTTTTTCGTGATCATTAGAATGTCTAAAACACGTGCATATGTTAATATTGTGAAAAATATCCCCAATATGCAAATTAGAGCATGATTTATGCTTTATGACTATAAAACCTTACAAAAACATTATTAATTTTTTTAAATTACATTTTCCTGTGATTAGTACTCCTACAACACCATCTGAATTTTTTTAATTTTTTTTGGCCAGTAGAAATTAATTCGGGCCTTGTAGGGTTAAGAAAAATTCTCCATTTGGTCATCCCTAGTATATTGTATAGTGTTATAGTGTGTATTGTATAATAGGAGGATTGACATACTGTGTGTGTGGAGGTCCAGGTTCACTGAAGTGAGGAGGATTTCCCATAGACCAGTCACTCTTCATAGACACACAGCTGGGTGTTGGAGACTCTGCTCTGTGGTCAACACTTCTGGAATCACAACAATATTCATACAATTATCATTGTGAAGTCAATGTGTTCATGATCATTTGTTGGCCCACTCAATTCTTTCACTCACAGTAAATTGTACAACAAGAAAGTACATTTGAAAATAGCCGATCTACAAGCTCACAACACCTCACATCTTAGGCATTGTGAGCTTGTATATCTATAGCATTGGGTATATTGTATAGTGTTATAGTGTGTATTGTGTAATAGGAGGATTGACATACTGTGTGTGTGGAGGTCCAGGTTCACTGAAGTCTGGAGGATGTATTTTAGACCAGTCACTCTTCATAGACACACAGCTGGGTGTTGGAGACTCTGCTCTGTGGTCAACACTTCTGGAATCACAACAATATTCATACAATTATCATTGTTAATTACCCGGCTTGTTTGGATGCTTGATTCTGATTGGTCGAGCGCTGAAATCAGCTGTGAATTATGAGCGTATAATGACCGCTCCACTCTATAATTCACCGCTGCCTAATCAACGGCTCAGAGCAGCTGCTGCATTCAGGCTGCGCTGTGTGAATTTAGTGCCGTATCCAACATGTCTACCATGTAAACAAACACACAGCGTCATTTACAACTAAACATTGCTCTGAAGAATGTCTTTAAAAACATTTTAGGCGAGAAATAGACAACGCAGTAACAGAAAATGGATTCCATTTGACCAGCACTTCTTTGTTTTCCAAGGCGACCGTGTTACGCTGGGGGGACACACTTCCAGCCGTCTGTAAACAAGGAAATACTTTGTTTTGTTTTTAGTTTTGAGTCAAATTATTCATTTTATTTAGCAGCCAGGTAATAAGCGGGATAACATCTCTCTCAGCAGTCATTATAGAGTGATAGGAGACTTTCAGGTTGATATGCCACCTCCGCTTCGCGTCGGTGGCATATCAACCTGTCAGGCTCCTATCACTCTATAATGACTGCTGAGAGAGATGTTATCCCTTACGAAGTCAATGTGATCATGATCATTTGTTGGCCCATTACAGAACAATAACATAGCACAACATCTCAATTCTTTCACTGACTGTAAATTGTACAACAAAACGTACGTTGAAAATAGACGATCTACAAGCTCACAGCACCTCACATCTCAAGGCGTTATGAGCTTGTAGATCTTCTATGTTCACTCTATCTATGGAACGGAGTGAAACTAAATTGAATGCCTCAACTACTACATTCCAAGTCAGGGTGTGGGGGTCCCTGTTTCAAATAGAGCTGTCCTCGACTCAGGATTTATCAAGTGGACTCGAGTCGTGGGGGTTATTCCGACGCGTCGACAAATCGTTTATGTAAAAAAAGTAAAAAAGTGAAAAAAAGACTGTATCAAGTACATATAGTATAAGTATCTTTTACCAATTATATCGGGTTTAAATGGTACCGGATATGCAGCTCAGTAAATTAAAGGTGAATTGATTCCAGTGAATGACGGAGGACGATATCACAATGAATTAAATCTTTTTTATCACGATAAACGATAACATCGCATATTATCCCATCCCTACTGTCCACATCTGTGAGCAGATACAACACATTGTTTGTGTTGTTCCACAGAGATCAGTGTTTCACTATAATGTGTGTATTTGGTATTTTCTTACAGTCCATATCTGTAACCAAACACTTTCCAGTTGAACTTCACAGATATACGTAGGTGATCTTACCTTGTGTGTGGAGGTCCAGGTTCACTGAATTCTGGAGGATGATGTTTAGAGCGGTCACTCTTCATAGACACACAGCTGGGTGTTGGAGACTCTGCTCTGTGGTCAACACTTCTGGAATCACAACAATATTCATACAATGATCATTGTGAAGTCAATGTGTTCATGATCATTTGTTGTCCCATTACAGAACAATAACATAGCACAACATCTCAGGGTTTATCTCCTGTACATTGTTGTATAGTTGAACTTCATGTAAACAAAGGAACACGACACAATGATTACTGAATGAATGTCAACATGAATGAAATAAAATCATATAAACAAAGTAACACACAGTCAGTCTGTATATTGAACACATTGTGAATTGGACAATTCTTTCACAAACAGCACACATAGTACCTTGAATTCTATAGATTAGTGGTTCTCAACCTGTGGGTCGGGACCCCCAGGAGGGTCCCCATATGATTTTTGGGGGGTCGCCAAATGACAGTGACAATTTAAGTAACCTTTTTCCTAAAAAATTCCAAAAAAAGTTGAAAAAGTTGAAAAAAAGAAGAACCCTTTAATCAAACTATAAAAAAGTAAGGTGGACAATTCTCTTGAATGCAGCCTTCAGTTATCGTATGGAAAGGGGAAATTTGCATTTATTTTACCATAGTAAAAAAGAAATGCATTCATGGTCTGAAGAGGGCACTTGGATAAAAGGGCAGGGGCTCAAGCCCCCTTTTGTCTATGTGTGCACATGCCTGGCACAGCCACATCACATTAGACTTTTTATTTCAATCCCATTGTTTCTTTGCAAAGACACATTTCTTTTAGGAAACATTTGTATTCTTGTTTCTCCTAGTTTTATTGTTTTTAGTGTGTAAATATGGCACTTTATTATGGGGAAAAACAGTATCGTGTATTTTCCTTTTTTAAATCTCTAAAATAGCTTATTTTTTAACACATGTCCTTAACGGTTAACGGTTAATTAACCGATAGGGCCTTACGGTTATCGGTTAAGAAAAATTCTCCCTTTGGTCATCCCTAGTATATTGTATAGTGTTATAGTGTGTATTGTGTAATAGGAGGATTGACATACTGTGTATGTGGAGGTCCAGGTTCACTGAAGTGAGGAGGATTTCCCATAGACCAGTCACTCTTCATAGACAAACAGCTGGGTGTTGGAGACTCTGCTCTGTGGTCAACACTTCTGGAATCACAACAATATTCATACAATGATCATTGTGAAGTCAATGTGTTCATGATCATTTGTTGGCCCACTCAATTCTTTCACTCACAGTAAATTGTACAACAAGAAAGTACATTTGAAAATAGCCGATCTACAAGCTCACAACACCTCACATCTCAAGGCGTTGTGAGCTTGTAGATCTTGATCTATGTTCACTATTTATCTATGGAACGGAGTGAAACTAAATTGAATGCCTCAACTACTACATTCCAAGTCAGGGTGTGGGGGTCCCTGTTTGAAATATGATTATTTTGGGGGTCAAGGCCTATAAAGGTTGAGAACCACTGCTATGAATAAAGCTTGAAAGGGGAGGATACTGTTATTAGACTCTGTGTTGTGTTATGATGTAGTGTATATTGTATAGTGTTAATAGGAGGATTGACATACTGTGTGTGTGGAGGTCCAGGTTCACTGAAGTGAGGAGGATTTCCCATAGACCAGTCACTCTTCATAGACACACAGCTGGGTGTTGGAGACTCTGCTCTGTGGTCAACACTTCTGGAATCACAACAATATTCATACAATGATCATGTGAATGAACACATAGATCCCTCTCCTCCCAATTCCCCTGTCCCCATCTCTTGACCATAATTATGTCCTCCACTTCCAACAATGTGACTGAGTCAAGAAACGTAAAAGACATGTTAGCATGCTTTGGAGGCAATGGGCTTTGCTTTGGACTTTCTTAAAAAGCCATAATTAAAGTTATCATATAATTGTAGTGGAGTAGAAGTAAAAGTACTGCAAATTGGATGTACCCATAAAGTATAAATTAGGGCTGGGACTCGATTAGAAAAATAATCGAATTAATCAGAGGCTTTGTGATTAATTAATCGAAATTAATCGCATGTTTAATCGCATATAAATATTTGACCTGAGAAGCTTTTTTTTTCAAGTAAAACACATTTTGTTTACTTGTTGATTACGAGTGAATCAACAAGTGAGTTTTTTTAATCTAAATTTCGCATCCACTGGGCAAAGCAAAGCGCTCTGATCGGCTACTTCTCCCTTTGCGTTTGTTGTCTCTTCTTGGTTGGTGCATCGCTATGATCGGTTTGCCCGAAACTGAAGGTTCTGTGGTGCAAAAACTAAGTGCGATTAAAATAAGTAATTTTTTTAATCGCGTTAATGTTCTGTCATTAATTAATCGCAATTAATCAGTTAAAGTCCCAGCCCTAGTATAGATACCTCAAAAGTGTACTTAGTTACTTTACACCACTGCCATTGTGTGTATATGGTACAGGAGGATTGTCTTACTTTAAGCGTGGAGGTCCAGGTTCATCTTTAGACCCACAGCTGGCTGTTGGAGACTCTGCTCTGTGGATGAGATGTTTGTCTCTTCCCTCCTCCTCCTCCTCTCTCTCCACACACTCACTCATCTTTGGTCTTTATTTAACCTGTCAAGGTTAGCAGAAAATAGGAAATGATTAATGAATGAATGTACAAAACACACACACACACACACACACACACACACACACACACACACACACACACACACACACACGCACGCACGCACTGCGACGTGTCAGCTATTTTCGGTGCTTGATACCACACTGAACTAAGCATAATCAAGACAATACAAGAGATGTGGCATGGATTTCTACACAGAGAGGGCAATTTGTTCAACATAAGATGCTGCATTCAAGTTCAGGAGAGTTTGGACAAGACAATTCTCTTAAATGCTGCCTTCAGGTATGGCATGTAAAGAGGGGCATTTGCATTTCTTTCACCATATAAAAACTGCATTCATGGTCTGGAGAGGGCACTTTTTATAGACGGATTAATGCTCTGCTCTGCACACACACACACACACACACACACACACACACACACACACACACACACACACACACACACACACACACACACACACAGTCACACTCACACAGACAACACATTTCTAGAACGTGTCAGTAATATGTTCAATCTCATTCTGTATTATCAATATGCCACAGACATAGGATGATACGTTGAAATATTAACTGTGAGCTGCTATGAGGCAACAATATCACCATCATAATGCTGAGACTACAGTAGATGAACAACAATATCACCATCATAATGATGAAACTACAGTAGATGAACAACAATATCACCATCATAATGATGAGACTACAGTAGATGAACAACAATATCACCATCATAATGATGAGACTACAGTAGATGAACAACAATATCACCATCATAATGATGAGACTACAGTAGATGAACAACAATATCACCATCATAATGATGAAACTACAGTAGATGAACAACAATATCACCATCATAATGATGAGACTACAGTAGATGAACAACAATATCACCATCATAATGATGAGACTACAGTAGATGAACAACAATATCACCATCATAATGATGAGACTACAGTAGATGAACAACAATATCACCATCATAATGATGAGACTACAGTAGATGAACAACAATATCACCATCATAATGATGAGACTACAGTAGATGAACAACAATATCACCATCATAATGCTGAGACTACAGTAGATGAACAACAATATCACCATCATAATGATGAGACTACAGTAGATGAACAACAATATCACCATCATAATGATGAGACTACAGTAGATGCAGATGCATGCAGTAGCTCTTGTCAACCAACAGGTGTCCTACTGCACCACAGAATTGAAATATCACAATAGAAGAACAGGGAGACCTTTGAATATCATGTTAACAGTGGTGTAAAGTAGGCTAATTAAGTAGCCTACATCTAAGTACATTTACTTAGGTACTGTATTTAAGTACATTTACTTAAGTACTGTACTTAAGTGAAATTGTACTTGAGTATTTCCAATTTCCAATACTTTTACTTCTACTCCACTACATCTCAGATCCAAATATTCTACTTTTACTCCACTACATTTATTTGAAAACATTAATTACTAGATACTTAGCAGAAATCAATTATAATATTATAAAACATACATAAACCACTTTAGCCTCATTTTATAGCACGGCTATTTGAAAATAGTCAATCTACAAGCTCACAACGCGTCACATCACAACGTGTTGTGCGTTTTACTTTTGGTACTTTGAGTACATTTTGATGCCAATACTTTTGTACTTTTACTCAAGTACATTTTGAATTCTGGACTTTCACTTGTAACAGAGTATTTCTATATTGCAGTATTGATACATTTACTTCAATAAAACATGTGAGTAGGCTACTTTCTCCACCACTGCATGTTAATAATACTATTGATTAACATTCTTTACCCTAGCCTGGTTAATAAACCAGACCCACCCAGTGAGGCTGGCACCACCAGACTAACTTTACCCTGGTTAAAATAATGTTTCATTCACTAAACAAAGTCATGGACTGCTGGCAGCTTTGAGAGTCGGCTAGTTCAGTTCCTTTGTATTAAAATATTTTAAATATAGATATTTTTCTTGATGGGGTTGTTTTTATTTTTTTTATTTTGAGCCTTTACATTGGCCTACCTGCTGTTAAATCTAGAATTGCTTACTACATTCACTAACACTCAGCGGCAGACAGAGCACGAGATTCTCTCCCTTAGGGTATTGATAACTGAACAGACAAGATCATTGTCAGTTTCCAACTCCAAATCTGAGGACTGTAGGTGTTCGGATAGGGTTTTTATGGGAAGGGGGGGGGGGGGGGGCTTAGGGCGTGCTAAGGCCTAACCTATTAATAGTTAGGCCTAAATCAGAAATTAGCCTACAAAAACAAATATGTTGCTACATACTGTACATGTACTGTAATCCCCTCCCATACACTAAAATGTGTACCCGGCCTGAATGGGTTAAAACAACTTGAGTTCCACACAGACAGCTTCCTCTCAACCACGTGGTTTATATTCAGTGTTTCACACAGACAGCTTCCTCTCAACCACGTGGTTTATATTCAAGAGAAGCAGGGAGCAAGCAGCAGCCTGCTCTCTGCATGTTGCACATCTGGTCTGCAACGGAAACACTGTGTGTGTGTGTGTGTGTGTGTGTGTGTGTGTGTGTGTGTGTGTGTGTGTGTGTGTGTGTGTGTGTGTGTGTGTGTGTGTGTGTGTGTGTGTGTGTGTGTACGTGTACAGGATAACAGGATACAGAAGGCGGGCTCTAGACCGCATGACACTGTTAACAATAACCTCCACCGGCTGTCTGTCAGTCAGTCAGTCAGTCAGTCAGTCAGTCAGTCAGTCAGTCAGTCAGTCAGTCATAGTCAGTCAGTCAGCACCCTGGCCAAAAGAGGCAATGTAAATGGCATGAATCTGCAGACACCAGAAGTGCCGCGGTTAACGGAAGTTACGCCATGCGCTGCAATCTTCCGGTGAAATTCTCCCGGTGGAAGTAGCACCGTTTCATGCCGTTTCAGCCTATGGTCGTAACCAGGCTTTTCTCTTCGCAGATGAGTAAGCCTGACTACGAAGGGTCAGTCTGTCAGTCACACGTCACACGTCACACTTTTGCCCTTCTCATATCTCCGCCACTGTTGCCCCAATCCATGCCAAAATTTGGCAATCAGTACACACTTGGTCTACACTCATCGACTCATGTCTTCAACAAGGATCTGTCCCATTTAGCGCCACCATCAGGACGATTTTTTCAAACACATTTGTGGACACTGCTCCTACAGATTTTGCCCTAAAATCACGCAAATCGGTACACAGTATGTCTACACTCATCTCATCATGGATCTGTCCCATATAGCGCCACCATCGAGACAATTTTTTCAAACACATTTTTGGACACTGCTCCTACACATGTTGCCGTAAAATCACGCTGCGACCTGGCGGTCGCTTATCTCCCGATTAGGGAGTCTTACTGGTACATAATGATACCAAATACACACGTTACTTATAGGGTTAAATAATCAACATAATGATGTCATAATGTTCTGCTCTGTCTAAATAAGCATTTTGTTGGTGACATCAATCATAAGATTCATAACCAGATTAACCACAGAGAACAAGTACAGACAGGCAGACTAGACAACAGGGCGTGGTACGCTGTGCACTTTCATTTCCTTATAATGTGACTTTGACCCGCCTCTACAGCTCTAGGGCTACAGTCAGTTAGATCAGTGGTTCTCAACCTGCGGGTCGGGACCCCCAAATTATTTGGGGGGGTCCCCAGACGTTTAGCTTAATGTTAACATTGTTTTCTCTCTCAACAGTTAACAGACCAACATACATCATAACTTATAATGTATGTTGGTCTTAGTGTATCTCACATTTATAAAGGGACAATTTAAAGACTTTAAAGACCTTTTTAGTACCTCTGGTCAAACATTGGTCAAATTGTCAAATATTAGAGGCAGACATTGTGAAAATAGCAGATCTACATGCTCACAGAGCATGTAGATCGGCT
This sequence comes from Nannobrachium achirus, assembly GCF_963921795.1. Classification (NCBI taxonomy): domain Eukaryota; kingdom Metazoa; phylum Chordata; class Actinopteri; order Myctophiformes; family Myctophidae; genus Nannobrachium; species Nannobrachium achirus. Next base: position 73,491,067 of record NC_137810.1, on the reverse strand, counting down.
ATTTTCACAATATGGAACAGATCGAGTCAAACTAAATGTAATGCCAACTGCAAACTCCTACAATTCCAAGTGCTTGTGCAGGGGGGTCCCCAGTTCAAATATGATTATTTCGGGGGTTGCTGCCTGAAAAGGTTGAGAACCACTGAATTAGATGATATCATGTCATCTATTCTACACAGAGGAACCAACACATAATAGTCAGGGAACGAGTTGGGCAAGTCCCACCATGTCTCATACAGTCATACTCTCATTCCAACTCCAAGTTATTATGTTATGAGTAGCCTATGCTATGACTGTAGTCAGTGTTTAAACACACAATAGAAGATCATTGGGCTGACTGACGTGAGGACAGGGTTCACCCTGCATGAAAACATGCTGAAATACAATGCCATGCATTTGTTGTCTTTTGTACTGTAGGAACACTATAGCCCAGTGGTTCTCAACCTTTTCAGGCCACAACCCCCAAAATAATCATATTTTAACTGGGGACCCCCCCCCCCCCCCCACCCTGAACCATTACATTTTGTATAACACGGTTCTATTGGGACAATAGCAGATCTACATGCATAGGCGGACTTTGCCATTTGCCCTAGGGGGGGCAGTCTTGAGCAACATGTCAATTGTCAACCTTATTTGGAAGCACACCACAGCTCTCAGCCCAACGATGACTGCAGGTCTTAATCATAGTATTCATATGATATTGATCTTAATCATAGGATTCATATGATATTGGTGAACACAACACAAGGCATAGAAAAGAAAGATCTCACAACAACATATGGCTGCTCATCCAGACCACGATGTTTACTGTAACAAATAAAACAAATACAATTTACTGTGCCAGACTCTGCCACCATTATTCCATATACAATAATACAGCGTTATATGAGATACTTAAAGTGTGGTTCCTGTGGAAATAAGCCTCGGTTTTCTAGGATCTCCTTTTAGTTGACCTTGTACCAGTGATTTGTACTGTCATGAAACTGTACTTTTTTCTATTGCAAACTTCTAATAAATTCTTCAATCAATCAATCAAAGCGATCCAACACAGTTATAAACCACTATCTGGCAGGCACACAGCCTACATACACATACAGTATTATTAACATGAGCACACAACTGTCTGAAGCACAGCCTATATCAGTACTCACTGAGTGAACCAAATTATGCGCAGCCGTGCACGCACACACATGCCCACACATAGACAGACACACACACACACACACACACACACACACACACACACACACACACACACACACACACACACACACACACACACACACACACAGTACAGTAAACAGTATACAGCAGGTTGTAAGTCATAGGGGTGTAACGATATAGTAACTGTATCGAAATATCGTTTTTAACTTAAAAAACCGAAGTATATCGAAATGAAAACAGCTAAAATCGAATCGTATCGTTTTATTTTGTATCGTATCGAATCGGCAGTGCAAAGAATCGATTGTATCGAAACTACCTGCTTGTGCATTGTATTTAACATATTTAGCATTTTTTTAAAGAAAAATTTAAAACAAGGGGTTTAATTACTTTTCCTTTCCATATCGTCTATCGATAAATGTGTGTAATTTCTGGGTTCATGTCAAGGTGCAGGTTTGTCAATATGCAATGTCCATATATTTACCAGATAATCACTGTGTTTACTTATTTATATCCATAATAATACATGTTTTCCTTAAAAACCTGCACTATCCACACCTTTCACACAGATTTAATTTCTTTGCTAAATAGTTACTATATCGATTTTAAATCATTGAATCGAATCATATCGTATCGCTATTAATGAATCAATATCGTCCATGTATCGTATCGTTAACCATGTATCGTGATATGTATCGAATCGCTATTAAAATGTATCGTTACACCCCTAGTAAGTCATATTGAATCATTGTCTCACCTAGTGTAGAAGTAAACGCCTGTTCTTGCGTCCTGCATATACATCCACAATCTTCTCAGGCGACAACTTTGCTGTTAAGTCATCCTCAATGTTCAGAATGGCAAGTGTTGTTGAGCGCAGCCAACATGGAATCCTCCTCATGGCAGAGAAACTCCTCTCTGTGGTAGCAGATCCAATTGGCAGAGTCAGTGCCAACTGTAGCATCTTGAACAGATTGGGACAGCTGTCCTTTTTAACTGTCTTTTTAAGATGGTCAAGGTCAAGTGAAACTGTTGTGCTTGACGAGGCAGCCGAGGCTTTCACCAGATCCATCTCTGCTCCAAGCAGGACAGGATGGATTTTCAGTGGCTGTGCATATCTTTCTAGGAGAGGTTCCACTCCGTTCTTGTCACATTTAAACACTGCTGCACATGCCTGTGCAAGTTCTATTGACTCCCCCGTGAACAGGGGTGTCACACCAAATTCTGGGCCCCGGGTACAATGATTCACTGTGGGGCCCCTGTGATTTAACTATTGAAAAATAGCAGATATACAAGCTCACAGCGCGGCACCGAGTGCCGCGCTGCGAGCTTGTAGATCTGCTATTTTTGAAAAATCATGAAAATCTTTGAATATTTCAAATCCTTCTAAGGTTTTTTGAAAAATCTATGTTTCGATGTCAGTGGAGCTCAAACCTTTTCATGTGAAGGACCCCCAAAATGATATGTATTTGGCCACGGACCCCCATCTCAAAATATTTAGTTCTCGGTGCCGCGCTGTGAGCTTGTACATCTGCTATTTTTCAATAGCTAAAGTATAAAATAATTAAGGCCCCTCCACCACCTTGGGCCCTAGTAACTCAGTCCCACTTTCCTACCCCTTGTGACGCCCCTGCCCGTGAACCGCCTGTCAAGTTCTGCGATCAGAGAATCCAATACGGGCCGATAAAGGTGTTGGCGAAATGTGTCACTCTCTGTCACACTCTGACTCACTTCTGTGACTGTCTCACTTTCATCATCCATTTGGCGTTGGCCCAAAGTAGACGTTATCAGGAAACCCGACAGGGAGGAGGGGGGTGGAGTCACTGGAGTGGTCTGCAGTTGGGCCAGGGGCAGGGGCTGCTGCTGCTTCAGCATCCTCCTCAGTTACAGTCACCGCCGCCACGTCTTTCACCTTGTCCTCGCTGAACCTTTTCTCTGATTCCCACACCGTGCTCCACGTATCAGTGTTTGCCTGCCTCAGAGATTTGAAGTGAGCTTTTAGATTTTCTGCAGCCTGGCAGAGCGTGGAGTTGCTGGACTGCAGGGCCTTGTGTGTAACGTGGATCACACGCAGCATATCCTCAGATAAAACCAGACATGCAATGAATGACATTCTTGTCATGTGTTCATTTAGGCCAGTGGCATCAACAGCCCATCTCCCTCCCTCATCACTAATGTCTTTTAGGCACCCAGTGATAGCAGAGTAGTGGGTTTTAACTGCATGCACGGCCCTCCACTTACATGCCCATCTCGTCTCACTGGGCTGTACCATTTCCTTTTTTTCGTGTGCAGTGATTTCTGGATTTCAATAAATTTATGGTGATTTGACGGTTGTGCAAATACAGAGTACAGTTTATCAATAACGTTCAGGAATGTTTTCACGCTGCGATTGACAGTGCAACACTCTACAAGCACCAGATTTAGTTTGTGTGCCAAGCAGTGAATATAAGCTGCGTAGGGATAGGTCTCTTTGATGCGCTGCTGTACTCCTGACAGGTGCCCCGACATTACAGAGGCACCATCGTAACTCTGTGCAACAATTGGGATGTTTTTGAGACCACCCATCTCCAGTCCTGTGTTTATAGCGTCCACGATCCCAGCCGCATCACGAGATGCTGAACAGTCAAGGAAACACAGAAAACGCTCCTTGATTTCAAGCTGCTCTGTATATCTTAAACAAATCGACAACGGTTCCGTTTTGGAGGACCTGGCCTCGTCTGCCATAATAGAAAAAAAAAAAAACAGTATCCTGCACAGTTTTTGCAATGTCTGCATAAACCAAATTAGCACATATTTCAATTATTTCATTCTGGAATTTTGGACTTGTAGAATTAAAATAATTTGACTGTATGCTTTCAAAATCAGAATCATAGAATACCAGCTGCAAAAATCACGAAAATTGCCCTGTGAGTCTGACTCTTTCCCCTCCCTGTGTCCACGGAAAGGCAATCCAAGTTTAGACAACAGACAACAGACATCAACCACTTTGCACAAATAAGATCTGTTCTTCTCAACAGTAGCTTTTTGACTATCTGATAGTTTAGCTGCAATAGAGCCTGTAGATGCACTCTTTTTAAAGTTGTCCCATTTAATGATGCAGTTCTTATGGCCTTCAGATATTGCGTGTTTGTCCAGTTTAGAGCCCAGCTTACTCCAGTCACTCACTCCATCCTTACGAAATGAATCCTTGACGCTGCTGTCATTCTGGAACTGCCGGCAGGGAAAACAAAAGACGGCGTCCTTTGCAATAGAATATTCCATCCATGGGTGCTTATTGTAATAAATGGTGGAAAAAGATCTTCTGCTTTTTCCAATCATTTTTTGGGGGAATTCAGATAGAACAAGTTGCTTGTGTTTTTCCCCAAGATCATCCACCGAAGGCCCCGCGGCCTCATCCACTCTAACTGATGGCCCCGGGCTGGGTGGTGGTTCTGGGGCCTCATCCACTCTAACTGATGGCCCCTGGCTGGGTGGTGGTTCTGGGGCCTCATCCACTCTAACTGATGGCCCCAGGCTGGGTGGTGGTTCTGGGGCCTCATCCACTCTAACTGATGGCCCCGGGCTGGGTGGTGGTTCTGGGGCCTCATCCACTCTAACTGATGGCCCCTGGCTGGGTGGTGGTTCTGGGGCCTCATCCACTCTAACTGATGGCCCCGGGCTGGGTGGTGGTTCTGGGGCCTCATCCACTCTAACTGATGGCCCCGGGCTGGGTGGTGGTTCTGGGGCCTCATCCACTCTAACTGATGGCCCCGGGCTGGGTGGTGGTTCTGGGGCTGCTGCTAGCGGCTGCGGGCCTGGCGGCTCTGCTGGGGCCGCTGGTATCTCGGCAGAATCTGCTGCGGTCGGGACCGGCTGCTGTTGGCTGCCGTCGTCAGGCGGCTGCGGCTCCTGTGTTGGCGTTTTACGCTTCAGAAATGGACGGATATCCATGTTTGCTGCTGAATTTGTTTGAGCTATCAGTCACGCTACAGGTACACACCACAGATATAAAAAGCTAGATACCTCGTCCACCCACTGCAGTTGATTGGAGCGACCCATCTCGCCTTGGTGGGCTCAAAAGAGGAAGTGTCGAGGGCAGGCTGCCACTCAAAAACACTACTGGCCAATCACAACGGGTCTTTTCCGGGACTTTTCCATTCAAACCTGACCGACCCACCGACCTTACGCACACAGAAGAATTCCAAGCCTGTCAATCAAAAATGCCCACCAAGGCGAGACGGGTACCAGAGAGCCAGAAGAGGCGTCGACCTTTTTATGTCTGTGGGTTCAGGTAGGAAGAGGGCAGACTCACTTACTTCCGTCTTCCATTCCATCGCACGTGAATGCCAAAAGAAAATCATGTCACATGACATGACTAGGCCTACTCTTAAATTAAATTATTACAAAACAACTAAACATAATAGAATTCATATGTATTTCCCACAATTGTTATTTTTATTGATAGTTAAAAAGTGCACGCAAAAAATATATTTTATTGAACATGTTTTGTCTAAAGTGCACAAGTCTGCCCGCCTGTCCCCCTGGCCATTTTGAGTGCTCTCCTTTTTTTCATTGGTTGAACAAATGTATTTAATTTAAGGTATTTGTTTTGTAGAAAGCAATATATTTTTTTCTGCATTAAGAGATGCTTATAAAATTTGGTATTTTTCCTTCTTTGATGTGATGCTATACACTATTAATATGAAGACTAATTTAGCTGTGGACCTCCTTGGGGTCCTCGGAACCCCACTTTGAGAACCACTGGCCTTTAAATAAAGACAAAAAGTATTAGGATGAAAGATTAGACCTGCACACTGCCTCTTGCTAGTTCAAGACAATCATGTATTAGAGCAACATTACAATTTACTGCAATCCCTAACTTTTTGTCTCCACCAGCCGAAAGGCATGGGGAGAGACTCAGTTTTCGACCCTGTCCGTCCGTCCGTGTGTGAGTGTCTGTGTGTCTGTGCGTCCGTCCATCAGGTTTGACCAGCTAATCTCTGGCACCGTTGGCCTGGTCACTGCCAAACGGTGCACACACACTCCCTGGATACCAATTCAGAACCTCTGCCCCACGTTTTTAATTCACATGGGCCTGTTCTAGCACCACCAAGCAGACCTTTGCGAAACTAACTTTTGCCAGTACTCCTGCAGATTTTGTCCAAAAATCACACAAATGGGTAGACAGTATCTCTACAGGCAGCTTGTGATTACAGAGACATTCTGCATGCACATTCCCACTAGCTCAAGGAACAGCCACTCTTTTCACATTAGCCTGTTATAGTGCCACCAGCAGGTCGACTTTTGCCAACCACATTTTTGGATCAAAATGCCTCAAATCATGCACGCAATCATGTCACATTGCCGTTAAAGGCCAAAGAAAACATGACACCCTTTTCACATTTAGCGACGCGGCGGACGCGCCACCAGGACCAACCTGACCTGGTGGAGACCTGTGCTCGGAAGAGCACTGCTTCTAGTCTTTTTCTTTTGTGAATAGGACATTATTTTGACCACTCTGGAGTAGAGAGTATGTTATGTTATGTTCCTGTGGTCAGGTAGGACACCTACAGGTTGAAGAGGGATACTGCAGTAACTAAAAACAGAAGGTAATAAATCCATGCTGGAACATGAACGTTAATCTGATTGTATTGAATGTTTCCATTTCCCACAAAAGAATATTAAAAACTAAATGTATTAGTAGGACAGTATGAGTCACCAGAAAAAAAGGATGTTTTTGATGACTTTATCCTGGTTAAAATGGAGTTTGAAGTTACAATGGGTGTGTATGGGGACGGGCCCAGACAGCATAATGCATTTCATATTAATCACACAGCTGATTAGACTTAATGAGCTTGACCTGAGCTTGACCTGAGGATTTAAAGTATACCACTATAAAGGAAACTGCAAAGATTTGGTTGTATTCAACATTTATTTTTTATAAAAGCAGAAAAAAGGTCCACAGTAAATTGGAATTGTCTGATGGATATAAACATATTTGGTAAAATAATTTGTGACTCTCCCTCTGTCTGGCAGAGTCACCTTCCTTTGTTGCAAAGAACAAAAACAAATCACACAACAAATGCTTCACACAAAATTAAAATAATGCATAAGTAAAAGCAAAAACATAGCTATAATAATAATAATAAACAGTAATAGAGACTAGGACAGTGCAAATTGATTGTCATACAAATTATTGCAATCAATGATGTGTGTATTTGGCTTTGGACATTGGAACATTTAAATCAGACTTGCCTTTTAGGCTTTGTAAATAAAAGTTGCATAGAACATAAAAAGGTAAATGGTGCATTTATACAGCGCCACCTACTGCTCATCAGGAGCAACTGGGGGTTCAGAGTCTTGACTTAATTATACAAATAAATGACTGACAGTGACTGCGACCAATCATCAACATACATAATGGACTACGTCCAAAAAAACAACAACCTCTTAACAGACACAAAGCCCTGAAGACGTCACATGACTCCTTACAGCTAGGGTCTTCAACAGGGGGTCCGGGACCCCCAGGGGGTCCTCAGAGTTACTACAGGGGGTCCTCCAAATCTTTGTGTGATAGAAGCTTTTTTTCTCCTTTTTTATATTAACCTTTTCAAAGCCACGGGGAGCCCCTTAATGTTAAAACCGTACTATATCGCACATCCCAGCAGGGAGTCTCAGCCACGCCGTACTTTCCCAGACTTTGTCATTAAAACCGGAATAAATGATTTTGATCCGAAAATCGGCGATCGTCTAACCTTCCCTAGTCACCACTCATGCATTGATAGCTCATGCACGGTCTGACATGAAGCAGAGGTGACGTCAGCTCCTTTCCTTCTCCAAGGCTACTCCCAGCCATTCGTTTGCTGTCTGTACCCTGGTGCTCCTACAGCAGCCATGCTAGGGGCTATTTTAGCGAAAATTTTCAGTTCTGCTTTTGAGTCACACATGGATTATTTGCGGGGACATTTACGTGAAGGGATCGCGCACGCGAAACGCACGGGGAGATCGATGATCGGCCAAAACCCCCATTCTATCCCAACGGAGAACCAGATAATCACGGTGAGTTTATGACCTGGGTAAAAAAAAACAAAAAAAACAACGGCGCTGTCCAAGAAGGAAGGGCGGCGGGCTCATGTTTATAAACATAATATTATGTCTCAGATCACAATACAATAATAGAAATTTCACGGCTAATCTACCAACCACCATTCTATTTCGGACGGCAAAGTGTTAATCACTTCTTGAACCCTAGCGTACATATTCTGATAACTTTAGCCAAAAATAGCAGATCTACAAGCTCACGGCTATTTTCGGCAAAGAGCTTTGGTGTAGAAGAGAAAAAGAGCAGACTAAGTACAGAGCGAAAGGTCACGTTTAAGGTCAAGTGGTTAAATATCTGAAAACACAAATTGACATGAAACCAAAATTCACTGATGATTGTGCCGTCAAACAATGAAACTATATGGAATCTATGGGTTGTGGGGGTCCCTGCTTCATCTCTCTCTCAACTAAGGGGTCCTTGGCCTGAAAACGTTGAAGACCCCTGCCTTACAGGGTATTGTTTGGACAAGAAATCTTCCAGTGGAAGTTATGCTAAACATAAGCAACAACGTCACGTGCAATATAAACATGGAATGCATTTTTAAAGGTGAATGCAGTGACCACTTATCCATTGCATCCTATGGACGGTGGGGTTCATTTGGTGCAGACCTGTGCGTGCATTTACTGTTAAGGCATCTATAGAGACACACGGGAACCTACAGATTCACACCCACAATTGAGACAGTGACACCACTTGGGGTAAGGGAGAACGGTGCACTGCAAGCCAGCCCATAGAAGTCAAATTGCAATTAAACTGTAGTTAGCCTACTTTTAAAATAATCCTACATGAACTGAAGACAATATTGAAGTAAAACTATGTTTCCAAATGTATGGACTGTCTTAGTCAACATATCTTCTTGTTTTCTAAATAGATGAAGTGTTTAACATTTAATTTGATAGTTGAATGTGTTAGCCATACAGAGCAGAGGGGAGACGGCAGACAGAGAACATGTCTAGAGCACCGCAGTGTGACATTACATTGCTTTGATAATGTAAACATTATGTTTTCTCATGCCAATAAAGCCCTTTGAATTGAAATTGAAAATTGTTTCTATTTGGTTCGCCATGATGGTATGCCTGATTTTATGCTTGGTTGAGTGCTGAAAATAGCAGATCTACAAGCTCACAACCTGTCGCGCTGCGTCGCCTTGTAAGCTTGTAGATCGTCTATTTTCAGAGAGCAACACCCGAGCGCAACCAAACATAAAATGTATTTTAGTTCTACTGGATCTCTTCTCCACTAATAGTCCCTCCCTGACATTTTATGAAATTGACAATTCTATATTTAGTCTTAGTTTTAGTCATCATAGCTCAGTGTTTGTTTAGCTTTTATTTAGTCAGTGAAAAAAGGTAGTCGACGGACATTTTTCGTCAGATTTTTAGTCGACGAAATCAACACATTTTGATTCCAATATTTTTGCACTTTTACTCCTGCAAATTTGGAATTCCGGACTTTTACTTTTATCAGAGTATTTCTATGCTGCAGTATTGACTGTACTGTGGACGTATAAAATAGACTATATACAGTACATACATAAATATACATACACTATACATAAATATACATACACTATATACATATATACATAAACTATGTTGCTGTCAGCTGGAAACCTTGGATGTCCAAAATGCTAATTGTGTTCAAACACACATCCATAGCAACCATAGTGGTTGATGTCAACTCATCAGAGACATTATCTGTCCTCACAAAGACACACTGAGGAGGGTTTACCCCATAGCCTAAACACAGGGTAGAGTGGTTCAGTGAATGTGGACTGGAAGGTGTAAATGTGTGTCAGTGAGTCCAAGGACACGTCATAAAAGGACAGAGTTCCAGCAGCATGGTCTACATACACTGCTACTCTGTTGGAGCCAGAGCGATCAACAGGGAGGATAGTGGTCCTACTATTGTGAGAGACACAGTAAAAGCCTCCGCCTCCCCAACAGTACAGACTCCAGGACAGATCATTGTATCCAAGTCCATTAGGACCCTCTCCTCTCCTGCTGATTCCTCTGTAAGCCACTCCTATCTTAACATCTCCACTCGTCTCTACCTCCCAGTAACAGCGTCCAGTCAGACCCTCTGTACACAGAACCTGATGACACTTATCATCAAATCTGTCCTGATGATCAGGGTATGACTGAAGCTCCTCCCCCTCTGGCCGAGTCACCTTCCTGTTGCTCTCAGACAGACAGAGTTTTCTGCTTGCTGTGTTTGGATCCAGTGTGAGACGATGGAAGTCTGATGAGAGAACAAGACAGGAAACATTACAAATATTTAATATTTAAAAAGTATTAAAATATTCACACAGAGAGAGAGAGAGAGAGAGAGAGAGAGAGAGAGAGAGAGAGAGAGATTGAGTACACAATAAGTTAATGTTATGTAGTTAAAGTACTAGTATTACTGGATACTTGTGACTTTCACTACATTTCAAAGACACATATTGTACTTTTAACTCCACTACATTTGTAGGAAGAGAAAACATTTATTTATTATGAATTATTATGCCCTATGTAGTTTTAAAATAGCTTGTAGATCGGGTATTTTTATTATGATTGATAGGCTATTAGTGTTGATTTTGTCAACTAAAACTATGACGAAAAATGTTTGTCAACTTTTGTCACTGTGTGAAACTAAATAAAAACTAAACACACATTTAAGATAATATGACTAAGACTGAATTTACTGACAATTTTGTAAAAATAAATAAAAGTAGACTAAAATGTTAGGGAGGGACTAGTGGAGACGAGATCCAGTAGAACTAAAAGACAAGTCATTTTATGTTTGATTCTGCTCGGGTGTTGCGCTCTGAAAATAGCAGATCTACCAGTAAAGCAGGTTGCACAGTGCTGCGTTTTTCGGGCCGAATATCGGGGTGAATTTAAGAGCGCGTGAATAAAAAAAATCAACCTCACGTTATGTCAGTCACGTTTGCACACTGACGCCCGTTTCGCGCACCACTCGGTCCCTTGCTCTCTCTATCTCTCTCTCTCCTTGCCCTGAAAAACGCATTTTGCAACGAAAAACGCAGCAGTGTGCAACCAGCTTAAGACTCCCTAATCGGGAGATAAGCGACCGTCAGGTCACATGTATACACCAGGGGCCGTGGAGTGGAGCAGTAGCTTGTAGATCGGCTACCTTAGACTATTTTCACATATTTCTTTCCCAGCGGCGTGGGGGTCTGCGGGGTCCGCGAGGGTCCGCCGGGGTGCCCGAGTTACGGCCTTTTTATTGGGCTGCAGTGTCTGCCGGTAGGTGGCGGGGGTCTACAGGTAGGTGGGGGGGGTCTGCCGGTAGGTGGGGGGGGTCCGCCGGTAGGTGGGGGGGATCTGCCGGTAGGTGGGGGGGTCCGCCGGTAGGTGGCGGGGGTCCGCCGGTAGGTGGGGGGAGTCTGCCGGTAGGTGGTGGGGGTCCACAGGTAGGTGGCGGGGGTCCGCCGGTAGGTGGTGGGGGTCCACAGGTAGGTGGTGGGGGTCCACAGGTAGGTGGTGGGGGTCCACAGGTAGGTGGCGGGGGTCCACAGGTAGGTGGCGGGGGTCTGCCGGTAGGTGGTGGGGGTCCACAGGTAGGTGGTGGGGGTCTGCCGGTAGGTGGCGGGGGTCCACAGGTAGGTGGTGGGGTCCACAGGTAGGTGGGGGGGGTCCACAGGAAGGTGGTGGGGTCCACAGGTAGGTGGGGGTCTACAGGTAGGTGGTGGGGGTCTGCCGGTAGGTGGCGGGGGTCTGCTGGTAGGTGGTGGGGTCTACAGTTAGGTGGGGGGGGTCCACAGGTAGGTGGTGGGGTCCACAGGTAGGTGGGGGGTCCACAGGTAGGTGGGGGTCTACAGGTAGGTGGTGGGGGTCTGCTGGTAGGTGGTGGGGTCTACAGTTAGGTGGTGGGGGTCTGCCGGTAGGTGGTGGGGTCTACAGGTAGGTGGGGGTCTACAGGTAGGTGGCGGGGGTCTGCCGGTAGGTGGTGGGGGTCCACAGGTAGGTGGCGGGGGCCTGCCGGTAGGTGGCGGGGGTCCACAGGTAGGTGGCGGGGGCCTGCCGGTAGGTGGCGGGGGTCCACAGGTAGGTGGCGCGAACACTTTTGCATCCGTTCTGGAGAACCAGGAGTCGGTGGTCCCCGGGAATTCCCCGTGAGCAGCCCCGTTGGGGTGGTCATTTGGTAATTTTTGCACTTTTTGGCAGCGGCGCCTGGGGGTCCCTGGAGCTCCGGGGGTCCTGGAGGTTGTGGTTTGGCAGGCAAGGAGTGTGTGTGCAAAGTTTAGCATGGATAGGGGTAGAGATATGAGTAGGGCAAAAGTGTGACGTGACGTGACGTGACGTGACGTGACGTGACGTGACGTGACGTGACGTGACGTGACGTGACGTGACGTGACAGACAGACTGACTGACAGAAGGACGGACAGACAGCCAGTGGAGCTTTTCATATAGCATATCTACAAGCTCACAACGTGCTGAGATGCAGCGCGTTTTGAGCTTGCAAATCTGCTATTTGTTTGAAAAGCCAAATTATAGGCTTTAAGTGGTTCTGTGTGTATTTTTTATGTATTTATTTTATTAATCTGAAAAGTAACTATCAACTAACCCTGTCAAATAATTGTAGTGGAGTAAAAAGTACAATATAGGTCTGTAGCCAACTGAAAGGAGGAGACAGTGGCCCTCATTTATCAATGGAGTGTAAAAAACAGTAATTATTTTTTTCCCAAATTTTGCGTAGGCCAAGTTCAAGTGGCATTTATGAACACTTCCTAAAGACACACCTGGAGTACATCTGATCTCAGCCTCGATAAATGCCCAGGCTGAAATTTAAACACGCCCTTAAATATTCTTGAAATGCCCGACTTTACGGCCAGAACAAGCGGAATGCGTCCTAACAACGAAAGGAAAGCTAATAAACTTCCCTTCATGTCCATGTCCCACACAAACCACACACACACACACACACACACACACACACACACACACACACACACACACACACACACACACACACACACACACACACACACACACACACATAGCATAGAGTGGAGCCTATAAGCCTATCACTTTTACACTATAATTGTTGTGTTCAAAAGTGATTTTCTTTTTCATGAATGTGTTACTAGTTGTCATTACAAACACATCCATGCCTTGGTTGTCCCACACAAGCCACAACAATCTCATAAATAATGTTTTGGGGTGAGCATTCAGCACAAGTGCCAATCAAAGTGACTGCACTGGCCAATCACAGGGCATCTTTTCCAGGACTTGGCAAAACACATAAAAGCATAACATCTGTTAGCAGAGTGTGATGGCTTGTGTGGGACAACGATGACATGGATGTGTTTGTAAGGACAACTAGTACCACATTCATGAAAAATAAAAACACTTTTGACCACAACAAATAGTGTCAAAGTGATAGGCTTATAGGCTCCACTCTATGCCATGAGGCCTGCTGGGTTCTGCTGGGGAAACTGGACAACAGGGGAATTACTGCCTAATAGACCCCATGGACAGTCTTTTTGGATCAATATAAGTAGGAAAATGAGCCTAGAAGTGATTTAGGGCGGAGTTGTCCTTTAACACTTTGCCGTCCGAAATAGAATGGTGGTTGGTAGATTAGCCGTGAAATTTCTATTATTGTATTGTGATCTGAGACATATTATGTTTATAAACATGAGCCCGCCGCCCTTCCTTCTTGGACAGCGCCATTGTTTTTTCTTTTTTTTTCCCCAGGTCATAAACTCACCGTGATTATCTTGTTCTCCGTTGGGATAGAATGGGGGTTTTGGCCGATCATCGATCTCCCCGTGCGTTTCGCGTGCGCGATCCCTTCACGTAAATGTCCCCGCAAATAATCCATGTGTGACTCAAAAGCAGAACTGAAAATTTTCGCTAGCATAGCCCCTAGCATGGCTGCTGTAGGAGCACCAGGGTACAGACAGCAAACGAATGGCTGGGAGTAGCCTTGGAGAAGGAAAGGAGCTGACGTCACCTCTGCTTCATGTCAGACCGTGCATGAGCTATCAATGCACGAGTGGTGACTAGGGAAGGTTAGACGATCGCCGATTTTCGGATCAAAATCATTTATTCCGGTTCTAAGTCCGGGAAAAGTACGGCGTGGCTGAGACTCCCTGCTGGGATGTGCGATATAGTACGGTTTTAACATTAAGGGGCTCCCCGTGGCTTTGAAAGGGTTAATGACAGATATCCTGGAAACTAAGGCCCCGTACCGGGGCCGGATCTAGGCATAGGCAAGGGGGGGCAATGCCCCCCTAAATGCCCTGTCTGCCCCACCAAACATGATGGCATGCAAAAATCAAAAATCGGCCGGTATGATATCAAACCGGCCGCATCGGTGACCGGACGGTCACTGACATGCTCTGGACTAATTTAAACATTAGCAAATAGCAGCCAGTCTACTTAGTGGCAGCCTACAGTACAACAGAATACAGATGATGCTGATTACCTTTGCAATGTAAGGATATATTCCATAATCCTGTGTCAATGTAGTCTCAAAGAAGAAGGAAAAAAAAAAAGCATCGCAAGGCTTTCCTGCCTCCAGTCCAGACGGTCCATGCAGAATGAGTTTACTTTCACTTTCATTTAACAGAAAGCAACAGCATTGCAAAAGCTGTTGCAAGCGACAGAAAAAGCCATCCTATAAATGTCCCTTTATTTTAGCCAGTTTCAAAGGAAAACCACCTCCCGTTTCTCTGTTGTTGGAAAAAAAAAAAGTCAGTTCACTTTGCGTGGTGTCACTGTCATGTGTGTCTGTCCACACGCTGGATTAATCAATGCATGTCCAGGTGAAGCCTGTTAAAGGTCGTTATAGTATCCTCCGATAGTTTCACAAAGTACATTAAGCAACAGAAATGTATTATGTAACATTTTAAGTCCCTTACAGAGGTTTTACAACCCAAAACAACAGGAACAGCCAGGGTCATGAGGTAATATTTTGCCCTTAAATATTTGAAAGGAAGGAATAGACTAGAGTCAGACTACTGTGACACAAGGTAAATTTCTCACCTTGAAGACAATGAATGCAACCTTATTTATTTTAGCTTTTAAGACAATCGTTTTGCTTGTTAAAAAATATTTATTCAATAAATAATATTATTAATAATATTTGAAATAAATGATCTCAATATGTATACCAATAATTTTAAAATAAAGGTTTTGCCATAATCATGCAGCTCTAACAGTGACACAGACAGAAGCAATGGCACAGCAATTATACAATATATACAATAGTATGTATTTTTAACTTTAGGTGGCATAGCTCAGGGGTAGAGAAACTGGTAATAGAGCATGAAGGGTATAACTCCCGAAGGGTTCCCAGTTCGAATCCGGGCTCCCCCTGAGTTAATGTCGAAGGGTCCTTGGGCAAGACTCTGAACCCCTAATTGCCTCCGGTGAGTAGGTTGGTGCCTTGCATGGCTTCCTCCGCCACCGGTGTATGAATGTGTGTGTGAATGGGTGAATGTAATGCACAAGTAAAGCGCTTTGGATTAAAAGCGCTATATAAATGCACCATTTACCATTTAGGCCTTACAGTGAATGATCAGCTGGCATCAATATTATATCCATATCATATTAGACTGGATATTGTCTGTGATTTTGGATATTGTACTTTTGTGATTGATTTGGCATTAGTGTTCTTCTAGCTTATTGGTACTCAAATTGAAGTATGTCTTGTAGGCCTACTTGGCCTGAAAAAAGGGTATTGGAGCAACCCTATTTTCTAGTTCATAGCTAAAGAAATCGGTATCGGAAAATCAGTTTTGGCAGGTCAGACCTTCATAAAACCGGTGGATCGGTACCGGCCAAGAATTTTGCAATCAGTCCATCTCTACTAGAATATATAGAGACAGAGAGAGATAGGTGTAAGACCTGTTGTTTGTAATGCGTGTTATAGGTATAAGTGTGCCAAAATGCTTTGTTTTTTATGCATTTCGGGTGTTTTAGGGGGTTTGATCCCCCCATTTTTTTCCGCCCACGCCTAACGGCGTGGGCTGGAGGTGCCCCCCTATCATTTCTTGCTGCCCCACCTACTACTAAAGGCTAGATCCGGCCCTGCCCCGTACATATGGTAACGCTCTGTAGAGAAAACGGCGAGGTCCTGGGATATTGCCGTTGCGTTTTGCCTTTTTTATCAAGCGTTCATATGAAGCCGAAATGATGTAGTGTCCATGTCACCGAGTGAACGGCAGAAACGCAAGAAGCAACAACGCACGTTAAGCTTTTTCTTTCCTATAAATAGATATTGAATACCCTCCTCAAAGTTGTAGTTTGGTGGCTGAGCGGTTAAGGCATTCTGTTTTCGGTCCATGAGCCGCGGGTTCGCGTCCCCGCTTGCCCACCGCAGATGGCTTTTTTTTTTTTTTTTTTCTGTGATAAAGTTATTATCATTATTATTACATTATTCACATAACTCGATAACGGCGCTGAGTCGGCTCATCGCCTCCGTCATGGATAATAATAATAACTTTATGGACGCAAAAAAAAAGGTCATCTGAATGCAGTGGTTGAAGAATGAATGAGGCTCTAAGCATTGATGGATGAAGGCTGGCTGGTGTTGAGTGATCTCCAGGTGGCATAAATAAATCCACGGCGCCCACGGGGAAGATGGTGCGCTGTGGGCACAGGTGGAGCGTCGGGTTTCATCATTAACTCCAGCATAGTGTACAGTAGCTACTACACATGCACGCGCGCACGCGCGCGCACATACACACACAGGAGCACTGTTTTTTCACTGCAGTTTTGCTTCTGTGTCAACGTGAACAACGGGTGAGGTGACGACTTTATAAACTTTATGTGTAAAAATGCAGGGTTATTGAAATCATGCAAGCCCAGCTTATTTACGTATTTGCCTGGATATTTTACTGCAACAGATTATACACATAAACATGAATCTTCAGCAGGTGTATGACTGTATAAATGGGGTGGGAGGAGGGGATTGTTGGGGCAGACTAGCACAATAGACGTTATGCCATTGGAACATGAAACAAGGGAATCACTGCACTAACCAACATGGACACAGTCCAAGTCTACTCACTGCAGAGACTCCAGTCCAGAGAAGTTCTTCAGTCCAGACACCGGCAACACGTTGAAGTTCAAGTCTAATTCTCTCAAATGAGAAGGATTAGATCTGAGAGCTGAGGCCAGAATTTCACAGCTTCTCTCTGACAACCAGCAGTTCATCAGTCTAAATGAGAAATAAAACACACAATGTTTGATTGTCTGCTATAAAATACATTATTCTGAGAACCTGCTTACAACCACCTATTTAAGGACCTGGTCTGGATGGACTGTCTTGGTTTTAGAGTAGAAAACCAGACAGAGTAACATGAACTAAATAATCTTTACTTAATCTCCCAACAGACAGGAAACAGCAACAGGTTAAAAACAGATGATCCAGCAAAGTGACTGAAAACAGAGTTTCTAAAATGGTTAGTTCCAATACTTGATTCTGATTGGCTGGTTTCTGATTAAACCAGTGTCTAAATGACACAATAATCCACACCTTGAATCAGTTGATATCAAACCAGGTGTGTTATTTCTTTCCACAGTGTTGTGAAGCTGAACTAGAGAAGGGAGCGCTTGATTTTCTCTCAAATCCTGTCGTGCGGGGCTTCTAAGCACCGCCCACACACATAGGACGGTAACTGAGTGCCTCTGGGCGGGGCTTGTAAAAACACCAAGCGCCCCCATTTACTTCAGATCTGATTTAGATTATTGCAATATACATAAACCAGCTATTTTATCACCTATTATAAATTTTTTTTTTATTTCGACACATGTTGAAAACATAAAAAGGGGGCATTCTGCATAATGAGTATTTGGTAATAAAGTGTATTTATTACTTTTACTAGTAACAGAGCTGCATTGAGGTATTGCTACTTGGATTTATTTTTACCCTGATACAGACAGACAGTCTTTGAGTGGTTTGAGTGAATTTAGTGAACATGTACATACTGTAGTTACTGTACCTTCTCATTATCCCAGTCAATGTGTGTTACTATGATATCAACATTATTCATGCCACAATATTCATATTATAATCACATGATAAATCACTGATGGAAATAATGATTGTAAATGAATCTCACCGTAGAGTCTCCAGTCTACAATGAGGACTTTTCAGTGCAGCACAGAGTAGATCCAGTAGATCCAGGTGGTCCAGTCGGTTGTAACTTAAGTCCAGGTGTCTCAGATGGGATGGATTAGAACTGAGAGCTGAAGACACAACTTCCATGTGTTCCTTCTGGAGGAGACGACCAAAGCCAACAAGTCTGTAATTAGAGGTGGTCAATCAGACCACGTTCACACACACACACACACACACACACACACACACACACACACACACACACACACACACACACACACACACACACACACACACACACACGTCAAGTCCATTTATTTATAAAGCAGATTTAAAAACAACCAGGTTGACCAAAGTGCTTACATCATGAGAACGCAGTAAAAACAAATACAATACAAAGCAAAAACAATAGAAACATTTGTAAACATTTAAAACCTTGTAAGTACAGCTATAAAAACAAAACATTTAAGATATAAAACAATGACAGGTAAAAGGCACAGGGAGGGAGGGGTCTAGGGCTCAAATGCTAGGGTGAAGAGGTGTGTTTTAAGTCGGATGGAAGGCTGTTCCAGAGAGCTGGGCCAGCCACAGAAAAAGCTCTGTGGTCCCGTCTATGGGTGCCAGTCAGCAGCATTCTGTACAAGCTGAAGACGGGAGAGGGTGGAGTTTGCAACCCCTATGTAAAGGGAGTTGCAGTAATCCAGCCTTGACGAGACATGGGCATGGATTACTTTGTCTAGGTTGTGGGCCAAAAGAAAATATTTGATTTGTGCTACACACGCACACACACACACACACGCACGCAAACACACACACACACACACACACACACACACACACACACACACACACACACACACACACACAGTTTGTATCAATGAAACATTGAATTTATTCTAGCACTCTCTACCCAGCCCGCGCGCGCGCGCGTGTGTGTGTGTGTGTGTGTGTGTGTGTGTGTGTGTGTGTGTGTGTGTGTGTGTGTGTGTGTGTGTGTGTGCGTGCGTGCGTGCGTGCGTGCGTGCGTGCGTATCACTGTTGATGTAACTATCATGTCTAGTTATAATGTAGTGGTGTGAAGGTACAGTACATTGTTTCTGTTCTAAGTTTTCTATTCACATGACTACTAACCGAGCCTTTCTGCTGTTCCTCACAGCTGGGATGAGTCTGAATTGCCCCTCCCTTGATGTGTTGTATTTGTCCAGGTCCAACTCCTCCAGAACATCCTCTGACATCTGCAGCATGAAGGCCAGAGCTGAACACTGGGATGGAGACAGTTTTGTCTTTGATCTGTCCCCTGACTTCAGGTACTGTTGGATCTCCTGAAGTATTGAGTGGTCGTTCATCTCCATCAAACAGTGGAAGATGTTGATGATTCTCTCAGGAGAGTGATCTATATCTGTCATCTTCTTCAGGTTGTTGATGGCTCTCTGGATGCTCTCTGGACGGTTCTGTGTCTGAACCAGTAGACCTCCTAACAGACTCTGGTTGGACGGCAGTGAGAGACCATGAAGGAAGCGGAGAAACAGGTCCAGGTGACCATTCTTACTCTCTATGGCTTTATGGTTGGCTCCGGACAGGAAGTCCTCCAAGGACATGTCACTGGTGTTGTCACGTCCCAGGAATGCCCTCAGTACCTTCATGTTCTTCTGTGTGAAACAGTGGAAAAGGTAGACTGCAGCCAGAAACTCCTGGATGATCAGATGAACAAAGCAGTAGACTGCTCTCTGGAAGAGCACGCCCTCTCTTTTGAAGATCTCTGTGCACACTCCTGAGTACAGCGAGGCGTCTTTCACATCCAGACCACACTCTTCCAGGTCTTCTTGGTAGAACATGATGCTGCCTTTCTCCAGATGTTCAAACGCCAGCCTGCCCAGCTTCAGAAGAACCTCCCTGTCCTTCTCCATGATCTGCTGTTGATTCTCTCTCTCTTTTCTGTTTCTTTTCTTGTTTCTTTTTTCCCCCCGATGAGGCTCATCATACTTCTGCTCCTTCCTCTTTGTCTGGACCAACAGGAAGTGGCAGCACATGGCAGTCAGGGTCGTGGGCAGCTGTCCTGTCTCGTCTGTCTTCACCATGTCCTCCAGAACGGTAGCGCTGATCCAACAGAAGACTGGGATGTGACACATGATGTGGAGGCTCTTTGACGTCTTCATGTGTGAGATGATTCTGCTGGCCAGCTCCTCATCACTGAATCTCTTCCTGAAGTACTCCTCCTTCTGGGGGTCGGTGAACCCTCGTACTTCTGTCACCAGGTCAACATATGCAGGAGGGATCTGATTGGCTGCTGCAGGTCTGGTGGTTATCCAGATGAGAGCCAATGGGAGCAGATTTCCCTCGATGAGGTTTGTCAACAGCCCGTCCACTGATGATGTCACTGTGACATCAGAGATGATGTCATTGTTGAAGTTGAAGGACAACCTGCTTTCATCCAAACCATCAAAGATGAAGCCAACCTTCCAGACAGCGAGCTGCTCTGCTGTGACCTTCTTCAACGTTGGATGGAAAACATGGATCAGTGAGAGAAGACTGTGCTGCTCATCTCTGACCAAGTTCAGCTCCCGGAATGAGAAGGGAACCAGGAGAATGACATCTTGATTTTCCAAACCCTTTGCCCAGTCCAGAGCGACCTTACGCACAGAGAAGGTTTTTCCAATTCCAGCGACTCCCTTGGTCAGAACTCTTCTGATTGGTATCTCTCTGTCAAGGAGGAGGGGCTTAAAGATGTCACAGCAGTTGATTGGTTGGTCATGGAGGGTGTTCTTCTTGGAGAGCGTCTCAAGCTGGTAGACCTCATGTTGGTTATTAACCCCTTCACTCTCTCCCACTGTGATGTAGAGCGCTGTGAAGATGCTGCTGAGGGAGGGCACTTCAGTGACGTCTGTCACACGATCCAGACTGTTCAAAGTGATCTTATAAACCTTTAAATCCTCCTGCACACTGACACCTGCTATGAGAAGACAATGAAGACATTTTAAACATTCAGTTGAATTTATAACTTTACATTCTTACAGCTGTGTACATATATATTAGGGTTACATGTCCTCTATTAGAATAAATCAAATAAAAATAAAATAAGAAAATACTATTTGAAAATGTCTTCTACCATCTAAATATTAAAGTAATTAACATGGAATTCTAATTTGGTATGTGCTGATGTGACCTCCATATATGGGCATTCCCTTATGAAGTCCTGTTAGATATAATATTGATGACATCAGGGATCTCCATGTATTGGCATAAAAGGGATTCTGTTAGAGTGGTCAGCATGTGCCGTTTTACATACTAAACTGTGACCTTCGGTCACAATTAAAGTAATTAACATTGTAATCTCAAACGGACCACAGCGTGCATGATCCGTGCAACATTGTGCATGATGGACACGCCCACGTTATGGCAGTCATCGCGAAAACCCCTTTTTTCTGGGCATTTTTGTGTCAAGTCTTACTGTGTCCACTGCTGGTGTGACTGGGTGACTTCAGTCTACGTCTGGTCCTGAAGATCTTTCCACACTGGGGACAGTCATGGTGTCCTGTTGGAGCAGACTGCTCCCAGTATGAGGTGATGCACTGTCTGCAGAACCAGTGTCCACAGCTGCTAGAGACTGGATCTGTCAGAACCTCCTCACACACTGAACACCTGGACGCCTGCTCTGTCACAACACACACCCTCTTCCTCTTCCTGTGGAGGAGAATAATTATTTATTAGGACTATAGTCCTGCTGGATAGATTTGTTTCAATGTATTATAGATAGATATGTATTTGTATTATGTATTATGGCTTTATTCCTGGTGAAAATAATGGTATTTCTATACTGCTTGGAGTTGTTATAATAGTGTACACGCTGTCATGCAATTACCGTAATTGCTGGACTATAAGCTGCACCTGAATATAAGCTGCACCAGCTAAATTTAAAGGAAAAAAAAAGTTTAAATATATAAGCCGCACCTGACTATAAGCCGCAGGTGGCCCTCATGTTTCTCACTAGAGTGCCACTGGTGGCCGTTAGCTGTATAAATCTATATATAAATCCTTGTTAACCCTGCAAGGCCCAGCGTTGCTTTTTGGCAACACTTTTTAAATCATTTTTTAAAAAATGTTATAATTAGTTTTCCTGTTCTTTTTTCACATTAACATCACCATTAAATCCTATTGTTTAGTATTACAATGCCATTGGCCACGATATTTGCATATAAATACCCCCCACAGAGACTGACATTCACACCTGCCAGAGAAGTTGAAATTCCAGCGTCTGGATGAACAACATCTCACTTTTTAACAGAAGCTATTCCTCACTAAAACATAAGTAAAATGCCTGTAATATTTTTTTCGTGATCATTAGAATGTCTAGAACATGTGCATATGTTAATATTGTGAAAAATATCCCCAAAATGCAAATTAGAGCATGATTTATGATTTATGGCTATAAAATCTTACAAAAACATTATTTTTTTTTAAAATTACATTTTCCTGTGATTAGGACTCCTACAACACCATCTGATTTTTTTTTCTTTTTTTTTTTTTTTGCCAGTAGAAATTAATTCGGGTCTTGCAGGGTTAAAGACCATTGTAAAACGAGCTGCACCGTTGGAAAAGCCGCAGGGTTCAAAACATGGGGAAAAAGCAGCGGCTTATAGTCCGGCAATTACGGTATATAGACCGATTTATTGAGTGACACCCTGTAGAGAGCGTCGCTGCCATTAGCTGTGGTGTTAACAGTAGTACAAAGTATTGTAGCATATATTTACTTAAGTACTGTACATGCTTCCTTCTATACATGAGGAGTCCAAGTTTCTTCTTTTCACCTGACAGGGGGAAGCTTCCCCGGTTGGACGTAGCGCGTGGAAGGAACACACTATTCCAACCAGTTCCTTTCCCCCCCATCATGCGCCCCGGCTGGCCAGGGGGAGGCAGTTTAGAGACCAGGATTACTGCATGTTTTTGTGAGGGTATCTACCCTAGGAGACACGGGGAGAACATGCAAACTCCACACAGAAAGGCCCTTTCGCCAACCCCACCTAGGGTGTGGGCGCTGATGACGCGGAGGAGGGAACCCGCCCCCAGCACTCACAGCGTCCCCCAGCGGAAAAATACAGGTATTTCTATACTGCTTGGAGTTGTTATAATAGTGTCCACACTGTCATGCAATTATATAGACCGATTTATTGAGCGACACCCTGTAGAGAGCGTCGCTGCCATTAGCTGTGGTGTAAAAAGTGGTGTAAAGTAACTTGTAGCCTATATTTACTTAAGTACTGTAATTTAGTACAAGTTTGAGTATTTGTACTTTTCTTGAGTATTTCCCATTTTGTATAATTTTACTTCTACTTCACCAATGGCTGTGGTTTACACCACAGTAATGACAGCAGCGCCCTCTACAGGGAGCGTAAGGAAATCTGTCTATATTCATGATTCTTATTTGACCTGTAAATTAAGTTAAAGCTATACTGTGTAAGATGCTCAACTAGTGGTCAGCAGTAGCCCTATAGCAAACCGCGGTCGCGTTCGCGTCTTTCGCCCGTTTTTCGTACCTTCACACCCCCGCGTCTGCCTCCACAACGCCGAGAGCTATCTTTAGAGGGGTCCCTGGTTCCTGTGCGTTCAGGCATTCCGGAGAAACGGACTACTTCACCCTGCCTGGTAGGCGAGATTACCTTTTGAGTAAAGAGACACACGGGCGACTACAAATATGGCGACCCCACTTCAGATAAGCTGTGATTGGCCGGTAGTGTACCATGTGTGCATGATCGGCGATGTGATTGGGCAACGTATACACAACGTATACAGATGATGCAGATTACGTCATTTTGGCGCGAAATCCAGCCCCTGTCACTGCTAAGAAGAAAACATATAAAGAGAAGGCTTCAGAAGCTGAAAATAACGGAGTGGGTGTTCTAAAACTTTAACGATTTAACAGTTAGGACAATTTTAAGATTTGTTTTATAAAAAAAGTTACATGGTACAACTTTAAGTTATTACACTCCTATAACCTGTCTGTCTGTCTGTCTGTCTGTCTGTCTGTCTGTCTGTCTGTCTGTCTGTCTGTCTGTCTGTCTATATGTCTGTCTCATTCTGAGAACTTGAATCAAATTAAATCTATCTCATGTACTTTGGACAGTATGATGAGTAACAACTGAAAAGACACACTGTTAATACCATCCTAACCTGACAACCAGCCAGAGCATTTATGTATCTACTACTGTCTACTCTACATTAGGAGCAGATACCAGACATTGTTTGTGTCTTTCCAGTTTACGTTCACAGAGATCAGTTGTCAAAGTTCCACACTGACCATGAAGTGATTTGATACATTACTGTAGGTTTGACAATAGAACAGTATTATTATTGTACTAGTCTTTGCCCGTGGTTGTGTTGTGTATTGAGGTGAAAGTACAACACATTGTTTGTGTCTTTCCAGTTGAAGTTCACAGAGATCAGTGATCTTACTGTGTGTGTGGAGGTCCAGGTTCATTACTGAAGACGGGCCCAAGTCCTTTAGAGCGGTCACTCTTCATAGACACACAGCTGGGTGTTGGAGACTCTGCTCTGTGGTCACACACACACACACACACACACACACACACACACACACACACACACACACACACACACACACACACACAAAAGAAAAACACAATTCAACACTATTAAATTGTCAAAGTTCCCCACTGACCATGAAGTGATTTGATACATTACTGTAGGTTTGACAATAGAACATTATTATTGTTTTACTAGTCCTTTAGCGTGGTTGTGTTGTGTATTGAGGTGAAAGTAGGAGGTGAAAAGTCTTGTAGGATAGTAGGATTTAACACACGGGTGACTACCGGTCTCTTAGTCCGATTTTGAGATTGCAAAGTGCAATAACTCTCCCCGTGAAGGTCTCAGAAATCCTTAGCGTTTATATAGTGTCATTTTCCCAAGCCTGTTTTTTCTGCTAAACCATGAAGTTAACATTGAAAGCGAGAGTATTTGAGAGGTCAATTGAAATGCTAATTCACATTTGGAAGACAATAGAACCCCCGCTGGCAGCAGGGGGAAGAGGTGTTGCGCTCCTGGGCCAAAAGGGAGAGAATTAAACGGTCAAAATGAACAATAATTGCAGGCGGAGTGGTAGTTTTTCATTTTCAGTCACCCAAGTGTTAAGACGTATATGACTCCCATTGAAAGAATGGATTCAATGTTTGGAACAATCTAGAATGAGTGTGTCACAACTCTCTTCTTCTATGGTTCTGGGTGCAACTAGTGGACTTTCTGCTGATATCCTACTTCCCAGAATGCATCTGGCACCAGGACATAAACACTCTCACAGGAAGGCTTAATAAGACATGTATGTTCGTTAATACAGCATTTATCATGAGCGATGTTCTCTTTTTATAGGTTAAATATTTATATAACCTAGAGACAGACATAATCATTTGAACCTGAATGGATTTGGACACAGGTGTTCTTTGCAGTGGTATTCTCACTATATACTTTTATTCTCAAGCCATTATTATTTTAAGGTAATAACATTTTTACTTGAGTACAGTTTATTTTTTACTCTACCTCGGTGCATGTCCAAGACAACCAAAGAATAACTATTTAGGCCTAACCTATAGTTAAGCCTAAATCAGAAATTAGCCTACAAAAACAAATATGTTGCTACATACTGTACATGTACTGTAAGCCCCTCCCAAACACAAAATGTGTTCCCGGCCTGAATGGGTTAAAGATCACTACAGCTGACAGTGAGATACTCTACTACTGTCTACATTGTGAGCAGATACAACACATTGTTTGTGTCTTTCCAGTTGAAGTTCACAGAGATCTATGATCTTACTGTGTGTGTGGAGGTCCAGGTTCATTACTGAAGACGGGCCCAAGTCCTTTAGAGCGGTCACTCTTCATAGACACACAGCTAGGTGTTGGAGACTCTGCTCTGTGGTCAACACTTCTGAAATTAAAAAAAACACACACACACACACACACACACGCACACACACACGCACACGCACACGCACACACACACACACACACACACACACACACACACAAAAGAAAAACACAATTCAACACGATTAAATTGTCAAAGTTCCCCACTGACCATGAAGTGATTTGATACATTACTGTAGGTTTGACAATAGAACATTATTATTGTTTTACTAGTCCTCTAGCGTGGTTGTGTTGTGTATTGAGGTGAAAGTAGGAGGTGAGAAGTCTTGTAGGATAGTAGGATTTAACACACGGGTGACTACCGGTCTCTTAGGCCGATTTTGAGATTGCAAAGTGCAATAACTCTCCCCGCGAAGGTCTCAGAAATCCTTAGCGTTTATATAGTGTCATTTTCCCAAGCCTGTTTTCTCTGCTAAACCATGAAGTTAACATTGAAAGCGAGAGTATTTGAGAGGTCAATTGAAATGCTAATTCACATTTGGAAGACAATAGAACCCCCGCTGGCAGCAGGGGGAAGAGGTGTTGAGCTCCTGGGCCAAAAGGAAGAGAATTAAACGGTCAAAATGAACGATAAATGCAGGTGGAGTGGTAGTTTTTCATTTTCAGTCACCCAAGTGTTATATATGACTCCCATTGTAAGAATGGATTCAATGTTTGGAACAATCTAGAATGAGTGTGTCACAACTCTCTTCTTCTATGGTTCTGGGTGCAACAACTAGTGGACTTTCTGCTGATATCCTACTTCCCAGAATGCATCTGGCAACAGGACATAAACACTCTCACAGGAAGGCTTAATAAAACATGTATGTTTGTTAATACAGCATTTATCATGAGCGATGTTCTCTTTTTATAGGTCAAATATTTATATAACCTAGAGACAGACATAACCATTTGAACCTGAATGGATTTGGACACAGGTGTTCTTTGCAGTGGTATTCTCACTAGATACTTTTATTCTCAAGCCATTATTATTTTAAAGTAATAACATTTTTACTTGAGTACAGTTTATTTTTTACTCTACCTCGGTGCATGTCCAAGACAACCTAAGAATAACTATTTAGGCCTAACCTATAGTTAAGCCTAAATCAGAAATTAGCCTACAAAAACAAATATGTTGCTACATACTGTACATGTACTGTAAGCCCCTCCCAAACACAAAATGTGTTCCCGGCCTGAATGGGTTAAAGATCACTACAGCTGACAGTGAGATACTCTACTACTGTCTACATTGTGAGCAGATACAACAGATTGTTGGTGTCTTTCCTGTTGCATTTCGCAGAGATCAGTGATCTTACTCTGTGTGTGGAGGTCCAGGTTCATTACTGAAGACGGGCCCAAGTCCTTTAGAGCGGTCACTCTTCATAGACACACAGCTGGGTGTTGGAGACTCTGCTCTGTCGTCAACACTTCTGGAATCATAAAGATACACCACAATTAGCATATGGATAATTATTTTAGTTTCTTATTTTTTATTATTATGCTACATTATAAGTAAAACTAATCTTGAACACTGAGTCCATAGTTTTCATGTGCATTTATTCATCAAATACAAATAATTGTCAACATTGAAACCTTGCACATTGAGTCTGATGAGTCTTATGACTGTATTGATTGTTGACATTTCCCAGACCTAAAATAGTAAATGTAATCATAAATTGCTTTTGCTCTCCATTGTTTTGAAGGTCCTCAGTAGGTGAAATACCAGACTTTAGGCTTGCTTCACAGATCAGCTGTGTAGCAACCTTTGACAGGTACATTGTATTCTCAACTACTGACGAGATATCAGAGGCGTAATTTCAGAAAGAAATGGGGATGGCAAAAAAAAAAAGAGACAAAATTGCCACTTAGGCCCCACTTCTAAAATAGTGGATCTACAAGCTGAGCGTTGAGAGCTTGTAGAACAAATATATTCGCTATTTGTTTGGGTGGTTGAAACTTTAAAAAGGACGTGTCTGTACGTGCGTGAGCGTGCTTGTGTGTTGAATTACCAAGACCAGTGACACAAGTATTATTATTATTATTATTATTATTACCCGTATTTTTGCAATGGTATTCTCACTATATACTTTTATTCTCAAGCCATTATTATTTTAAAGTAATAAAATGTTTACTTGAGTACAGTTTATGTGTTACTCTATCTCGGTGCATGTCCAAGACAACCTAAGAATAACTGGATTAAAGTTAACTACAGATGACAGTGAAGATACTCTACTGCTGTCTACTTTGTGAGCAGATACAACACATTGTTTGTGTCTTTCCAGTTGAAGTTCACAGAGATCAGTGATCTTACTGTGTGTGTGGAGGTCCAGGTTCATTACTGAAGACGGGCCCAAGTCCTTTAGAGCGGTCACTCTTCATAGACACACAGCTGGGTGTTGGAGACCTTGCTCTGTGGTCAACACTTCTGGAATTAAAAACACACACACACACACACACACACACACACACACACACACACACACACACACACACACACACACACACACACACACACACAAAAGAAAAACACAATTCAACACGATTAAATTGTCAAAGTTCCCCACAGACCATGAAGTGATTTGATACATTACTGTAGGTTTGACAATAGAACATTATTATTGTTTTACTAGTCCTTTAGCGTGGTTGTGTTGTGTATTGAGGTGAAAGTAGGAGGTGAAAAGTCTTGTAGGATGGTAGGATTTAACACACGGGTGACTACCGGTCTCTTAGGCCGATTTTGAGATTGCAAAGTGCAATAACTCTCCCCGTGAAGGTCTCAGAAATCCTTAGCGTTTATATAGTGTCATTTTCCCAAGCCTGTTTTTTCTGCTAAACCATGAAGTTAACATTGAAAGCGAGAGTATTTGAGAGGTCAATTGAAATGCTAATTCACATTTGGAAGACAATAGAACCCCCGCTGGCAGCAGGGGGAAGAGGTGTTGCGCTCCTGGGCCAAAAGGGAGAGAATTAAACGGTCAAAATGAACGATAAATGCAGGCGGAGTGGTAGTTTTTCATTTTCAGTCACCCAAGTGTTAAGACGTATATGACTCCCATTGTAAGAATGGATTCAATGTTTGGAACAATCCAGAACGAGCGTGTCACAACTCTCTTCTTCTATGGTTCTGGGTGCAACTAGTGAACTTTCTGCTGATATCCTACTTCCCAGAATGCATCTGGCACCAGGACATAAACACTCTCATAGGAAGGCATAATAAAACATGTATGTTCGTTAATACAGCATTTATCATGAGCGATGTTCTCTTTTTATAGGTTAAATATTTATATAACCTAGAGACAGACATAACCATTTGAACCTGAATGGATTTGGACACAGGTGTTCTTTGCAGTGGTATTGTCACTAGATACTTTTATTCTCAAGCCATTATTATTTTAAAGTAATAACATTTTTACTTGAGTACAGTTTATTTTTTACTCTACCTCGGTGCATGTCCAAGACAACCTAAGAATAACTATTTAGGGCTAACCTATAGTTAAGCCTAAATCAGAAATTAGCCTACAAAAACAAATATGTTGCTACATACTGTACATGTACTGTAAGCCCCTCCCAAACACAAAATGTGTTCCCGGCCTGAATGGGTTAAAGATCACTACAGCTGACAGTGAGATACTCTACTACTGTCTACATTGTGAGCAGATACAACTCATTGTTTGTGTCTTTCCAGTTGAAGTTCACAGAGATCAGTGATCTTACTGTGTGTGTGGAGGTCCAGGTTCATTACTGAAGACGGGCCCAAGTCCTTTAGAGCGGTCACTCTTCATAGACACACAGCTGGGTGTTGGAGACTCTGCTCTGTGGTCAACACTTCTGGAATCATAAAGACACACCACAATTAGCATATGGATGATTATTTTAGTTTCTTATTTTTCATTATTATGCTACATTATAAGTAAAACTAATCTTGAACACTGAGTCCATAGTTTTCATATGCATTTATTCATCAAATACAAATAATTGTCAACATTGAAACCTTGCACATTGAGTCTGATGAGTCTTATTACTGTATTGACTGTGGACATTTCCCAGACCTAAACAAGTAAATGTAATCATAAATTGCTTTTGCTCTCCATTGTTTTGAAGGTCCTCAGTGGGTGAAATACCAGACTTTAGACTTGCTTCACAGATCAGCTGTGTAGCAACCTTTGACAGGTACATTGTATTCTCAACTACTGACGCGGAATCAGAGGCGTAATTTCAGAAAGAAATGGGGATGGCAAAAAAGAAAAAAGAGACAAAATTGCCACTTAGGCCCCACTTCTAAAATAGTGGATCTACAAGCTGAGCATTGAGAGCTTGAGAGCTTGTAGAACAAATATATTCGCTATTTGTTTGGGAGGTTGAAACTTTAAAAAGGACGTGTCTGTACATAACAACAGTCCTGGTAACCACCAACATCATAGCTGTAAGAACCATTTGAGGCATCTTGTTATTGGTGTTGCCAGTGGCAGAGGAAAACATTTAAGGGGCTGTGGTCGTGTGTAGCGTTTGACCGTTCATTTATTTACTTATTTGTTGCATGTCAAAGTATAGGACCTAATAGGCTAATAAATATAATCATTTATGCACACAAGGAAATGTCTGAACTCCCTCAGTAAGCAGTAGCACGTATAGGACTTGGACTTGGGCTCTACATTAGCTCACAAACTGACTCGCTTCAAGTTGACTGTTTTATTGGGAAGCAGTCAAACCAGGGCTCGTTTTGGACACACAGAGATCAGTGATCTTACTGTGTGTGTGGAGGTCCAGGTTCATTACTGA